>NC_053154.1:79213126-79544876 GCF_016835505.1 Polypterus senegalus
AAGGTATAACTGGGTGTCATCTGCACATAATTGAAAATTAACATTAGGTTTTCTAATGATAGATCCCAGTGGAAGCATGTAAAGTGAAAACAGTAAAGGTCCCAGTATTGAGGCTTGCAGGACATCATATTGAACTACTGTGTATAATGATGGAGTGCTATCAGCTCATTTCTGTCTAAACTGGAATTGATTTGATAAATAAGAGCTAAACCAGGCAAGGACAGTGACTGTAAGCCCAAGATTATTTTCTGGCTTGAGCAGTAAAATGGAATGGTCAATGGTGTCAAACGCTGTGCTTAAGTCTAGCAACATAATTACAGTGGAGTTTCCTTCATCAGAGAATATCAGAATGTCATTTACAATATTTTTTATATCATCATCATAATTTTTTATAGCATCGTCCACCAAGAAAAAGAAGTCTGAAATCTGTAGTTATTACTGGACACAGGGAGGATGGACTGGCAAAGAAAAGAAGAACTTGGGCATCTCAGAGTAGCTGCTCTAGTCTGCATCTATCTGGCGCAAAGGGTCATGTAATCCTAATTCTTACAAATATATTTAACAAACAAAAAAAGTGAAATCTATGTATTGAAAAACAGTTAACTATTTCCCCTAGGCACCTACATGTTACATCATGCATGCATTTTCTGATTTTTGCTCTCATTTTCACATTGCATAAATTCTTTAGTTACTACTGCTATCCCCATCTCCAACTGTGAACCCGACTCTGAGGCACTCAGACTTCTCTGCTACAAGCAGTTGAATCTTTCTTGATCCTTTTCTTTTTTTTCCCTCTTAAGTAAATTAATCAGTGAGTACTGTACTTCTTTTTAAGAGCATCATTAGCTGAGATCTGGAGGAGCTAAATCTGTTTACAATCAAGCCACATTTGGGAGTTAACCAGTTAAGTTTGAACACGATGACACAGACGGATTAGGACAAAGATGCAACCTTTTAAGCAAACATCTTCCAACAAGAAAGATGTCCTCTATAAGTCCACATTCCCAATGGTTGTCAAATATTAGCTGCACATTGATCTCTTGTCTGTCCGTCAACAACTTTAACTCGTGCATTTATGGGGATCAAAGTGACATAGTATTGTAGGTAACATTTTGTACTCTGGCAACCCCTTCCACAAGGGGTAGTAGTTCTTGCTTATATAAATATAAATTTTGGAACAAAACATGGCAAACAGTCAAACCTTTTACAAATGGGTAATATGTGCAAAATTTGGTGGAGATAGGTTTGATGGTGTGTATACGCATTCCAGCCAAACACACGTTCAGCTTTATACAAAGTATATTAGATTAAATAACAAAGAATTCAATCAGTAGAAATGTATTTTTATATTCTAAATTAACTAAGAGTTAAATGACCACAGGTAATTCCAGAGTTATATTGTGAATTGAGATGTTGCGAAATGTGCTTGGTCATTGGTGAGACCTGACAATTTGGGTACATTTCACCTATTCATGTAAATCTGTTACTACAGAGTTTAGTAAAAAGAGCAGTGACTAATAAATAGTCTGCATCCAAGAAGGATTCAGGTACAGTTTCCTAAAATAAAATGTGTTAAGTAGCTGTTAAAAGTATTTCTCCCACTTCATATGAAATGCTTTTTTTTTGCAGGCAAATGTTTCTTAAAGCAACATATTATTCAATCACTGTTATAGTCAAGCTTTTGAATTTGCCTGGCTTTCCAAGATGGCTAAACCTAATTACTTATATTTATGTAACTTTCAATAGCCAGCAGTATGTCTTTTACCATATTGTCAAACAGGAAAACATAACTTTTGTATTAACTAAATATCTTCTCTAACACTAGCTAACTAGATAACCCCATTTAAGGAGTTTAACTGCTGTCTTTTATCATTTGTAGCAAAAAAGTTTTTCCATAATTTCTTGTATCAGCTTGTCATTAAATGACATTCACACAAACCTGGATTTTATTGAATGTAATACCTGTGAATTTATGCAATAAAATCTAAAATCTATAATACAGAAAGATGCAGTATATTCTAGCTGCATAATTGTAATAGGATGTGATAAAGCACATGACAAAAGATAAAGAGTTGGGGTTACCAATGTGGAAACCCTGTATACTTGAAAAAAGGCAAGTAAATAAACAGTCTTTTCAGAGGGGAGCTCATAACAGAACTGATCACAGAACAAAAATGGTGGTTTATATGGCCGGGTGACAAAATGAGACAGGTCCAGAGGAAGAGGAATCGAAAGTGATGTTAGCTGTGGAACAGTCAGACTGCTGGTCTGGAGAGAGAGAGAGAAAGAAAGCATTAGAGGACAGCACCAACCCCTGGTTTGGCAGGTAATGACAGTTATTTGAGCTTTTAAACTGTCTCCCATGCACACTTGTGTGACAAGGACTATAATGTAATTTCAAGCTATTATTGTCTTTTTTCTTTTTTTATAATAACACTTGTGTTTACTTTTTCAATTGATAGACTATTATTATAAAACTTAAATTACAAGATGAAATGATTATTTATTTTTATTTATTTATTTTTTGCAGAGTGTTGCTAATGGAATAAAATCTCTTCTGCTACTGTTTTCTATTCTGGAGTTCTGTATTGCCTTTTCCCTGTCTATTTATGGATGCACAGCTGCTTGTCAAATTAAAGATACAATCCTGGTGGGTTACAGTGGCTTTAAACTTTCCTTTCTGCTACTTTCTAAATAGATGACCAAATACTGCTATTAATTCACTTCTTTTACCCTCATTTTAATTGCTTTGTTTTAAGAACTCTGACTTTTTTGGCAGCTAAACAAAAATGAAACGTGAAGTGAGCCAACGGATCACAAGCTAAGTTGGGACCTCAACCTTCACCCAATTGTTGTTAATTAAACCCATTAAACCAATTCCATTGCTCGTTGCTGCACTCATTCTGCCACAGTAGACATTTCCAAAACTGTCAATTTTCATTTTTCTTAAAGCACTGTCAGGGTGTTTTGTGGACCTCAGCAGATCAACATTATTGAGACCTTTCACCTTTCTTTTATTTCATATATTGTGTTGAGAAATTTAGTTAGCTGTCTCATGCGTTGGCTCATTTTGTACCTCATTATTGTTTGGCTGTTAAGTGAGGAAAAAAACAAGGGGTCTGAGTCTTAAAGAGCAAGCCAAATAAATGAAAGCAATAAGTTAATTAGCAGCAAAAACTGGTCAATAATTTAAAAAATGGGTGGAATGAAAACCTACAGCAACTGTAGCCCCCTGGAATCACAGTTAGACACCCCTGATGTAAAGAATACTGCAGTCACAATTTAAGTTATAATATACATTGAAAGATGATATTAGAGTGGTTGCATTTCAGGTAGTCTTAAACTATAATTTATTTGACAGTCAGATTGTCTATGTATAACACCAACACATGCTCGTGCCCGTTTTGTGTTGGTTTCCTCTGGAGACTACAAAGACATGCTATCAGGTTTATGGCCTGTAAACTGGCCATCTATGAATGTCAGCACAAATGTGCACTGCAATGGATTGGTGTCTCTTCCAGGTCTGGTTCCAAAATATAGTACTAAATGAAACACTGCAAAGCCATAAGTCATTTTATAGTTGCTTCTTAAAGTCCAGTGCAGCTCACCTTATCTCTCTATTATAAAAGGAAATCCTGGGATGAGATAATCTGTGAGAGATAATTTCAGGTTCCACGAGACAAGACTTTTTGCCAAGAGATTTTGTCAAGTCTCACCCTCCTCTAAAAAGTTGACAACCAATATTGTAGAATTGTCTCATCAGGTTTCAGCATAAGCCTGGGCCACTTGCCTCTTCTTATAATGTCACTAGATGAGAAATTACCATTATATAATTCCTTGGCAATTAATCAGCTTTTATACCTAACTAATCATTTAACTTTTCTGTGTACTATGATAAAGTTAGGTTTACTTATATAATCATGGCTAAAGATACTTAATGCATATAGAGGTGGGGTATGTACTCATACATGAATTACAATTTCACTTACTGCATTGCATTATGAATGTTGCGTATGGTTAATGTATTTCTTTTATTTTTTTCTGTAGCCTGTGGTTATCATTCAGAACCCAGTAAATGCTGCCTTCCAGGTGCCAAACATCCAGGCAGTTACCATCCCTGAAACTCAGAATCCATTTGTTTCATCATCTTGCAATTCACCAAACATAAACTAATATATACAGCAAACTTCTTGGAATGCCAGGGCCCTACAAGTAATTCAGCGGTGCATCTGTTGAGTGAAAAGGGGTAAAAAGGATTTTAGAGAAAAACAGTACAATCTTCTTAGTGTCTTATTTCTGTTATAAAATGAATGTACAATGAGATTTCTTGAATATTTAATTATAGGTCAAATCTACAAAAAGGAACAAAAATGGCTGTTCTTTTTAAGGAAAATCATTTGCTTTATAATCGACAAAACTGCAATGATACTTTTTATCGACTATTATTAGGTCTGTTTTCTCTTTTGGTTTTATGTGTTAGAATCTTAATAATAAGAACAAAAACTGTTTGAACAACATTGTTAAAATTAGCAGTAAAATTACTAGCTTGCAGCAGCCCACTCTTCCTGTGCTGTATCACAAAGAAATTTGAAAGAAGGCTAAATCATTTCTGTCAAATTGCAGCCATCCCTGGTTTCCTAAGTTTGATTTGTAGCCACCCACTTGCAGATTTAGATTCCCAAAAGTGAAGAGCAACAGATTTAAGAACTCTTTTACCACAGAACTATGTGCTTTTTCATTCTGGTAGTTCTAGAGATTCTAGTGAGTTCTGAGTTATTGCTGTGTATTGTTCATTATTTTATATGTTGTATATGTTGTATCTTGACTTATTTTCTTATATCTGTGTAACAATGTCTTATGTTTTGTAAATTCCTGCCTTAAAAAAAATCACTTTATTCCCGTTTTTAAAATAATTTGTTTTTATATATTGTTATCCTTTTCTTATATAGTTAAATCTCTCAGTAAGTATGAATGAAAGTTCTCTCTGGATCGGTTCGCAGCTGAGTGTGAAGCGGCTGGGATGAGAATCAGCACCTCCAAATCCGAGAGCATGGTCCTCAGCCGGAAAAGGTTGGAGTGCCCTCTCAGGGTTGGGGGAGAGATCCTGCCCCAAGTGGAGGAGTTCAAGTATCTCGGGGTCTTGTTCACGAGTGAGGGAAGAATGGAGCGTGAGATCGACAGGCGGATTGCGGCATCCGCAGTGATGCGGGCTCTGCATCGGTCTGTCGTGGTGAAAAAGGAGCTGAGCTGTAAGGCAAAGCTCTCAATTTACCAGTCGATCTACGCTCCTACCCACACCTATGGTCATGAGCTATGGGTAGTGACCAAAAGAACGAGATCGCGAATACAAGCAGCTGAAATGAGTTTCCTCCGTAATGGTGTCTGGGCTTTCCCTTAAAGATAGGGTGAGAAGCTCAGTCATCCGGGAGGGGCTCAGAGTAGAGCCGCTGCTCCTCCGCATCGAGAGGAGTCAGATGAGGTGGCTCGGGCAACTGATCAGGATGCCTCCTGGACGCCTCACTGGTGAGGTGGTCCGGGCACGTCCAACCGGGAGGAGGCCCCGGGGAAGACCCAAGACACGCTGGAGGGACTATGTCTCCGGCTGGCCTCGAACGCCTTGGGATTCTCCCGGAAGAGCTGGAAGAAGTGGCCGGGGAGAGGGAAGTCTGGGCCTCTCTGCTTACCTGCTGCCCCCGCGACCCGACCTTGGATAAGCGGAAGACGATGGATGGATGGATGGATATATAGTTAAAAGCTCATAACCACTGTATTTGTGTTACATGTAGACGTACGAAAGTTGCGCATCACAAAACCTGAAAAAGAAAAATAAAGTGCCAATAATTATAAACTATAAACACAAGATAAGGTTTCAATATCGCCTGAAGCTTACAAGCTCAGTCACTTTCCCAATCTGAAATTTTTCATATTAACTTGTACAATACAGTATATTAAGTAAAACAATTCTGTATTAATAAATGAAACTTTCAGATGTTTGTACAGTGATGGATTTTGTGAAACCTTATTCTATGTGTATTATCAAAACCTGCGCCTTCGCCTTTCATTCATACTTACTGTTAGATAGTTTTAAAGTTTGAACTTTACTGAGATGTCCCTCTGAGCCACACCAGGAAGTAGGAAATGTAAGAATGAAAAGGGAACATTGTGAGGTATTTTATTTTCTTTTCTTGTCTGTGTAATTGTATGATAAAATAGAAATTTATATCTACTTATTACTAACTGCAAATATTCTTGTTATGACTACGCCAGTGTTTCCCAACCCCAGTTAAGTGGACCCCCTGTGGCTGCAGGTTTTTGTTCCAACCAGGTTCCTAATCAGTTACAACACCTGGTAGCACTGATCTCACTTAATTAGCTGGTATTTTTTTTTCTTTTATTCTACATTCAGGAAAGCACAGCAGCATGATTTTTACATTTATAAGACATCTAAAAATATTTCTGCTTTTGCTATAGATTTAAATACGTAACTCTCTTTAGTTATTTCATTATATTTTGCCCTTTCTCTGTGCAGTTTTTCCCCTTTGTTCTATCTTATTAATGACAATTAAAAATGAGCAGCACAGACACACTGGCAAAAAACACTGAATAATCAAAGGCTGCAAGTACTTTAGCATTATTCCCATACAACTGTTTGGTGCATTTTTATATATATATATATATATATATATATATATATATATATATATATATATATATATATATATATATATATATATACTAGCAAAATCCCCGCTTCGCAGAGGAGAAGTAGTGTGTTAAAGAAGCAATGAAAAAGAAAAGGAAACATTTTGAAAATAACGTAACATGATTGTCAATGTAATTGTTTTGTCACTGTTGTGAGTGATGAGTGTTGCTGTCATATATACATATATATACATATCTATACATATACACATATATATATACACACACACATATATACACACAAATACATATATATATACATACACACACATATATATAAACATATATATACATATGCATACATATCTACATATATACACACTCAGCTATTTCGTATCAGTGCAATACGCTGCTTGTTAAAACGGATAACTCCGCTTTACGCAAGTCTGCGTGGATATTATGAACTATCGATTTGTTCAAGTTCTATTTAAATTTTAAATAGAAGGAATTTTTATTTAGTCGACAGAAATATCTTTGGTAGGAATGGTAAAACAGACAGGAATATTATTCTGAATAAATCAACTCAAACCTTAAACAACTTATAATATTTTGCTCTCCATAAAAATACCAAATTATACAAGTTAGAAATAAAGTAAACGTTAAAAGAACAAACATTCACATTTCTTTACTCTTATGTAATTTTATATAAAAAATAAACTTAGATTTTAAATATCCCAAAAGATTTTGCTCTCCATAAAAATATATCCTGTCAAAATTATACAAATTCAAATATGAACATGCTGCATAACAAAACCTAGAAATATAAATAAAATGTGTTCCTTTCAGCAATAACAAATCAAATCATTCAGTTGTCTTTGCTCATATGTCATTTTAGAGCTGGACGCCTGGCATCTTTTTTTGGCAACAGGTTCGTTTATGTTTGGTGTGAGGTTCTGTGTTGTGGAGATTCTCAGGATGGATTGCAGGTGCTCATCAGTGAGGCGACTCCTGTGTGCTGTTTTGTTAGTCTTTATCACTGAGAAGAGCTTCTCACACAGATATGTGCTACCAAACATGCACAAGGTTCGAGCCGCATGTAGACGGACTTTTTGTTCTTCAAAGTCACCAAAGCGCCGTGCAAACTCAGTGCGCCAGTTTATCAGCAAAGTGCGATTTGGGAACACCGTAGTGACGACTTGGTTTAACATTACTTGGCAACAGGGAAAGTGGGGCAAGGTGCACTGGTGCATTTGTGTCTCCCATAAAAGCAGCTTCACTTGAAATCACTTTGTGATTGTGCACGGTAAAACGTCCGCTGAAGTGTCAGATTCTTATTTAATTCTTCTGCTTTCTGTATCTTCTGCATTGCATTCAGGTTACCCTGATGTTTTGTCTCATAGTGCCGCCTTAGATTAAATTCTGTAATTACAGCCACATTAGCTCCACAAATGAGACACACGGGTTCAGTAAACATATACTCAGCCTCCCATCGGTTTTAAAGGCTCTATTTTCAGAATCAACTTTTCTCTTCAGCATCGTGTGAGCTAGCTTCGCAATAACTTGCAGCATCATAAGGTAGACTTGATTAACGCGTAAGTGTTCGCAAGGCAGCTGAAGCGCTGCATTATGGGATCTGTAGTTTATTGTGTTACCAGCGCTTCATATACCCGGCCATTAATAACAATAATACAGTATATAAAATGATCTCGGGCGGATATAATTACACGCCGGCCGGATGTGGCCCGCGGCCCTTGAGTTTGACACATATGGACTAAATAGAACTTGAAAAGATATATTTTTTCAAATGTGATCGCAATTCAGATAGAGTTGACGCACTACAGCCTGCATGCCTCAATAAGTCATCCTCCCTCGCTCTTACTTTTTACCGCTCATCTAATGAATACACTGAGTATGGCTTTACCAAAACAATCATTGATGGCGAATAAAGTATCCATTATTCGAGTATGTAGATCGGGATATATATATACATATATATATACCCGTGTATCGCAGCGGAGAAGTAGTGTGTTAAAAAGCTAGAAAAAGAAAAGGGAACATTTTAAAAATAACGTAACATGACTGTCAATATACAGTATTTGTTTTGTGAGTGTTACTGTCATCAAGGATTTGATTATCATTATTTCTTTCAATCAGGTTCGTATTTGTAGGATGTGTTGTGTTCAAGTTACATTCCGTGTTTGTCAATCGCTGTAAAGATGACAGGTTTCATTCATCGATTCGCTTTCTTACTGCATCAATAAACAGCTCGCCTTCTTCTTTATCTGAGACCTGACACACTGCATGCACGGGTTTTTTTACACTGTCTTCCTTTAGCGGACATTGACTTTTTCCACCGTGTGCTTTGTTTCCGCAGTAGCTGGATTTATGAATATGCTTGTATGTATCAGACGCTTCATATTTTTTGCTGCCTTTTCAATTGTGTAATTCGCTTTTGTTCAGCCTTTTGGAACTGTTGCTTTTATCTGTGCACTGCGCCAGTTCACGTGAGCCGCTCGTGTACATGCATCGAAGTTTCCCAGCTGTGCTGGTGCCATCTCGTGCTATGTCCATGGCTGTATTTAATGTTACCTTAGTCCTGGCACTTAAAACTTTCTCTCGCAGTTTCGCTGAGTTTGTACCAAACACCACCCTGACCATCTCATCTTCCTCTGCATAAGCACAGTCCTTAACCCGTGAATATTTAGTGGAGTTTGCTATTGGATTGCCGCTGACGGACGGCCTTATATGGGCAGGCACTAAATTACAAACGCCAGCGGCAGCCTGTCTATGAACTTAATTTAAAGTGTAGGTTTACATCGTGCTTTGTTTCCGGTAGCAGAACTCATGAATATGGTTGTATATGTCACTCGCCGCTTCTTATTGTTTCGCTGCCTTCTCAATTATATAATGCATGTTTTCTTCAGCGCTTTTGAGGTCTTCCTGGTTTTCTATGTACTGCGTGATTACGGAAGGCGTGATGATGTCACACGAAACTCCCCCACGGCGTTCAAGCTCATCTCCATTACAGTAAATGGAGAAAACAGCTTCCAGTTATGACCATTACGCGTAGAATTTCGATATAAAACCTGCCCAACTTTTGTAAGGAAGCTGTAAGGAATGAACCTGCCAAATTTCAGCCTTCCACCCACACGGGAAGTTGGAGAATTAGTGTGAGTGAGTGAGTGAGTGAGTGAGTGAGTGAGTGAGTGAGTGAGGGCTTTGCCTTTATTATATATATATATATATATATATATATATATATATATATATATATATATATATATATATATATATATATATATATATATATTTTAACAAACTTAGTTTTCTTATTTCTATATTGTTCCCAAGACACAGAACCTGGGAAATAACACATCACTTAATTAGCACAGGAGACCAATTAAAAGCAGAAGCTGGCTGGAACAATAACCTGCAGCCACAGAGGGGCCACAGGACCGAAGTTGGAAAACTCTGGACTACACGTTTCCTAGTTCTCTATATTAAAAATGCTCTGAATAAATGACCTATATTTACTTTAGCCACAACAGATAATTTTTCCTTAGTAAAGTAAATATTTAAGTATAAAACCCTGTTTGCAAACATGGGTGATTTGAAAAGGCCTCTGTCAGTAGTCATTATTCATATTGTTTCAGAGCTTACATTAAATACATATACCCAACCCAGTTTGTACAGCTTGGTGTAACTGGAAGCTGAAGCCTACTCCAGAGCACCAGGCACAAAGCAGAGACCAGTTCTGTATAAGCAATCCAGCCACACTCACAAAAAGCCAATTTGGAATTGCCAACTTAACCTAATGTGGGAAGAAAGCTGAAGTACCTTGAGGAAAACCAACAGAGACAAGGGGAGAAAAAACTACTCATTATAAAATACAGAGTGAGGTTTCACTGTAGGTAAGGCTACACTACCACCTTACAACTTAAACATAACTTCTCCTGAGTTGTACTTTACACATCCTGAAACATACTGTAAGAACATCTCATTAGCTTTCTTTATCACTTTTGCACACTATCTGGATTTAGAAAGTGATACGTCCACTATGACTCCCAGGCCCATCTCATAATGGGTATTTTTGGGTTTCTGTAATCCCATTGTATATTCAAGTCTAAAATTTCTACTTCCTATGTGTAATGCTTTACATTTACTTACATTAAATTTCAACTGCCACAAATCTGCCCAAACCTGTATGCTGTCCATGCTCCTTTGTAATAATTTAGCTTATTCTGCAGCATATGTCCTTCCACTTAGTTCGGTATCATCTGAAACCTTAGCCAGCTTGTTGTATTTATTCCTATTCATATAATTTATACATTAAAAACAGCAGCAACCACAGCACTGACCCCTAAGGCACACAATGTTTAACATCAACTAATTCAGATTTCAAGTTCCATCTCACCATAACCCTTTCATTCTTGTGTTTAAAACAGTTTTTCAACCCTCTACATCCTACACTCCAGTTCCTACTTCTTTTAGTTTGATGTCCAATGTCTCATGTGCTAACCTTATCAAATGCCTTCTGAAAATCAAGATAAATCATCATTTGCACCTCTCTAATAATATGCTTTTGTTGCTTTCTCATAGAACTACAGCATATTAGTTGAACATGACCTCCCTCATTTGAACCCATGTTAACTGTTTACTTTACTCCTTGTTCCTGCCATATGATGCTCGATCTTTTCCTTAATAATTCTTTCCATTAATTTACCTAAGGCGCGTAATCAGTTTACTGGACTATAGTTACTTGGATCTGCCTGGTCATGCTTTTTTTAATAATGGTTTAATACTTGATATTTTCCAGTCCTCTGTAATAAGGTGCTATATGGCGCCCGACCCGGCACAGACTGATGCAGAGGCATGTGTTAAAACACACAGGCTTTCTTTATTTTTCTCTTCAACCGTGGGGCACGCCTTCCCCGTGTCCCACCGGTCCAATACAGTCCCAAAGCACTTAATTACAACACAAACAACACTCTTCTTCTAGCACCACCACTCCTCTCAGGCAACCTCGTCCTCATCCTCCCAATTCCGGCCCTGAGTGGTGGATGTTGGCCCCCTTTTATAGCCCACCCGGAAGTGCTCTAGGTGCTTGATCACCTATGGCTAATTGCACTTCCAGGCAGGGCTGTAGAGATGTCCATAACGGCTCCGGGATCCATGCAGCACCCCCTGGTGGCCACCCCAGATCCCCACAGGGTTGTGGAGAACTCCATCTCGCATTGAGCCCTGCAGGAAACTGAGGCACCAGCGTCACCCAGGGAGGCTGCCACCAAGCATCCTGGGGAAGGTACTGAGGAGTCCACGGCTGCTCCCCCGGAATATATGTAGAAGGGATGTCCCGGCCAGGCATTGTACCTGGCCGCCTGCCAAACCATATAAATTTCTCAAGTATACAGTGCCACATTTTCTAAAAAATGTGCCAAGGGTTTATTTATGATTTGCTTGATTTTAGCCTATTTAATCTAAGCAGCACTTCTCCCTCCACAATGTTCAAATCTCTAAGTACCTCTATAGAATTCTTTATTTCTCTTGGGAGGTTATGAACTTAGTCACATGTATACAATTCAATTAAATGCAAGTTCAAGCAATTTGCTGTTTCTGTGTCCTTATGTTTTATGTCAACTACACCTCCTCTTTGACTATTCTTTTACTACTGAAATGTTGAAAGAATCTCTTTGAGATATCTTTAACCTTATCTACAATATTTCTCTCTCTTCCTTTTTGCCTTCCTAATATTCTTTTTAACCACAGCTCTCATACTCTCATATGTCCTTCGGATTGCGTTGGAGATATTAATGTTACATGCCTTATACAGTTTTTTTTCTTTTGTAACTCCTTTTTTGTCTTTACCTATCTGCCTGAGATTTCTCCTTAATTTCTTACTGCTTGTAAATATTTGACAGAATGGAAATTTATGGCTTGTGGGTATAGTTTCTACTACTACTACTACTAATAATACTGTACATTTTAATCATAGGGCACTTTACATTAGTAGTAAATCTCAAAGTGCTACATAAAAAGTTTAAACAACGACAAGCAAGATAAAAACAGAGATAAAACAACAATAATTTTAGCATTTTTGTTAATATGCTTTCCTAAATAGAAAAGTCTTTAGCTGTTTTTTAAAACAGGCCATAGTCTGCTCTGTTCTTAGGCTCTCTGGTAGGCCAGAGCCGTGGTGCAGCGGCTGCAAAGGCTCGGTCACCCATTGTATGCAGTTTGGTCACAGAGGGGCGAAGGTGGTGGGTATTTGCAAAGCGGAGGTTTCTTGTAGTGAATTGTAGTATTAGGAGTTTCTTCAGATACTGTGGAGTATTTCCATGGATACACTGGTGAATGAGCAGACAGAGTTTGTATTCGATACGGAGGTGGAAACGGAGCCAATGAAGTGACTGAAGGACTGGTGAAATGTGCTCATATTTCCGCACCCTCATCAGGATTCTTGTAGCACTATTTTGAATTTGTTGGAGCTTTTGAAGGCTTTTGTTGGGGATCCCAATGAGGCATTACAATAATCCAGTCTGGATGAAACAGAGGCATGAACCAGTTTTTCAGCATCACAGAGGGAGAGGTAGGGACGGAGTTTGGCTATGTTTCGTAGATGAAAAAATGCAGTTTTATAAAGGTGATGGACATGTGCCTCAAATGTCAGATGGGAGTCTAACTTGACACCCAGATTTGTAACAGAAGGAGAGAGGGTAATAGTATGGTCAGAAAAGGAAATACAATTTACAGAGGAATGAAGTTGATGGGGGGTGCCAATTAAAAGAGATTCAGTTTTAGTGCTGTTCATCTTGAGGAAGTTCTTGGACATCCAGGCCTCAGTCTCATCCAAGCAGGAAGAAAGAGTTGATAAGGGTGTAAGAGAAATCGAATCCAGTCTTACATAGTGCTGCTTATCATCAGCATAACAGTGGAATGAAACTCCATGCTTGCGGATGATGTGGCCCAGGGGTAGCATATAGGAACCCACAGGTGACAGTGTGGGTACGAGATTTAGCATCCCCCGGGGCCACATACTCAGCCCTATCAGTAAGATAGGACTCGAACCACTCCAAAGCAAAGCCAGAAAGTCCAATCATATAGTGAAGACAATGAAGGAGAATATTGTGATCTATCGTATCAAATGCAGCTGTGAGGTCCAAGAGGATAAGGAGTGATGAAGAGCCCTGGTCAGCAGCCATCAGGAGGTCATTGGTGACTCTGACCAGGGCTGTCTCTGTACTGTGAGAAGTTCGGAAACTAGATTGAAATTTTTCAAACAGATTGAATTTTTTGAGGTGGTCCTGAAGCTGAACCAAAACAACCTTCTCCAAAACCTTAGACAAAAATGCAAGGTTGGAGATCGGACGATAGTTTGCTAACACTTCAGAATCCAAAGAGGATTTTTTTAAATGAGGTCTAATAATTGCGATTTTCAAGGCCAGTGAGACTAAGCCGCTCTGGAGAGAGTTATTAATGATATCAGCAATGAGAGGACTTAAGTCTGATACATTTGATTTTACCAGAGGAGTAGGAAAGGGGTCCAAAGAACACGTTGAAGGCCTCATCCTCTGTATGATGCCCTCAACTTCTTTAACTGTGATACAGTGAAACTGGGAGAGGCAGCCCATTGGCTCTGATGTGTTAAGATCCAACGATGGAGCGCTGGAGACAGACAATGAAGAGCGGATGATGTCTAGCTTAGAGGTGAAATATTCAATAAAATTATTGCACTGCTCCTTTGTGGAATTATTACAGACGAAGATATGAGGATTAAGTAAATGATTTATTACGGAAAAAAGTTGGAATTTCCAGGTCTGTTGTTGATTAAATTTGAATAATATTGAGATTGGGCAGTGGTTAGTGCTCTGGAGTAGTTTTTTTTTGATGTTCCCAATAAGCTAGTTTGTGGACCGTTAAACTGGTTGCAACAAAACACTGCTCAAGGGCTCGCCCAACTGCTTTCATTTGTCAAAGCTCACTTGTAAACCATGGGGCAGATTTTACAAAAGAGACCACTCGTGGTTTAACTGGGGCATGGGTCTCAAGGATGTTCTGGAGCCTATTTTTGTAATGATCAACTAATTCATTAACAGAAGAAAGGTGTGGAGCAATAGAACAGTTCTTGATATCAGCATTTAAATCAGTCAAATTTACGTTTTTCAAGTTTCTGAAGCGGATGCAGCGCTGTGATTTAGAGTACAGTGAATATGTGGATAGATCCATTGTGGATGCTTGCAATTTATTGCCAGACATTCAAAAGTTGAGAATTGTGGAAGGGGGTGAAGTGAAAATTGTAAACCTGTCCGATAGATTACAGCCAGACCACCGTCACGTCCAGAGCTGCGGGCCTTTTCAAAGTAGGTGTACCCAGGAGGGCAAGACTCGTTGAAAACTGAGTATACCTCGGATTAATGCCAGGTCTCAGTCAAACAAATAATGTCAATCCCCTTCTACAATGTGATAATAAATTAGACAGCTTTTATTTGTCAGGGACTGAACATTAAAAAGTTTAATTTTGATGTTTAGCGAGGTGTTGTTTATAACCAGAGAATGAAGAAAGCTGAAACCCACTCCAGGCTTTCCGTCTTGCCTGGACTACCGCCAGGCAGTGTTTTTAGTCTCCATGGTGATGGTGCTTGGATGACGTGTTCGGGTTGTGACGGAGCAAGTTGCTGCTGACCAAAAGGACGGAACGGAGCTCCCGGTCTTGATGTAAACAAACCGCCGACCAGACCCCCTATGGATGTAGCGGGGTCGACGGAGGAGTCCAACTTGTTTGATGACTGTGATGTCTATGTCTGTAAGGCTGTGGTTGTTGAGCTCCAACAGTTGCGATAGCAGATACTGAAGCATGCCAAGGAGTGGAGGTGATAGGTCCCGATGTAAATAGTCGGCCAAAGTCCTTATGTGCACAGTTGGACAGCTGTGGTGCAAATTACAGAGGACTCCAGAAGCAAGACAATCATCAGCAACAAAGCCGACATCCAGGAAATGTAATAGTGGACAGTATACCAGAAGAAATTCCAAATGCCATCCACTGCAAACTCAAGTAGTATCAGTAAATTGGAGACCGATACAGGCCAGCGCCGATAACACAACACAAATCGGGCCAACGATTGCCGCAGGTAGGATTTCTCCCAAAAGCAACAATATTAAACGCTGTAAAGTGTTAGCAGCAAATTACAGCCGCTAAATGCTAAAGTTCTGCATAGTATCCAAAAAAACAGCTATAATCATTCAAGTAATACAAGTACTTAAATAATACTTAAATAATGAATATAGCATGGAGAAGCGGCGAACAGCCAGCACCTGCATCCTCTTCCCTGCTACTGTACTGCACATACAAAAACCAACTAGCAACAATAACAGGTACTAAGCCCCATTATAATGTATGCAGCCTAGAATAGAATTACTCCTGGACAATAGATTTGGCTAATGAATTGTCTTAGATAGACATAAGGAAGTTGAGCAGATATCCCCAAAGCTGATGGGAAGCTCTTTACTTCCCATTATAATAGAAAGGTGCCCTGAAGGTGACCTGGCCTTCTAAGGAATAATTAGAGTTAAGGATTACAGAGACACCTTGGGGTGGCTAAGAAAGATGCTAGGAGTATAGCCCTGTAACTATTTACTTATAGGTTCTAAGGGACTCTGCAATTAATCTTTGGGCTTTCCCAGGCAGTAGTCTCTAGATTGGGCTTTAAAGCCCCTTCCATCCACTTATCTTTAAGCACTGCATCTGGAGGACAGGTGATGGCATATTGCTGAACATTTGAGAGGAAGAGAGGTCAAAGAAAGGCAGACAGAAAGAGCAATACAGCACAAACACAAAAAAGTGTTTAAAGAGACATAAAGTGAACATACCGTCTTACTGGGGAAATAGGGTTCATACCCATGTTTACTTATGACCAGTAAAGCAATATGTTGATTGTACTGTCTTTTCCATTATTTTGTACGTAATAAATGATTTTCTTCTATATTTGTAGTCTTGATTTATTATAGTATACTATATATGCATTAGAAACTGACAGGATTAACTCTCTTCTGATTCATGATTGCTGCTACTACAAGTCAGTCCCTGCAAGGACCTAATCATAGATGAAAACCAACAATTGTACAATTAAAAATGTATTAGTTCTTATAGAATATAAATATTTAACATATTATCTGGACAGTCTTATACAATCACTGGTAGTGACAGGCAGTGTAGTAGTGTTAAGGGCTTTAGCTTTGAACCCCTGAGGTTCTTGGTTCAAATCCCACTACTGACAGTGTGTAACAATGAACAACTCACTTTACCTAGTTATACTCCAAATGGAAAAACAAAAGAAACACTAAGCAATTCTATCTTGCAAATGCTGCCAGTTACCATGGATAAAGTTGTCTACCAAATAACAATAATTATTTTTCTATTATGGTATAATAAAAAATATTTTAAAACTCATTTAACCCAGTTTATGGCTATGTGGTGCCAAATCCTATTCCAACCACAGACAATTGCATGTTCCGTTCATAAATACCCTGTTCATTGAAGTCAGAGAAGGTCACTTTTCACCAGCCTTTTCACCAGCTAATGTAACATGGTTGTCTTTATGGATGTGGGAGGTAAACCAGAATAGCAACACAAACACAAACAGTATATGAACTAATCATGGTATAATAACAGTTACTCTTCCTAATACTGAAAGTTTAAACTTGCAGGTAACCTAATCTGCAAATTTCTAGTGTGTAGGGAAAACTAGAATACTATCAGAAAAACTCATGCAGAAATAGGATGAATTTATAAAACAGTGGTTAGACTAGAAGGAGTGCACCAACAGTAAAGTAAAGTAGTATAGTATTTAATGCATTTGCATACACTCCAGAGAGCCCTTTCACCAGTATGCACTATAAATTTGGTCCTTTCCATAAACGTTTGTTTTCAAAATGGATGTATGTGTGCATTTGGAGTCAAGTAATTACTTCTTTAGGCAGTTTATATGGTACTATATGAGAACACATCTGGAGTATTGTGGCAGTTCTGATCACTATGCAAGGAACATGACACAATAGCACTTGAATCTGTGCAGAGGAGAGCAACTAAGTGCACCCTGGATCTTAAGAACATCTCCTACTCTGAAAGCTGAGAGAACCTGTTTAATCTCAAGCAGAAGACACCACGTAAAAATCTTACCTATGTCTTCAAAATCCTCAAAGGTGTTGATAAATAACATTGAAGTCAAGAAGTACTTCTTTACTGAAAGAGTTGTGGTGGAATTTGGTACTATAGGAGCGGCATATGCACAGGATTGCGAGAATGGTTATAGACCACCCACAAATCACCTCCAAAGACCTGCAAGAACATCTTGTGGCATATGGTGTTTCTGTACATCGTTATACAGTTCAGCGCTATTTGCACAAAGAACATTTGTTAGAACAAAAGCTAAACTTAAAAGAAGTGGTGAGGCGGCCTTCTGCTGTTATGCACCCAAAATCTGGAATAGCCTGCCAATAGGAATTCGCCAGGCAAATACAGTAGAGCACTTTAAAACACTGCTGAAAACACATTACTTTAACATGGCCTTTTTATAACTTCACTTTAACTTAATACTGATACTCTGTATGTTCAATTCTTCATAATAATTATTCACAGTGGCTCCAAAATCCATACTGACCCTTACTCTCTCTTCTGTTTCTTTTTCCGGTTTCTTTGTGGTGGCGGCCTGCGCCACCACCATATACTCAAAGCATCATGATGCACCAACATTGATGGACTGAAAGCCAGAAGTCTACAAGACCATCATCATCAGGTCCTTCCATGAAAACCCTAAATACAAAGAGGACTGTTTGACTTATGTTGGGTAGATTGCCCAGAGGGGACTGGGCGGTCTCGTGGTCTGGAACCCCACAGATTTAATTTTTTTCTCCAGCTTTTGGAGTTTTTTTTTGTTTTTTCTGTCCACCCTGGATATCGGACCTTACTCTTATTCTATGTTAATTAATGTTAACTTATGTTTATCTTTTATTGTGTCTTCTATTTCTCTATTCATTTTGTAAAGCACTTTGAGCTACATTTTTTTGTATGAATATGTGCTATATAAATAAATGTTGATTGATTGATTGATTGATTTGGACTATAGAGACAAAAACTGAGTTATTTTGTCATAAAAAAAGTGCTTTGAGTGTCGAGAGAAGAACATCGAATTTCAAGGAAAAACACCTGCTACCTACTATCAAATTTGTACTGTGGGGCTGTGTGGCTAGTTCAGGGACTGGGGCCCTTGTTAAAGTCGATGGTCGTATGAATTCAACCCAATATCAACAAATTATTCAGGATAATGTTTAAGCATCAGTCACAAATGCTTGTGTTGGATATTCCAACAAGACAATGACCCAAAACACAGTTCAAAATCTACAAAGGCATTCATGCCGAGGGAAAAGTACAATGTTCTGAAATGGCCGTCATAGTCCCCTGACTTGAATATCATCGAAAATCTATGGGATGATTTGAAGCAGGCTGTCCATGCTCGGCACCCATCAAATTTAACTGAACTGGAGAGCTTTTGTATGGAAGAATGGTCAAAAATACCTCCATCCAGAATCCAGACATTCCTCAAAGGCTATAGGAGGCGTCTAGAAGCTGTTATATTTGCAAAAGAAGGCTCAACTAAGTATTGATGTAATATCTCTGTTGGTGTGCCTAAATTTATGCACCAGTCTAATTTTGTTATGATGCATATTTCATATTTTCTGTTAATCCAATAAACTTAATGTCACTGCTGAAATACTACTGTTTCCATAAGGAATGTCATATATTAAAAGGGAGTTGCTACTCTGAAAGCTCAGCCAATGATAAACAAAAATCCAAAGAATTAAGAGGTGTTCCCAAACTTTTTCATATGACTGTATATGGTCCAAGTATAACATCCCACGATTAATATTCACCGGTTTATATGATATAACCTAACATTTTATTTGTCTTTTAAATTGCCTCTGCAATATATGATATTTAATAACGTTCTTTTCTCTAGGACTTGAATCTGGGTCAATACTATTTGCAGAATGCAAAAATCAATCGCCTTAGTCGGTTGAGCCACATGACAGCATACATAGAGCTGATAAGAAACAATGGAATGATTCAACTCTCTTACAGTTCTTTACTTGTGTTTTTGATGATTATTTGTCCATTTTCAGAAGGGTCTTTGATGATTGTACGTCCATCTTCGGAGTAGTGGAAAGCAATTATCTTAGCCACGGACCTGATGTAATGAGTTCCATCTCTGAAAACTGGCTCCTGGCTCAATGAGGCTGTGACAAATCCTTCTATATAAAAGCGGTCGGGTGTCCTTCCGTCCCGTGAGTGTTACGCAGGCACGGAGTTTCACACACGCCCCGTCCATTTTGCAATGCACGATGGGATTTGTAGTTTCGTTTTTCCAGGTAAAAGATGATTTTCTACTCCAGACTGTGCGATATCTTCTTCTTTCTTACTATATAAAAGCGGTCGGGATTGTCCTTCCGTCCCGTGAGTGGAAAGCGTAGCGGTATTCCACTTATCACAGACTTAATACTTGCAGCTTGCGGTACGAAGCGACATGAGCAGAGTTCTGGTTCTCCCATCGTTCCCTTGCTTTTTGTGCGCGATGCGCTGGAAAAATAGACAAAATTATGTCTCTGGAAATAATGAATGTTGATGGAGTACAAATGCCTCACCGCATAATAAATATCAGGGGGTTCAAAAGGGCGACCTCAATGTAGAAAAAAAGTTTAAATTTCATCACAAAAATAACAGAAACTACGAGTATTAAAGTAATACCGCTTAAATGCAATATAACCAAATTAATGAGTTTGTATAAAATATCAAATTGATCTACATATTGAATTGCCTTAAGAAGTGGTCAACTTAAAAGTCGGTCGCCTTAAAAGGCGGGTCAGCCTAGTGTTATATGCTCATTCTAAAGGTAGACATGAACACTTTCTAATGAGCAATATTACTCAATATATAGATTAAGTTCTTCTATCTGTTTAGCACAGTCAATAAGCTCTTTACATATTCTTCTTACCAATAATGTATATAGATTAGACACCTTTCACCAATATAGCATATAATTGATCAGCTTTTGCAATACATGCCTTAACCTTCTTCTGCCGAAATGGAACCTTGCACCTGCTCTTATCGCTAACCTTCTTTAATGTCCTATTTTACATTGCTCAGATTGTCATAGGTGCCTGGAAAATATTTGCCTATTTAACAGACTCAACTAAACTCCAGAGAATATTATGTGAAGAAGTTTTGAATTTTTTGTTAATGAAAATTAATAATGTAGCTGTATTGCTCTGAAATGGCATAGCCTTTCAATGTTTTCTGTAAATACAGTATGTTTTAAACACAAGGCATGAACAGTATGAGGAAAGTGTTGAAAATGTATAGTACAAATGCCAGTCCCCTCCACTGAGTCAGCTCCTTAATATGGGGGAGTGGTTTGCATGTCAATGATCACCCAGACTGATGCCATCAGGTGGTGTGTGCTCCTGGTAGACCCATCTATGGCAGTAAGGTCAGAGGTGAGGTCTTGACTAAGACTGACTCTAACCCCAATCCAACCAAGTATCGATATGAAGTGGAGCAACTTCATGCTATCTCTCGTCATCATGCACACAGCTTGCCATGTGGATTCCTGACAGGAAGTGAAGTGAGGATTGCACACCCTCACTACCTCTGATATCAACAACTCCCCCTTTTCCTAGTATCAAAGTGATGGGCAAAAGATGAATATACCAATCGCTGTTGCTTCTTATTAAGAATAGATTTCACTGTTAAAGTCTATTTTCATCTTATATTTTATTATACATTAAACATTATTATAGTTGATGTTAAGAGAGTTGTCCTTCAGGTGTCAGTACTAGGGCTACTGCTATTTGTTATATATAAATAATTTGGATAGAAAAAAAAATAAGATGGTTAAGTTTGCTGATAATATAAAGCTAGGTGGATTGCTGGATAATCTAGAATCAGTTGAATCATTACAGAGAATTGGGCAGCATACAGGTTTGGGCAGATTTGTGGCAGATGAAATTTAATGCAAATGAATATAAAGTATTACATCTAGGAAGTAAAAAAGTTAGATATCAATACACAATGGGATGTCTGAACTTTACAACTTATGAGAAGAATTTAGGAATCTAGTGGACTTGATACTATCAACCTCCAAACAGTGTTCAGAAGCCATTAAGAAGGCTAACAGAATGTTAGGTCATATAGCACAATGTGTAGAGTACAACTCCAAGGATGTTATGCAGAGTGGTGAACCATATACATAAGGAAAAAGTTACCAGGTAGTGTGGTAGACAGCAGGAATTTAGGGAACTTCAAAACTTGATCTTTTAAAAGAACTAAGTCGGTAGGACTGGCAAGGTTTGTTGGGCTGAATGGCTTGTTCCTGTCTAAATTTTTCTTAGGTTTTGATAATTACATTAATTGCAGAGAGTGGTGAAAATGTAAGCACGTTTTTACTTGTCTTCTCAACTATGACTTGACTTGCTTGCTTGAATGTAATCATTATAACTTAAGACTTAACTGAAAACTTCAATAGTTTCTAGGACCCTGTGCTTTTTACACCAGAGGCTTACACAGCTAGTATTCCCTAAAGAACTACTGAACATGAAGGAAAGAGTGAAGTTCCAAAATTTGGTGATTAAATGTCAAATAACAGTTGAAAGGCACAGCACAACTTGGACCAGAGCAGTTTCGGCGCTATGAGCCTTTTCAAATCCAGACTTTTTTGTTTTTTCAGGACATATTAAGTAACTGCAGTACTGAAACTATTAGGGACTACACCAGATAAACTAACACACTGAAGAAATTAAGAATTACAGGTAAAAGATTAACAGGGAGTACATTCATCAGAAATGATATATGAATAGTGTCTAGCCAGAAGTAAGTAGTTTTAATGAGCTGAAGTAATGAGAGCAAAGGACAAATTACATTACTGAAGGGTAATTTTGAACTAAGAGCTAAAAGGTATAAGGTTTTAATCTTGTTTATAAAGTAACCTGTTTAATTTTGAAGTTAGCATCAGATTTAACTGGAAATGTAAAAGCCTTTTGAGAAGAAAGAAGACTGTTTATTGCAAAGAATAAGAAGTACATGATTCGGTTTATTTGCTGTAATTAGTGTAAAAAAGTCATGTTTTTCTATACATTTTTACTTTATTCATCAAATGCTACTTATGAATTACAAAGTGAATAGAATTTCAAATCTTTATACTTCCACCACAAAATATAGCAGCATTAAGTACTGAGTACAACCTTTTGGATCTTCTTACTTTATAACCTTAGTGCTAACAATCCATCCATCCATTATCCAACCTGCTATATCCTATCTATAGAGCCAATCCCAGCCAACACAGGGCGCAAGGCAGGAAACAAACCCCAGGCAGGGCACAAGCCCACTGCAGGGCACACACACCCACACACCAAGCGCACACTAGGGACAATTTAGGATCACCTAACCTGCATGTCTTTGGACTATGGGAGAAAACCAGAGCACCCGGAGAAAACCCATGCAGACACAGGGAGAACATGCAAACTCCACGCAGGGAGGACCCGGGAAGCGAACCCGGGTCTTCTAACTGTGAAGCAGCAGCGCAACCTCTGCACCACCTTGACACCCGTGCTAACAATCCTTTAAAAAGAAATGGCAACAAGACAAAAAAATGGGTCATTTTCCATTGCCACATGTTCACTGAAGATACATTAATTGAAGTTGTTCCAGCCCCAAGCTATAAACGAATGAAAAGTTTAAAGAGCTAACAATCTTTTATAGAAAAGCAGTCTTAAATTAACAAAATTAAAACAAATGGTAAGACTTCATGTATTAATTCCTTGCTCACTTGACAACTATTGCTACTTTTGCCCTTGTGGCCACTGGGAGCCATGACAGTAGCCAGAGATGAAAAGCATGCAGCAGCAACTCCATAATAAATTAAATCTGCCTTTATTATTAAAAATTTTCCAACTATGCTTTCTTATTAGCATCATGAATCTTAGTAGTGTTGTGGAAAAAAACATTCCACTGTCTTCAAAGAAGGCAGTAACGGAGCCCAGATGAAAATGCAGGAGTTTTCTTTGTTTGCACAGAGTATGCACAAATGTCTCAGTCCATGGACACAGCAATCAATAAAACAATACATTCTCAATTATACGGTACTTTTCAATTGTCATTACCTCATCTAATACATCATGTCATCTGACTTTTTTATCTAATCAAATAAAGCCACAAGTAATTTCTGACTCTTGTTGATTCTCCTATTATTCCAAATGCTGCCTTGTTGATAGGGGTGTTTTCTAGATTGCCCTATTGATCTTAGCACCGTTTCATAGGAGGGGTGTTTGGGTTTTCCCATTATCTTATCCCCGCTTTCTACAGGTGTGTTTGTTACTCATTTACCTCATTCTAACCTTGGAAAACTCAAGTTGCTGGTTTCTCAAGGGGGTAAAGACCTCAGGAGCTCAATCTTTAAACTATGTTTAGTTAAACTTTGAGTTACTGTCAGTCCTTTTCTTTATGTTTTAATAATTTATAGTAAAAACTTATATATATGTAATAAATTGTAAAATACTAATACATATATATATATATATATTTATATATAAACTAAAAATTCCGTAATAGTCACCTTTGTAAAACTACAAAAAAGCAGGATTGCTACTGTTTTTTGACTTTTCCAAAAGCTGTAAAAATATGTTTCAGTTTCATTTGCAAAGACTAAGTCCTATACCAATACAACTTCTTTGTACTCAGGTTGTCCATTTACTTTCCACTCCAAGATCACGTGACTGGAAACAATGGTTCTTATGCAACCATTATGGCCCTAACTGTACAGGTTTTTGTTACTTATACTTTTGGGGCCCCACTTCTGAGTCTTATGGCCTCTCTGTTTCCCAGTCCATACCTGATGAAAACATACTTTGAGGTACCAAAAGTTTCTCAAACGATTCCCCAGATTTTCCTCCTGCATCCAGCTGGAACAACAAAAGGAACAGGAGAGAACTATGACAACCCAACTACCTCCGAACTCTAATGCAAACTTCTCTGCTGCAAGAGCAATTGGAACGCATCTACAATAACAAATATGAATACTTTTAAACTGACCTGAATCTAACTGTTACTTCTCTAATTTCAGTCAATTAATGTTAGTAAGTGCCAGTCACCTGAGATTACACCCTTTTGGGGAGCTCCCAACTACCTGCTATCTCATTCTCATTTTTAACTTTGTTGTCCATTCTTTTAATTGTTCTCTCTGGTCCAGTATACGCACTTTGTCCACTCCTTCCTCACTCTTCCAATTCCAGTCAGCCTCCATCCATCTATCCATCCTCTTCCGCTTATCCGAGGTCGGGTCGCGGGGGCAGCAAGCAGAGGGCCCAGACTTCCCTCTCCCGGCCACTTCTTCCAGCTCTTCGGGAGAATCCCAAAGGCGTTCCCAGGCCAGCCGGGAGACATAGTCCCTCCAGCGTGTCCTGGGTCTTCCCTGGGGCCTCCTCCCGGTTGGACGTGCCCGGAACACCTCACCAGGGAGGCGTCCAGGAGGCATCCTGATCAGATGCCGAGCCACCTCATCTGACTCCTCTCGATGCGGAGGAGCAGCGGCTCTACTCTGAGCCCCTCCCGGATGACTGAGCTTCTCATCCTATCTTTAAGGGAAAGCCCAGACACCCTGCGGAGGAAACTCATTTCAGCCGCTTGTATTCGCGATCTCGTTCTTTCGGTCACTACCCATAGCTCATGACCATAGGTGAGGGTAGGAGCGTAGATCGACTGGTAAATTGAGAGCTTTGCCTTATGGCTCAGCTCCTTTTTCACCACGACAGACCGATGCAGAGCCCGCATCACTGCGGATGCCACACCGATCCGCCTGTCGATCTCACGCTCCATTCTTCCCTCACTCGTGAACAAGACCCCGAGATACTTGAACTCCTCCACTTGGGGCAGGATCTCTCCCCCAACCCTGAGAGGGCACTCCACCCTTTTCCGGCTGAGGACCATGCTCTCGGATTTGGAGGTGCTGATTCTCATCCCAGCCGCTTCACACTCAGCTGCGAACCGATCCAGAGAGCTGAAGATCACGGCCTGATGAAGCAAACAGGACAACATCATCTGCAAAAGCAGTGACCCAATCCTGAGTCCACCAAACCGGACCCCTTCAACACCCTGGCTGCGCCTAGAAATTCTGTCCATAAAAGTTATGAACAGAATCGGTGACAAAGGGCAGCCCTGGCGGAGTCCAACTCTCACTGGAAACGGGCTCGACTTACTGCGGCAATGCGGACCAAGCTCTGACACGGTTGTACAGAGACCGAACAGCTCTTATCAGGGGTCCGTACCCCATACTCCCGAGCACCCCCACAGGATTCCCGAGGGACACGGTCGAATGCCTTTTCCAAGTCCACAAAACACATGTAGACCGGTCGGGCAAACTCCCATGCACCCTCCAGGACTCTGCTAAGGGTGAAGAGCTGGTCCACTGTTCGCGACCAGGGCTAAAACCACACTGTTCCTCCTGAATCCGAGGTTCACTATCCGACGGACCCTCCTCTCCAGAACCCCGAATAGACTTTTCCAGGGAGGCTGAGGAGTGTGATCCCTCTATAGTTGGAACACACCCTCCGGTCCCCTTTTAAAGAGGGGACCACCACCCCGGTCTGCCAATCCAGAGGCACTGTCCCGATGTCCATGCGATGTTGCAGAGACGTGTCAACCAAGACAGTCCTACAACATCCAGAGCCTTAAGGAACTCGGTATCTCATCCACCCCGGGGCCCTGCCACCAAGGAGTTTTTTGATCACTTCGGTGACTTCAGTCCCAGAGATGGGAGAGCCCACCTCAGAGTCCCCAGGCTCTGCTTCCTCATGGAAGGCATGTTAGTGGGATTGAGGAGGTCTTGAAGTACTCCTCCCACCGACCCTAGCGTCCGAGTCGAGGTCAGCAGCGCACCATCCCCACCATATACGGTGTTGACACTGCACTGCTTCCCCTCCTGAGGCGCGGACGGTGGACCAGAATCTCCTCGAAGCCGTCCAAAGTGTTCTCCATGGCCTCTCCAAACTCCTCCCATGCCCGAAGTTTTGCCTCAGCAACAACGAAGCCGCGTTCGCTTGGCCTGCGGTACCTATCAGCTGCCTCCAGAGACCCACAGGACAAAAAGTCCTATAGGACTCCTTCTTCAGCTTGACGGCATCCCTCACGCGGTGTCCACCAACGGGTTGGGGATTGCCGCCACGACAGGCACCGACCACCTTGCGGCCACAGCTCCGGTCAGCCGCCTCAACAATAGAGGCGGAACATGGCCCATTCGGACTCAATGTCCCCACCTCCCTCGGGGCGTGGTTGAAGTTCTGCGGAGGTGGGAGTTGAAGCTACTTCTGACAGGGGACTCTGCCAGCCGTTCCCAGCAGACCCTCACAACACGTTTGGGCCTACCAGGTCTGACCGGCATCTTCCCCCACCATCGAAGCCAACTCACCACCAGGTGGTGATCAGTTGACAGCTCCGCCCCTCTCTTCACCCGAGTGTCCAAGACATATGGCCGCAAGTCCGACGACACGACCACAAAGTCGATCATCGACCTGAGGCCTAGGGTGTCCTGGTGCCAAGTGCACATATGAACACCCTTATGCTTGAACATGGTGTTGTTATGGACAATCCGTGGCGAGCACAGAAGTCCAATAACAAAACACCGCTCGGGTTCAGATCGGGGCCATTCCTCCCAATCACGCCCTTCCAGGTCTCACTGTCATTGCCCACGTGAGCATTGAAGTCTCCCAGCAAAACGAGGGAATCCCAGAAGGTATGCCCTCTAGCACCCCCTCCAGAGACTCCAAAAAGGGTGGATACTCCAAACTGCTGTTTGGTGCATACGCACAAACAACAGTCAGGACCCTTCCCCACCCGGCGGAGGGAGGCCACCCTCTCGTCCACCGGGGTAAACCCCAATGCACAGGCTCCGAGTCGGGGGCAATAAGTATGCCCACACCTGCTCGGCACCTCTCACCAAGGGCAACTCCAGAGTGGTAGAGAGTCCAGCCCCTCTCAAGGAGATTGGTTCCAGAGTCCAAGCTGTGCGTCGAGGTGAGTCCGACTATATCTAGCCGGAACCTCTCGACCTCGCGCACTAGCTCAGGCTCCTTCCCTTTCAGAGAGGTGACATTCCACGTCCCAAGAGCCAGTTTCTGTAGCCAAGGATCAGACCGCCAAGGTCCTCGCCATCGGCCACCACCCAACTCACACTGCACCCAACCTCCTTGGCCCCTCCCATAGGTGGTGAGCCCATGGGGAGGAGGACCCACGTTACCTCTTCGGGCTGTGCCCGGCCGAGCCCCATGGGTGCAGGCCCGGCCACCAGGCGCTCGCCATCGAGCCCCACCTCCAGGCCTGGCTCCAGAGGGGGGCCCCGGTGACCCGCGTCCGGGCAAGGGAAAACGTCGCCCAAGGTTTTTATTCTTCATTAGAGGTTTATTGAACCGCTCTTTGTCTCATCCCTTACCTAGGACCAGTTTGCCTTGGGTGGCCCTACCAGGGGCATAAAGCCCCGGACAACATAGCTCCTAGGATCATTGGGACACGCAAACCCCTCCACCACGATAAGGTGACGGTTCAAGGAGGGGTCCAGTCAGCCTGATGTATTTTTTACATCTTGCTCATGCTCTCCAATCTGGCCCCCATCTATTTGCAGCAACTTCTCTGCAACATCACAATATGTTTTCAATCCAGCATTATCCAGTTTAGAGCTGTGTTGGGCAGTATCTATTTCAGCAACTCTGGACACTCGTAAAACATAAAGCACAATTTAATCTATCGCACTGCAAACTCACCGATACTCACTCATGCTAGAACAATTTACAGCTGCCAACCTACCTAAACTTAATAACTTTGGGATATGAGAAAACAACTGGCCTACACTGAGAAAACCAACACACATAGAGATATATTTTGAGCTGGAATTCAGAATGTTTCTATTTGCAAGGCAGTACTGGTTAGTCACTAGGCTCATTTAAAAAATCACCTTGTATGGCCTCTACTGACAATGAAATGATGCTTAAATTTTACAGGAATTTGAATTAAAAGTGCAGTTAAAGCTGCACAAATTATGTGGTCAGGATAATTGTCCTGTTTAAGCCATACATTCTTGTTTTCTATTGCCCTTTCACTTGAGTCAGGATTTTCATTATAAAAATGTATACAATTGTCAGCACTAAGTTAATAGGCCAAGTTTAATAGGGTTCAGTGGGGCCTGGGTGTATTCCTCAATAGTTGTTTTTTTTTCTTGCATGTTAAAATAGAGAAACATACCTACATAAATTAGGGATTAGTGTCATGGTTCAAATTTAGCTTGAGTGATGTCACTTCAACCTAAATATTTTGTATACCGTATTTTCCTCTTTAACAGGTCCTATTGTCACTCCTGTCGACAAACAGATCCACAAGCAGCTATTTATGCCCAAAAAGTATAGCGATTTTGCTGTCTGTATACCCGCGACAACAGCGGAGGTGGTCCGAGTAAACCTCCGCTACACACCTCATGACGAAATATCTACAAAACAAAAATTAAGCAAATAAAGATGAACAAATTTTCCAGCTTTCCGTCAATTCATCCAGTTCATAAACCCACTTATCCAAAGCATGGATGTGAGGAAGCTGGAGCCTAATTCAGCAAACACACACCACACACATCAGGAATGGACTGCATTTCAAAACAATTAACCCAGTTCAAGAACACATTACGCCATTCATACATATTCTAACTTGATTGAAAATAAGAAAGTCTGTATTTTGTCTCAAGTACAATAAGCATAAAAAAGATTTTCTGTCATTTCAATATCGTTAACAGAACTTGTGCATTTTTCATCATTTCAGACTTTTAAATGCGTTAATGTAAGTGAGATTGAGGTTATAATATAACTTTATAATAGAAGTAATTTATATGTGACTTGAGATAATATGTAAATATAGCAGCACGGTTAGGACTCTTTATAATGCATATGTTTCGTGTGCTAGCCCTCCCCAAATCCCCCACTGAGCTGTCAAAGAGCTACCATTAGCCACTTCCTATAGTGCACCTAGCATCAACTCCTAAACTGGCAATGCTGATCCTGAAACTGCAGTCTTCTTATGCTACCGGTTTAACAAGTAATACACATCTTTTCCTTATGATCAAGTTTCTTTCTTTTCTTTCTTTCTTTCTTTCTTTCTTTCTTTCTTTCTTTCTTTCTCAAAAGCGCAACAATAACAATCACCATCTGTTTATCGTTAATTTTTCGTTCCATTGTACATCGTCTTTATCACATAGTATTAAACTTTCGGGCTGGCACCCGCTTCCTCATTCTTATCATGTTTCTTCGATTGCAGAAAGAAAATTGAGAAGTCTAGAAGGAGTCGAGCGCAAATTATCTGCACAGAGGAGTCTCTGTGATTCCACCTTATTTTCATTAGAGGTAAGTAGGCCTAAATTCTATATTTTTTGTTCAGCCTTGCGCCCTGTACTAATTGGAATTGACTCCAGAAGCCCCGCGACTATACTAAGAATGATGCGGTTTAGAAAATGATGAACTGACTATATTGGCGTTTCCCGGTTGCTGTTCGTCACATTTAAGCCAGGTCTCCTTATCGTGTCTTCGGTAATCCCCCAGAGCTAAAGAATGGTTTATTAGGTTAACTCTGAACTTCCGACTGAGAAACATTTTTAAGAAAGAAAGAAAGTTGTTATTATTGATACATAACAAGTATTAGATGTATTTAAAAGCCTCAAAAAGAATGTTTATTACGGCGGCGGTAAATTGCATGTTTAAACGATTTTTTTCCCTACACTGCTTAGTAAAACAATGATTAAAAAATTCATATGCACCTAATAATGCAGGATTATTCACCAGGTCAATAAGCCTACTTTTAAACAATTTTCTCCTCATTCTTCAGTCGACCCATGCTTTATGAATTGCTTAGATTTCTTGACTTAACAACACGTTTTTCAGTTTTCACTTACTATATATTTGTTAAATTAAAATAGTAAAAACACAGGAGTGCTGTCATTATAACAGAAAAAAAAGTATTTTCACTCATGTAATCACTTTAGAGGTGCCTGTATTAAAAAAAAAAACAACTATTCACTTCAATGTTACAGTTTATTAAATTATTATAAAATGATGAATGCATATGTTTGACAAAATCAGAATAATTATATTGACAAATAAAAAGGATAATATTAATATACTTATAAAGGATAATAATAAAAATTATGATGACAAATCAGTCTTTTATGAAATATGTGATTACCAATCATTGAAACGTGTTTAAAGCCAAAGTACAGTACTAATCAAAGTCTAGCAAAATAGGAATATTGTTGTTTTAAAATGCAGTTATGTAATGTAGTGAACAAAACCAGCCAAGCTTAATGATAAATCCTTTTATTATTATTATTATTATTATTATTATTATACAGTATTTTTGAACTCATACCATTTTAGTCACTTGGTGACTTAATGATTACCTCTACAGCTTTACAGGTACAAGATACTTCAAATATTTGTCTAATCACTATGTGAATTTTACACATCATTCCTCTGTGTGTGTGTGTGTAGCTTTTAATCAGGTTTTATCTCCAAATTATAGAAACACGTATGCGACATTAGTTGATGCAATGTTAGTATCTATAGAAGGAGTAGGCCCTGTCTTCAGCCCAACGCTGTCTTGTTATGATATCATCCCCTAATTCAAGGCTGTACTTTTAGACTAAGCAGATTTTTTGTGCTTCATTCACTCAGAATATGGAACCAATGTAGAAAGCATTTTAAGATGGAGAAGCTTTTATCTGTGGCACCTCTGCAAGAGAACCACCTCTTTCAACCCTCTCAAACATATGCAGTTTTTAATATCTGGAAAAGATTTGGGATTAAATTGCTTAGAGATCTTTATATAGACAACATATTTGCATCCTATGAACAGTTACATTACAAATGTAACTTTCCAGCTACACATTTCTATCACTATCTTCAAATTAGGAACTTTGTTAAACAGAACCTGCCCGATTTTCCTCATCTTGCACCCTCCTCCATGCCGGAAAAAATATTGCTCAATTTCGAGGACTTAGACACCATCTCTAAAATATATAAAATTATTTTACAGTCCCTCACTTTCAAAGATCCAAGAGGACAATGGGAAAAAGATCTCTTAATTAATGTATCAGAAAAGGAGTGGAAAGTAACAATGCAGAGACTTCACTCGAGCTCCATATGTGCAAAGCATACAATTATTCAACTCAAAATTATATATCGAGCACATCTGTCTCACCTAAAACTGTCCAAAATGTTTCCAGGGCATGATCCAACCTGCAAACGCTGCAATCAAGTCCCTGCCTCACTGGGTCACATGTTTTGGGCCTGCACCAAACTAACATCATTTTGGACCAAATTTTTAATTACCTTTCAGACAGCCTTGGACTCACAATCCCTCCTAACCCATTAACAGCTGTGTTTGGGGTTCTTCCAGATGGGCTTAAAGCGGAGAAGGACAAACAAACTGTGATTGCATTTACTACTATTTTGGCACACAGACTTATTTTGCTAAACTGAAAGAATCCTAACTCTCGTCTTTTAAGTCAGTGGGAAACCGATGTTTTAGACTATTTAAAATTGGAAAAAATCTAATACTCAGTTAGAAGATCTGTACAGAACCTTTTCAAAACCTGGCAGGACTTAATCAATAATATTTTAGAATAAGCTCTTAAAGCACAAAGGAAACAATTATTTCCGTTTTTCTTTTTCTTCTCCATTCATCTCTATTGCCCTATTAAACTTATCAATTTAGGTATATTTACAAGCTTTAAGTTTTACTCCGTTGGCCATGCTCTCTCTCTCTCACTCAGGGGTGGGGGGTGATTTTTTTTTTAATCCCATTTTTTGTAAAAATTGATCTATTTGTTTAATAAAATTTCCCAAAAAAATTATTGATCTATTTGTATGGAATGATTACAATAAAATTAATAATAATAAAAAGACTAAGCAGATTTAGAAAATTAGTTCATGGACTAAAGTAATGTCCTCATTTATACCTGGCACATTGTTTAAAACCGTGTAGTGCCTGCATAACACAGTTGCCAAAAATGTTTTTGTTATTAATTTTTTATAAATGAGTGACATGTGAGACAGAACAATGCTGGCAGCTTTTGCACAAATATTAAAATACTTTTGAAATGCCTATAATTGCTGGTAAATCCAGATGTTCCAGTTTTCTGCTTAACTTAAAGAATGAAATAATATTTATAATGACTTTTCAAAGTTGTCATTAAAGTCATAAACCATGGCAATCAAGTGAATTAAAAAGAGAATGCATACTTTTCATAACAATGTTGTTCTACCAGCTTCAAGGAGCATAAAATGGATCTCAGCATCATCATTAGAGAAGAATATTATTGGCACAATGGAGAATATCCTCACCGAATACATAAACTTCCTAAGAAAGATTTAAATACCCTGACAATAGATACAAATAATTCCATTTCAAAGTAAGTCTGAGGTAATGAGACTGCTCCACTTGGCATGTACAAACCAGATTTACACCATATCTATGTATTACACACATTGAAGATCTTGTTCCTGCTTAAGGACAGTGTAGTGTGTTTGATATCTTGACCTTTAGGAACTTAGCCTCACCAAAGATCAGACAAGCCAGCTTAACTGCTACAGTAATTATCTATGGGCCTGATTCTGTCAGTACAGATAGTACAGTTTTGTTACCACCAAAATTAAGCTAATTAACTTTTCAGATATATCTTAATAAGACAACATTGTGGGTTGAGTGTAGCCTAGTGCTTTCCAAAATGTGTGTCAGGACACCCTTGTGTTTCAATATTGACTTTTATTACAGAACAAACAAATCTGCAATAGGGCTACAAAATTAGCCAAACAATAACCTTTGAATCCTCATATTGAAAATAAGTATTGTATTGTGAATTGTGGTTCCAGAAGATGGACAGTGGGTCATCACAATGAATTGACAGTTAGAGATGGGTTCCCTGAGAAGTGTTCCCCTAGTACACTGTGTGGTCGCATCCCTCTGATAGAGCTCTCATTTGTGCACCTGCAGGGCAACATGGGAGCTGTAGTCCAGATGTCGGCTCTGTTGGGATACTTCTGCGCCACCAGGGGGATGCTGTCCTGTCCTAGGGAATCTCTGCCTGACCTCAGAGTGCTTCTTGGTGACAGTGTCGCTGCACTGGAAGTACTCCCAGGTCTAGATTGAAAAGGAACTGCCCTGTCTCCCCATAGTAGTCAGAGTTGGGAGTGAAGTGAGCAAAGCTCTCTTAGGAGAAGTAGAGAAGAAATAAAGAAGAAAGAAAAAGATAAAGAACTGCATTGTAGAACACACACAAGTATGTTTAAAGTATTTTGTCAAATTAAAAATATTTATTTCAACCTGGGACTTGTGTGTGTGAAGTTGTGCCTGGGGTTTGGGGCTCTGCTATGCCCCTAGGGGCGATAGTATATATCCGAGTATAGATTAAATATCCTGAATACTGCATATATGTTAGTAGCTTGTAAGTCATGAACAGCTGCTTAAAATAAGCAGGAGAAAATGGCAGCCTTCAAATTAATGTGACGCTCGAAAACACAGTCCTTCACAAAAAAACAGGAGTCTCTGTGCATATAAATGGTGTGATCAACTGGCAATGGATGCTAGCATGGGTGCTGTGGGAGTCAACACTCAAAAGAATAACAAACAGGATAAAACTAAATTCAGTTTCTCTTTATTCACCCCTCACAAATTGCTGCAAAAATATAGTACAGAATATTATATATATATATATATATATATATATATATATATATATATATATATATATATATATATATATATATATATATATATCTTTTTATCACGCATTTGTATTAGGCATTGTGCCTCAAGCCAGCAGCCACATATGACACAGACTGTATGGAAAACAGTTTGTTGGCCTAGGTAGCTAAATGAGCATTGCTGGCATTAAAACAACTCTTTGTAACTGTAACTTTAAGCTGTTATAATGTCAAAAAATCAGAAATTTCGTACTGTATTACAGAATTTAAATGCAGGAAGTTTACACATGCTTAATAAAAGGAATGCAACTTAACTCACATAGTACACACTATTAGCAAAATGTATGAATCACTATAGAATCACTATAGAAAATATTTAATCAAAAATTTGTTTATGAATGTAAACAAGGCATTTTTCTGCTTCCCCCCAAAACCTAGCTATGCATGTAAATCTACAGTCTTCTTATGCTGGGTGTCAAGCAGTAATCTGGTGGGATGCTGGTGAAAATAAAGTTTCACGGGTTCCAAGGCCAAAGATTCACCCAGCCCTCGGGCATTCTACCAAAATAGATGTGCTAATGTAGTTCATTACTGTTATGACGCAATGTCCTAAATGACTGGCATGTCTACATTCCTTTCAATTTCACATTAGGCCACAGAGTACGTTAATCAGATGAAAGTGTTGTCTTAAACTGGAAAAGTAAAAATAATAGCAAAGCTTAGTAATGATTGCAAATGCATGAAGTGCTTGATATTGCAATACATATTATAACTTAGACAACTTTAAAAAAAATTTAGGAGCCTTTTTAGAAGTCTTCCATGATATTAGCCTGGTGTATCTCTTTTGGTAAAGCATTTCAAATTTTTGGTGTTTAACAGCACAAGACCGCCTAACCTCTTTAAAATAAAATGCAAATGAGCATTGGAGGATCGAATATTATGACATGGGAATATAAGGGGTCAGGCCTTCTAAAATATAAGGAGTGGAAACATTATTCAGTAAACTGGCCTCACTGAATCTGATGTTCAATTATCCACCAAGCTAAACACTTTTATGCAATAATTCCCAGAACCACAAAGTGATGTTGAGAATGTTTAATCACATAAAATACAAACAAAACAGTAATAAGTACTTGTATAATAGTCATATACAAATTTAAGGTAAGTACAGCAGCATTTATAACTAAGAGCTTAACAGCTGAAAGCTTAGAAATTACATGTTGAGATATGACATTTACTTTAACATTCCCTGACCGAACTTACTTAAATAAAAGGTATAGAACTAGAAAAAGGCGATAACTTGCAGGGAATGCCTTCACAGGAGCTAACTAAGCAGGATGGCTAAGGATTGTTTGAGAGAACAAACACTGTGATAACAAAAGGCACCATGGCTACTGCAGCTGCACTCACTTCCTACTTCCTGTCAGATGGGCTTCCTGTTTCCTGCAGCAGTAGCAGCATAAGCATTAAGATTTACATATTAAAATTACCAGAGTTAGCCAAACAGAACATATCTAGTGGTGCCAGAACAGTAAGAATATTTTAAAATAATCTTTAACTGACACAGGTAATCAATGTTGTGGGATGTGTTTAAACTTCCTTTAACTTCTTGAAATAGCTGCAGTTAATTTATGTCCAGTCCTGTTAGGAATGTATTATAGTAAGGACCTACAATAAATTGTCTAAAAGAAAATCATGAATTAATTTACATAAAGACAAGAGACTGCATGTTGTATGTTTCTAGCTAAAAGTACCGAATAGTCAAATATCCATTTTCTGAAACTGTTGGTTACTTAGAGCATTGTGAGCAGTTTTTGCCTATTCAAGAAGCATTGGGCCCACGGTGAGAGGTAAGGTGAGAGGCAGCCTTTGATAAGCAACAGACCATCAAAGAGTATATGTCCATTGGCAGACACCAGACCTTTGAGTTATCCATCCATCCTCTTCCGCTTATCCGAGGTCGGGTCGCGGGGGCAGCAGCTTAAGCAGAGAGGACCAGACTTCCCTCTCCCGGCCACTTCTTCCAGTTCTTCCGGGAGAATCCCAAGGCGTTCCTAGGCCAGCCGGGAGACATAGTCCCTCCAGCGTGTCCTGGGTCTTCCCGGGGCCTCCTCCCGGTTGGGCGTGCCCGGAACACCTCACCAGGGAGGCGTCCAGGAGGCATCCTGATCAGATGCCCGAGCCACCTCATCTGACTCCTCTCGATGCGGAGGAGCAGCGGCTCTACTCTGAGCCCCTCCCGGATGACTGAGCTTCTCACCCTATCTTTAAGGGAAAGCCCAGACACCCTGCGGAGGAAACTCATTTCAGCCGCTTGTATTCGCGATCTCGTTCTTTCGGTCACTACCCATAGCTCATAACCATAGGTGAGGGTAGGAGCGTAGATCGACTGGTAAATTGAGAGCTTTGCCTTACGGCTCAGCTCCTTTTTCACCACGACAGACCGATGCAGAGCCGCATCACTGCGGATGCCGCACCGATCCACCTGTCGATCTCACGCTCCATTCTTCCCTCACTCGTGAACAAGACCCCGAGATACTTGAACTCCTCCACTTGGGGCAGGATCTCTCCCCCAACCCTGAGAGGGCACTCCACCCTTTTCGGCTGAGGACCATGCTCTCGGATTTGGAGGTGCTGATTCTCATCCCAGCCGCTTCACACTCAGCTGCGAACCGATCCAGAGAGCTGAAGATCACGGCCTGATGAAGCAAACAGGACAACATCATCTGCAAAAGCAGTGACCCAATCCTGAGTCCACCAAACCGGACCCCTTCAACACCCTGGCTGCGCCTAGAAATTCTGTCCATAAAAGTTATGAACAGAATCGGTGACAAAGGGCAGCCCTGGCGAGTCCAACTCTCACTGGAAACGGGCTCGACTTACTGCCGGCAATGCGGACCAAGCTCTGACACGGTTGTACAGAGACCGAACAGCTCTTATCAGGGGTCCGGTACCCCATACTCCCGAGCACCCCCACAGGATTCCCGAGGGACACGGTCGAATGCCTTTTCCAAGTCCACAAAACACATGTAGACCGGTCGGGCAAACTCCCATGCACCCTCCAGGACTCTGCTAAGGGTGAAGAGCTGGTCCACTGTTCGCGACCAGGGCGAAAACCACACTGTTCCTCCTGAATCCGAGGTTCGACTATCCGACGGACCCTCCTCTCCAGAACCCCGAATAGACTTTTCCAGGGAGGCTGAGGAGTGTGATCCCTCTATAGTTGGAACACACCCTCCGGTCCCCTTTTAAAGAGGGGACCACCACCCCGTCTGCCAATCCAGAGGCACTGTCCCGATGTCCATGCGATGTTGCAGAGGCGTGTCAACCAAGACAGTCCTACAACATCCAGAGCCTTAAGGAACTCGGTATCTCATCCACCCCGGGGCCCTGCCACCAAGGAGTTTTTGACCACCTCGGTGACTTCAGTCCCAGAGATGGGAGAGCCCACCTCAGAGTCCCCAGGCTCTGCTTCCTCATTGGAAGGCATGTTAGTGGGATTGAGGAGGTCTTGAAGTACTCCCCCACCATATCACGGTGTTGACACTGCACTGCTTCCCCTCCTGAGGCGCGGACGGTGGACCAGAATCTCCTCGAAGCCGTCCGAAAGTCGTTCTCCATGGCCTCTCAAACTCCTCCCATGCCCGAGTTTTGCCTCAGCAACAACGAAGCAGCGTTCGCTTGGCCTGCGGTACCTATCAGCTGCCTCCAGAGACCCACAGGACAAAAAAGTCCTATAGGACTCCTTCTTCAGCTTGACGGCATCCCTCACCACCGGTGTCCACCAACGGGTTGGGATTGCCGCCACGACAGGCACCGACCACCTTGCGGCCACAGCTCCGGTCAGCCGCCTCAACAATAGAGGCACGGAACATGGCCCATTCGGACTCAATGTCCCCCACCTCCCTCGGGGCGTGGTTGAAGTTCTGCGGAGGTGGGAGTTGAAGCTACTTCTGACAGGGGACTCTGCCAGCCGTTCCCAGCAGACCCTCACAACACGTTTGGGCCTACCAGGTCTGACCGTCATCTCTCCCCACCATCGACGCCAACTCACCACCAGGTGGTGATCAGTTGACAGCTCGCCCCTCTCTTCACCCGAGTGTCCAAGACATATGGCGCAAGTCCGGCGACACGACCACAAAGTCGATCATCGACCTGAGGCCTAGGGTGTCCTGGTGCCAATTGCACATATGAACACCCTTATGCTTGAACATGGTGTTCGTTATGGACAATCCATGACGAGCACAGAAGTCCAATAACAAAACACCGCTCGGGTTCAGATCGGGGGGGCCATTCCTCCCAATCACGCCCTTCCAGGTCTCACTGTCATTGCCCACGTGAGCATTGAAGTCTCCCAGCAAAACGAGGGAATCCCAGAAGGTATGCCCTCTAGCAACCCCTCAGAGACTCCAAAAGGGTGGATACTCCAAACTGCTGTTCGCGCATACACAAAACAACAGTCAGGACCCTTCCCCACCCGAAGGCGGAGGGAGGCCACCCTCTCGTCCACGGGGTAAACCCCAATGCACAGGCTCCAAGTCGGGGGGCAATAAGTATGCCCACACCTGCTCGGCCTCTCACCGGGCAACTCCAGAGTGGTAGAGAGTCCTCAGCCCCTCTCAAGGAGATTGGTTCCAGGGCTGTGCAACTATATCTAGCAGAGTGGTAGAGAGGTGACATTCCACGTCCCAAGACTGCACCGCCAACCCGCCTTCGCCACCACCCAACTCACACTGCACCCAACCTCCTTGGCCCCTCCCATAGGTGGTGAGCCCATGGGGAGGAGGACCCACGTTACCTCTTTGGGCTGTGCCCGGCCGAGCCCCATGGGTGCAGGCCCGGCCACCAGGCACTCGCCATCGAGCCCCACCTCCAGGCCTGGCTCCAGAGGGGGGCCCCGGTGACCCGCGTCCGGGCAAGGGAAAACATCGTCCAAAGTTTTTGCTCTTCATCGGAGGTTTGTTGAACCGCTCTTTGTCTCATCCCTCACCTAGGACCAGTTTGCCTTGGGTGGCCCTACCAGGGGCATAAAGCCCCGGACAACATAGCTCCTAGGATCATTGGGACACGCAAACCCCTCCACCACGATAAGGTGACGGTTCAAGGAGGAGCCTTTGAGTTATCTGTTTGCTTTAACCTGCACATCTTGGGCATGTGGGAAAATCCTTTGTATTCACAAACAGCAATGCAGCAGAGAGCTGAATGAAGCACTCTTGAGCTTTGCAGAAATAGCATCAGCTGCCTTGTCACTGTCCAGTTTAAAGGTATGGAAATAAAACTGTCACAAATGCAAGCCTATCAATGAATTCAATTACTATACATTTTTTTATTAAACCTGTACTTCTTTTTGCTTAGCAGAAAACTAATCACAATGGGTATCACATGACACTGTCCAGAGTAGCACAATGTAGTGTATATACAGTATATATAATATAATAGCACAATGCATTGAATAGCATTAAGAATTTTTAAATGGCATATAATATTTTAATATGAACAATATAAAAGTATTTAATCATGATTTCTTTTTTTGACTGATTTTTTTAATAACTTTTTCCAATTTAGAAACATTAGCAGATAATAGTAAAACTTATTTTAAATAAAGAGGCAAAACATTTCATACCAATATTCTTAACCCATATAGACCATCACAAGACTGTGGAAAAACACCTATCCTGACAGCATTGGCCACAAGCCCAGAACCTTATGTAGATGGGACAACAATTCATAAAAGGATACACACTCACATTTACTCTTCCATTTTAAAGAAACATAATATACAGTATGTGATTTTGAGAAAAAGGCATGAAGAAGAGTGTCTACAATAAACCTGCACCAGACCGAAATATACTTATAAACAGTGTCAGATAATTTTTCTTTTCAATAAACTTGTGTTGTTTTGTTTCTTTTAGCCATTAGCAACTAAAGAAAATGATTCCATCATGCACCCCGGCTAATGGAATGTTTGTCATCACCCAAGTGACCCCCCAGAATAATACTGACCGCGCTAATGCTATTACAAAAGGAAGTAACTTTGACATGATGTCACAACAATTACAATGGTTTCTCAAAGGTGAACCAAAGGCATTGGGGGTAAGTCTGTTTAAAATTATGACCTTTGTTTAAGACTGAAGACCTGTCTTGTTTTAACATAACAGAAATTCTGTGTGATACCCATGTAAAATCATAAGATCTAAATATTTAAAATCTGGCTTTGTAAAGGAAGTACAGTCATATGAAAAACTTTGGGAACCTCTCAGCCTGCATAATAATTGACTCTACTTTCAACCAAAAAGATAACAGTGGTTTGTCTTTTATTTCCTAGGAACATCTGAGTACTGGGGTGTTTTCTGAACAAAGATTTTTAGTGAAGCAGTATTTAGTTGTATGAAATTAAATCAAATGTGAAAAACTGACTGTGCAAAAATGTGGGTCCACCTTGTGATGTTGCTGATTTGAATGCATGCAACTGCTCAATACTGATTACTTGCAGCAGCAAATTGGTTGGATGAGCTCGTTAAGCCTTGCACTTCATAGACAGGTGTGTCCAATCATGAGAAAAGGTATTTAAGGTGGTCAGTTGCAAGTTGTGCTTCCCTTTGACTCTCCTCTGAAGAGTGACAGCATGGGATCCTCAAAGCAACTCTCAAAAGACCTGAAAACAGAGATTGTTCAGTATCATGGTTTAGGGTAAGGCTACAAAAAGCTATCTCAGAGGTTTAAGCTGTCAGTTTCAATTGTAAGGAATGTAATCAGGAAATGGAAGGCCACAGGCACAGTTGCTGTTAAACCCAGGTCTGGCAGGCCAAGAGAAATACAGGAGCGGCATATGCGCAGGATTGTGAGAATGGTTACAAACAACCCACAGATCACCTCCAAAGACCTGCAAGAACATCTTGCTGCAGATGGTGTATCTGTACATCGTTCTACAATTCAGTGCAATTTGCACAAAGAACATCTGTATGGCAGGGTGATGAGAAAGAAGCCCTTTCTGCACTCACGCCACAAACAGAGTCACTTGTTGTATGCAAATGCTCATTTAGACAAGCCAGATTCATTCTGGAACAAAGTGCTTTGGACTAATTAGACAAAAATTGAGTTATTTGTTCATAACAAAAAGCACTTTTGCATGGTGGAAAAAGAACACCGCATTCCAAGAAAAACACCTGCTACCTACTGTCAAATTTGGTGGAAGTTCCATCATGCTGTGGGGCTGTGTGGCTAGTTCAGGAACTGGGGCCCTTGTTAAAGTCGAGGGTCAGATGAATTCAACCCAATATCAACAAATTCTTCAAGATAATGTTCAAGCATCAGTCACAAAGTTGAAGTTACGCAGGGGTTGGATATTCCAGCAAGACAATGACCCAAAACACAGTTCAAAATCTACAAAGGCATTCATGCCGAGGGAGAAGTACAATGTTCTGGAATGGCCGTCACAGTCCCCTGACTTGAATATCATCGAAAATCTATGGGATGATTTGAAGCAGGCTGTCCATGCTCGGCAACGATCAAATTTAACTGAACTGGAGAGATTTTGTATGGAAGAATGGTGAAAAATACCTCCATCCAGAAACCTGACACTCATCAAAGGCTATAGGAGGTGTTTAGAGGCTGTTATGTTTGCAAAAGGAGGCTCAACTAAGTACTGATGATATAACTCTGTTAGGGTGTCCAAATTTATGCATCTAATTTTGTTATGATGCATATTGCATATTTTCTGTTAATCCAATAAACTTAATGTCACTGCTGAAATACTACTGTTTCCAAATGGCATGTCATATATTAAAAAGAATTTGCTACTTTGAAAGCTCAGCCAATGATAAACACAAATCTAAAGAATTAAGATGGCTTCCCAAACTTTTTCATATGACTGTGTGTATGCACACATATATATAGTGTATATATATATATATATATAAACATCGGCACTGTAACTCAAGTATAAATTATTTCTACCAATAATTTTGTTTTACAGTATAATCTAAGTAATCTTAAAAAGTGCTGCCAATTCATCTTTTGTCTATGAATATGAATATTTCTAATGAATATTTCTAATTTTGCAGTCTTTCCTAATAGTTAGAAACATAACATTCCATACAGTCAAGACACATTTAACAAATCAAAACAAAATTCAACCCCCACCCAAGAGAATGAGAGAGGAGCCAGCAACCAAAGCTACTCTATAAAAGGAACAAGAAAATAAGGGTATTTTTTTCCTCGAAATGGAAGCTTATTCTAAAATGTTATTGATTAGATCCTGACATATTTAAAAAAATGTTTTGAACAGATTCTCTAAGTGCAAATTTGATTTTTTCCAATTTCAACTAGTATAGAATATTGGTTACCTACAGACTTAAAAGAATGGTGGGGAGGGATTCTTCCAGTTGAGCAAGATAAGTCTACATGCCACTAGTGTAATAAAGGAAATTACAGTTTGTTTGTCCTTCTCCACTTTAAGGCCATCTGGGAGTACACCAAACACAGCTGTTATAGGTAAGGTGTGATTGTGATGTCAAGGCTGTCTCATGGGCATGCAAAACATATGGCCCAGTGAGACTGGAGTTAGATTGCAACATTCATGTGTTGAATCTTGCCCTGGAAACATTTTGAACAATTTTAACAGAGATAAATGTGCTTGATAAAAGATAGAGCTCAAGTGTATTATGTGCATGGCTGCCTTCTACTCCTTTTCTGAAATATCAAATGACAGATCCTTTCCTCAATGTACTCTAGGGTCTTTGAAAGGAAGAGACTTTAAAATATTTTTATAACTCGTAGAGATTCTATCTGTGTCTTTAAAACTGATAATTAATTATTCTGGAATAGAATAAGGAGGAAGGTGAGGAAAATTGTGCAGGTTCTGTTTAACAAAGTTTCTAGCTTGAAAGTAGTGGAGGAGAAGTTGTATTTGAAGAGTATCTGATCATAGGATGTAAAGACATTATCCATGTACAAGTCTCTAAGTGTTTTAATCCAGGACGTTTTCCAGACATTGAATACAGTATATGTTTGAGATGGTGGAAGAATGTGGCTATTATGTAGAGGTACAACAGATAAAAAATTTTCTGTCTTAAAGTGCTTCCCACATTGGTTACATATTCTGAGGGAATGAAGGGTAATTGGATTTTTAGTGTAATAATGGTAGTTTGTATTAACTGCGGCACAGAGCAGGGAATATAAAGAAGTACTGCAAGATTTTATTTCTATTGCAGACCAGGCTTGTGGATATTCATCAATGTGTGTCAATGTCCAGGTCTTTATAGCTTGTATATTTACAGCCCAGTAATAAAATTGAAAGTTGGGTAGTGCCATACTCCCTTCTGCTTTAGGTCATTGTAAAGTTGCCCTTTGGATGTGTGGATGTTTCGAATTCCAAATAAATGAAGATATGATTGAGTCTAATTTCTTAAAAATGTATTTATTTACTGTATATGGGCATGCTTTGAAATAGGAAGAGTAGCTTGGTAAGGGTGGTCATCTTAACAATGTGGATTCTCCCTGTTAATGTAAGGTGGGGGGTAGACTATCTAGTCACATCTTGTTTAATTTTTTTCATGCAGACAGCAAAATTCAGTTTAAAAAGGGCCTTATATTTACTTGTAATATTTACATCTAGATATTTAAACTGATCTGCTAAGACAAGTGAGAAGGTGTCCAGTCCTATATTACATATTAGAGAATTCACTGGAAAAAGCACACTTCCATTTAAATTGATTTTAAGACCAGATATCTTTTGAAAATTTGTTAATGCTTTTATGATTGCTGGCACTGAATTTTTTGAATCTGATATATACAGTGCCATATCATCTCCATATAGTGATATTTTCTATTCAAGTCCTTCTCTGAAAATCCCCTTTATCTCTGATGTGTTTCAAAAGTATACAGACAGCAGTTCAATAGGAGTGCAAAGTGCAAAGGTGCCATTCAATGATATCAAATGCTTTGTCTACATCTAAAGATAATAAAATCTCTGAGGTGTTAGATATAACTAGCCAACCCACGGCGCATCATTATCAACATGAACAGTCACATTGCTCACAGCTGCATGTGGACTGTAGCACAGACCAAAGTGAGTGAGGATGTGTTTGGTGATGTGTTGAGGGCGGACACATGAGCAAGCAGTGTGCATGCCTCGAGAGCGAGGGTGGATGCGGGAGGAGGGTGAGAGTTGACGGGCGGGGCTCTGTTGTGCGTTCCCCATGACGCGGCGGTAGGGTTAGAGGGGGGCGGTCGGGGCTCTGTCATGCGTACTCCATGGTCGGGCGACTTGGTCGATTATATATACAGTGGAACCTCGGTTCACGACCATAATGCGTTCCAAAACTCTGGTCGTAAACCGATTTGGTCGTGAACCGAAGTAATTTCCCCCATAGGATTGTATGTAAATACAATTAATCCGTTCCAGACTGTACAAACTGTATGTAAATGTATATTTTCTTAAGTTTTTAAGCACAAATATAGTTAATTATACCATAGAATGCACAGCATAAACTAAATGCAAAAACATTTAATAACACTGAGAAAACCTTGAACAACAGAGAAAACTAACACTGCAAGAGTTCACGCTATAGCGCTACGAGCCGCTCGCTAAAAAGACATTTTTTAATGAGTTTTAAGGGAAAAAAATGAACATTTGAAAAATCCGTAATTTAATAAACAACCAAGAAAAGTAATATTGCAACAATGCACACCTGTGTGTGTGTGTGTGTGTGTGTGTGTGTCTCTCTCATGTAGACTGTAGCACAGATGAAAGCGACTGAGACTGTGTTTGGTGAGTTGTTGCGTGCGGGCACATGGGCAGGCAGTGCACATGCCTCGAGAGCGACGGTGGACGCAGGAGGAGGGTTACAGTTGGCGGGCAGGTCTCTGTTGAGCGTATCCCATGACGCGGAAGGAGGGTTAGAGTTGGTGGGCGGGGCTCTGTCGAGCGTATCCCATGGTCTTAGAGTTGGCGGGTGTGGCTCTCTGTCTTGCTTACGCTCTCTGTCTTGCGTGCCCTTAGTGAATTATACAGTATATATAGATGAGTGAATATATTATATTAAACAAACATCGAGGGTTAGAAGTTAGGTTAGAAGCCTTTAATAAATCCTATTTGGTCTTGTGATATTACAGAAGGAAGCACTTTCTCAATCCTTCTGCCTAGAGCTCTCTAGAGTATCTTAACATTGTTATTCAGAAGAGAGATTGGTCTGTATGATGCACCTTGTTCTTCTTAGTAAAGATGGTAATTAATACTTGGGGAAAAGTTTGAGGAAGAATTTTTTGTAGTGTTGCTTATAATAATGGAGCTAACTTATCTGAGATTTTTTTTATAAAAGTCCACTGGGTAGCCATCAGGGCTGGCTGCTTTGCCAATCTGAATGAAGTGAGTTTGTAGCATCTAGTAATTCTGAAAGTGTCAGAGGTTTTTCCAGTTCCACAGCACTAAAAATATCTAGTTGTTTTATCTCTAAAAACCTGGTGTATTCTAGATCTACTTTGGTAATTTTGCTGATTAACTCAGACACCTTCTTAGTTTCCAATTTATTTTTGAGAGATATGAAATAATCTGTCCTCTTAAAAATATGTTCAGATTGTCCCAGAGTATACCTGCTGAGTCCTCTGAGGATGCATTTGTCTAAAGAAAATAATCAATTTGCTTGGATATGAACTCTACAGTTGTCATCAGCTAATGACAGTGGATTAAAACGGCACCTACGAGATTAGTGTGTAGGATGCAGTAATTTAAGATGCATGATCAGAGGGGCCTAGTCAGAGATAACAATAGCGTATTTAAAAGAATTGATATTGGGCAAAAAAATATTGTCTATTGTCTTCTTGAGTAATAATGATATACTGGTGATTAGGAGAATGAACTTAGGTTAGGATTTAAGAACCTCTATGGGTCAAATATGTTATGAGAGTGATTAGAGATTACAAACTGTGTCATTGTCTTTGCAGTATTAGATGTTATTGCCGTTGTATATGAGGATCTATTCAGGGCTGAATTTAAATCAAAGTTTCCGGCCGTTATAATTTTGTGAGGGTTTACATTAAGGATATATGCAAATACATTTTGGATGAAAGCTCTATAATCCATGTTATGCACATAGATATTAATCAAAATCATTTTAGTATTAGATAAATTGCCCGTCACCATGATATACTGCCCTTCAGAATCTGAAATTGCACCTGACACTACAAATAGAATAGTTCTGTGTATTAAGATTCCCACACTCCTGGTTTTCTTTGTATTACTAGATTATAAAATTTGGCCAGGCTCTCTTTGCAAACGAAACTAGTCCCTGCTTAATAAGTGAGCCTCCTGTAAATATACTATCTTGGCATATTGTTTTTTAAGTGTGAGAGTACTTTCTTTCTCTTTAATTCATGATTGAGTCCCTTGACATTCCAGCTCACAAAGTTCACTTGTTTGGTTATGGAAATATTTCTTCTGAACTTTTGTTGATATTTTGTAGTCTTAGGTTAAAGTAGTACAAAGTACATACGATAACTTTGACATAGATTTCATATTATTGCCAAGTGATACAGCTACGAAGTGTATTGTTATGTTATCACTAACTAAAATAAAGATAGTACTGATCTCTTTCTCTCTTATTTTCAAAAATTATCTCAACTTTCTCTCCGAGAAGAGACATGAGATTTTGTTTGGCCTGTAGTTTCTAGAAACAGACAATTAGGCTTTTTGGTTTGGAGGCATTCGATCCGTGTATACGGTAGAGATCTCAATGTCCGATTTAAAGTCCTCTCCAGTTATTTTATAGTATAGTTCATTGGGTTTGGACTTAGACTTCAATTCTGGTGTTGTTCGTCCTATATCTATCTTCCAGTGTTGACAGTTTGTCCACGAACACTTTGCATTCTGATTTTGCAGCTGTTGCTTTTCCATTCACGGTGGAAGCCAATTGTTTAATTATTAAAACACAGGTTGTGAACGTTTGCTTAACATCTTCAAGCTGAACAGAAACTACTTTAATTTTACTTTCTAGCTTACTTGTATTTCCCTGTAATTTTGTAGCATTTCTGTCTTTCCTAATCCTTAATATGTTTTAGAACACATACATCATGTGTTAAAATATTTGGAGGCATTCATGCATTTTACAATAAGTACAGGCCATTTTTATGGATTTCTCCTTCTCTCTATAATGTGTGCAGACTGTACACTTAAGGACACTTAATCAAAATGAGTTTCAAGGAGGTCTCATCTTAAACAGCAAGAACTTTAAAAAGTCATATTATGAAAAAGATACCAGCAGTAAATCCATCTAAAAAAAATAAAATTTCATTCCTCTTTTAATGTGCTTTTGTCATGACAACTCTGGTAGGGCCAAATCTTAATTGAATCATTGTTATACCTTCTGGTATGGCACTCTTCTGATGAAATAGAGCAACATAGGTTTAAATGTTGAGTAAACTGAGAACCTTTATTTATTTTTGTAGTTTCTGTAAAATTTTAATTTCCTCTAATTTCCTCTAATTCATTTCTCCCTAATTTTAATTTCTTCTAGGGAACAAAGTAAGGTATAATCTAAATCAGGGGTGCCCACAGTTTTACGGCTTACGAGCTACTTTTAAAATGACCAGGTCAAAATGATCTACCTACATTAAAAATTATATATATATATATATATATATATATATATATATATATATATATATATATATATAGTGGGTACGGAAAGTAATTTTTAAAATTGTTGCAGATTTTTTAAAAAAGAAAAACTGAAATATCACATGGTCCTGATATCACAAGTATTCAGACCCTTTGGTGGAGCCTTGGTGAGGGAGGTAAAGAAGAACCCAAAGATCATTTTGGCTGAGCTCCAGAGATGCAGTCAGGAGATGGGAGAAAGTTGCAGAAAGTCAACCATCACTGTAGCCCTCCACCAGTCAGGGCTTTATGGCAGAGTGGCCTGTCGGAAGCCTCTCCTCAGACACATGACAGCCCGCATGGAGTTTGCTAAAAGACACCTGAAGGACTGTGAGATGGTGAGAAATTAGATTCTCTGGTCTGATGAGACCAAGATAGAACTTTTTGGCCTTAATTCTAAGCGGTATGTGTGGAAACAACCAGGCACTGCTCATCACTTGTCCAATACAGTCCCCAGAGTGAAGCATGGTGGTGGCAGCATCATGCTGTGGGGGTGTTTTTCAGCTGCAGGGATAGGACGACTGGTTGCAATCAAGGGAAAGATGAATGCAGCCAAGTACAGGGATATCCTGGACGAAAACCTCCTCCAGAGTGCTAACGACCTCAGACTTGGCCGAAGGTTTACCTTCCAACAAGACAATGACCCTAAGCACACAGCTAAAATAATGAAGGAGTGGCTTCACAACAACTCTGTGACTGTTCTTGAATGGCCTAGCCAGAGCCCTGACCTAAACCCAATTGAGCATCTCTGGAGAAACCTTAAAATGGCTGTCCACCAACGTTTACCATCCAACCTGACAGAACTGGAGAGGATCTGCAAGGAGGAATGGCAGAGGATCCTCAAATCCAGGTGTGAAAAACTTGTTGCACCTTTCCCAAGAAGACTCATGGCTGTATTAGCTCAAAAGGGTGCTTCTACTAAATACTGAGCAAAGGGTCTGAATACTTAGGACCAGGTGATATTTCAGTTTTCTTTTTTAATAAATCTGCAACAATTTCAAAAATTCTTTTTTTGTCTGTCAATATGGGGTGCTGTGTGTACATTAATGAGGGAAAAAATTAATTTAAATGATATTAGCAAATGGCTGCAATATAACAGAGTGAAAAATTGAAGGGGGTCTGAATACTTTCCATACCCACTGTATATATATATATGTATATATATATACTAATTAAAGGCAAAGCCCTCACTGACTCACTCATTCATCACTAATTCTCAAACTTCCCGTGTAGGTAGAAGGCTGAAATTTGGCAGGCTTACTCCTTACAGCTTACTTACAAAAGTTAAGCAGGTTTCATTTCGGAATTCTACACGTAATGGTCATAACGGTCGATAACGGTCAACAACATCTGCCATGTTGAACTTTCTTATTTATGGCACCATCTTCACGAAATTTGGTAGGCTGCTTCCCTGCACAGAAACCGATGTACGTACTTATTTCATTGGCATGACACCACTGTCGGCCGCCATATTGAACTTTCCAACGTCACTAATTCTCCAACTTCCCGTGTAGGTAGAAGGCTGAAATTTGGCAGGCTCATTCCTTACAGCTTACTTACAAAAGTTAAGCTGTTTTCTTTTCGAAATTCTACACGTAACGGTCATAACGGTCAACAACGTCTGCCATGTTAAACTTTCTTATTTATGGCCCCACCTTCACGAAATTTGGTAGGCGGCTTCCCTGAGCTAACCGAAACCAATGTACATACCTATTTCGGTGGTATGATGCCACTGTCAGCCGCCATATTGAACTTTCCAACGTCACTAATTCTCCAGTTTCCTGTGCAGGTAGAAGGCTTAAATTTGGCAGGCTCATTCCTTACAGCTTACTTACAAAAGTTAAGCAGGTTTCATTTCGAAATTCTACGCGTAATGGTCATAACAGTCAACAACGTCCGCCATGTTGAACTTTCTTATTTATGGCCCCATCTTCACAAAATTTGGTAGGTGGCTTCCCTGCTCTAACTAAAACCGATGTACGTACTTATTTCAGTGGTATGATGCCACTGTCGCCCATATTGAACTTTCCAATGTCACTAATTCTCCAACTTCCCGTGTAGGTAGAAGGCTGAAATTTGGCAGGCTCATTCCTTACAGCTTACTTACAAAAGTTGAGCAGGTTTCATTTTGAAATTCTACACATAATGGTCATACTGCTAACTACAGCCTTTTTATTTGATCCATGGTTTCTCCGCTGTTTTATTGTTTGTTGATTACAATTATAGTTATTGTGTGGGTATTTTAGACTTACTTTACATTGTTCAGGTACCCAATTCTTTTAGCATTCTAACCATACCCCCATTACCATGTCTATCGAGGTGACTACCATCGATCAAAGAACTGTCACTTACCGAGTGGTTTCCATGCCCGGAGATGACACCTGCCTTTTCCATTCTCTGTGTTACATATTGCACGGCCATATCAGGGTCACTCTTGATATCCGGAGGAACATTGTTTCTTATGTATTGAATGACTGGGAAAGGTTCAAGGTGTGGACTGATGACGGTACAGGAGATAATTATACTACACAGGAGCACTATAAGAGTGAAATGCTTAAGCCCTTCACCTATGGTTCTGCAAGTGAGTTGATGGCTGCCGCTAAATTGTTTGGTTGTCGCTTTCAAGTGTACTAAAATGGCCAAATATTTCACACCTTTCGACAACCGCCAATGCCTCTTAAACATCTTAGAGTCACAGGTGACGATTTCAGTAGTGGACACTTTGACGTTTATGAATGTTTAAACTCTGAAAAGCTGGATGTGAAGTTACTTACAACGCTTGACAGATGCCGAATGTCACTTCAACACAAGTCCTGCAAATACTGTCGTAATTGAAACAAACCATGAAACTCAAACCGATTATGACAGCAGCAATCCAAGCTGTGAGATTTGAAACAAGATTACTGTTCACATGGCCAACTGTAAATTGCATGCTCAAGAGTAAGCTCAGCACACAGCTTGGTCATATTACAACTGGAAAGCCGAACTGACAACGTGGTATACAAAGAGATCCTTAACAAACAATTATTGGCATATTTTCCCTTAGTTTAAAAAGGTTTAGTTTTTTTCTTAATAAAAATTTTAATGCAGTACATACATGTGCTGGTATTTTGCTATATATATATATATATATATATATATATATATATATATATATATATATATATATATATATATATATATATATATATATATATACTGAGTATACTTTATACATAAAATATATGTTCTCGTACCTTGCATAACTGAATAACCCTTATGGTACAATAACAATTCAATACATTTATGGTCACTACAGTATTTGGATTTAATAATCTTCATGTGGGAAAAGTATGACTCACATAAATAAGTAGAGCCAAATAATGCAGTCAAGGAAGTAGCACATTTCCTCATGTTTGGGTACTTTTCCTCCGTGAGAAAGTTCCAAAACTGTCCATGATCCCCATACTTCAGCTGAATGTCATCGTGAAGTGTCAAAATCTCTTCCTCCACTGTAGATGAGTTTTAGGTGAAACAGTGTTGCAATTTCTGATGCCAGTGAATCACCCTCAACATCTTCCCTAAATGGATAGCACTTAAATGTAGCGATTGGCTCAAGTAAAGCTCAAAGTCTGACAGACAATTTTCAGTCTGCTCTGTGTAGCATATGCTGTCAAGTTGCGCACACGCCTTCCATTGCGTCTCCAGCTCTGACGCAAGGTTTTGGATGTTCCCCAAATCAAGGTGCTGAAAAATGACGGCTGTCTGATTAACTGCGATTTTAGTTCTCTCTCCTTTTTCTTTCTCAGATCACTTTTCGGAAGGAAGTCTTGTTTTGTAGTTTTTATGAACAGTTCGAAGTGCCTTTCTACATTTTCCTTCTTTGGAATAGCAATGATAGATTGACAGATCAGAAAAAACGCACTTCGATTGTGACAAGTGAGAAAAAAAATCCTCTTCCAATTCCACATCCAGCCCATACCCTCCCCAAACAATTCTTTTCTGTTAAAATCCCTTCTTCAGTCGATATAAATTGGAAGGCTAACTAGATCACAGCCGGAGTTTTACAGTAGCTCGTGCGTTTGATCGTGCGTGCGGGATGTCCAGTGTGTTAGAAGAAAAGAGATCTCAGACTGGCCGCCCTGTATGTCAATCAAGTGGCAAATGCCATAGGGAGGATATATGATAGACTAGCGTTTTGAATGCAATGCGATCTACCTGCACTACCTTTGCGATCTACTGGTCGATCGTGATTGACTCATTGGGCACTCCTGATCTAAATGGTTTAGAGGTGTAGAAGTACCAGTCAGAATAACATGGAAACAACAAGCAGATTGCACACACTGACATATGTAAGCACAAGTCTCTCGGTTACCTGGTAGCAGCACTAACCTCTGTGCAGACAGGAGATTGCTGGACAGTGCAAGGCCAGCAAATAATTGAAAAAAATTTTTTTTTACATACCTGTCATTTCTATACCAGGCTGGAGCACATGTAAGGTTTCTGACACACAGTCCTCCTTAGTGGTGGGTTAAGATCAAGATAAAACTCAACTTCATCGGCATAATGCATTGTTTTTGCAGTATTCCTTATTGAACTGCTTTTTTTTCTAAAAAATTAGCTCTGGTTATCTTTAAGAAAGAAAATCGTGACTCAGTGGCCTTTACCACTGGAACACCACTGCACATATTTAACTTGTCTTTATGATGACAGATTTTTTTTCCTCTTTTGTGTTATGTAAATTATCAGTTTTTTGCCAACAAAAGAATATAAAAAACATAAAGAACAGTACAGTAAAGAAACATTATCATTTCCAGTTCTCTTAAATACAGACTAGACCTTTGCTTTATTAATGTCTGTCACCTGATGTTTACTTTATGATTTCATTACAGGCTGTTCAAATCATGATTGGACTGTTAAGCATTGCACTTGGGATAATCTTGGAATTTTATGATTCAATTGCTGCAACAGCAGGAATTGCATTTTGGCCTAGTATCATGGTAAGATTCTGCCTTCATGCTGAATTCTCACCATTTGTAGATGTTAAAAATCTGTAATAACTGAATTTTGTTTTATGTAATCTAACAGAAGTACATACATCAAAAGGTACTGTATTTCAGATATGTAAGATTAAAAAACTGTGACCTTTGCTCTGTTCAAATGTATATATATATCATATACTGTATATTCTTATGAGGTGCCCTACCTAATTTAGAGTGTCTCATTGACCTGTCTTTCATGTTTTACAGAAAGCCATGAGTTAATCTTTCAGCCTGAAAAAAGGAAAGAATATCTTACAAAAAGTTTGTAGACATCAGTTAAAGGAACAGAGGGAAGGAAGAGTCACTAATTAGACTGCAAGCTATATTTATGCTTAGGTTGTGGGGCTAATGGAAAATATATGGGACATCAGGAAGGTCAGACTGCTTTTCCCATACTACAGGATAAGGGTGTCCTTTTCAAAATATCCAGTAGTAAGAACTAGTTGGAGCAAGACTGGCCTTACCCTTGAATGCCAACTACTTTAAATGGGCTCATGGGCACAGAGACACTAGTTTGCACACTGACCTGATCATTCTAATACTTTCAAGAGATGATCCTAAATGTAAAGCACAGGAAAGTGCTGTTTAGCTCTGTGTTTAGGGAGAAGGGAATAACTGCACTATGACAGAGAGAAAGTTTGGACAGATGGAAAGTAAAAACCAAAAAAACACGCGAGAACTGAGAAAAACAGCAGATACACTTGGAAAGCAAAACACAGTGCAAAATTAAAAAGGGACCCTAATACTTGTCCTAGCAGGCCCTTACACTGTTGATAGGTTTTGATTTTTGTGTGTGTGGTTCTTCCCCTCTTCTTTATTTTATGCAATAAGAACTCAAGAACATTATAAATTTGACAGACTACAAGATATTATTCAGTCCATCAGATTTATTTAATTAAACAATAACTAAGTCATACCAAAACATTTGGAAAGTTATCAAGATTTTTGCCTCAACTATTTAATTAAATAACTTGCTCCAAATTCCCATGAGTCTTTAATTTCCACAAGTGTCCATGAAGATGTGATTCAATATCTAACTGGAAGATTATACTGGACCAAATTTATCAATGTATCAGAGAACTGAAGTCCTAAATTTTGACACCACACAATTGTCTCTGTCATAAATAGATTTAATTACAATACAATACAATTTATTTTTATATATCCCAAAATCACACAAAAAGTGCCGCAATGGGCTTTAATAGACCCTGCCTCTTGACAGCCCCACAGCCTTGACTCTCTAAGAAGACAAGGAAAAACTATCAAAAAAAAAACAACCTTGTAGGGAAAAAATGGAAGAAACCTTGGGAAAGGCAGTTCAAAGAGAGACCCCTTTCCTGGTAGGTTGGACGTGCAGTGGGTGTCAAAAAGAAAGGGGTCAATACAATACAATACAATATAATACAAAGAACAGAACAAATCCTCAATACAGTATAAAAATAAAAATTTTAGAAGTACATAGCAGAATTTAACAGTAGATGATATCCCATAATATGATTTGGATATGTTTAGAGTCCTGGAGACCTCATCCATCAAGCTGCCTCCCCCATTTGGCCATTCCACAGCTGAAACAGCACTGGGCCAGCCAATCCGATGAAAGGACCCCTTTTTCCCATGATTCCTTTGATCCTCCATCAGGGATGACTATACCTTAGGCAGGCAAAACAACTTGGCAGGTGGGACATTTGAGTACTGAGAAGAGAAACAGAATAGGTGAGGGTTAGTATCCAATTATAACTATCATATTACTTATGTTTTAGTGCTAATGACTAACAACAGAGATGCAGTCTGTACAGTTAATCAGCAGCTCTAGTCAGGATATGCTAAACTGAAGTAGTGAGTCTTCAGCCGGGATTTAAAAGCTGAGACCGAAGGGGCACCTCTTATTGTAGCAGGCAGACCATTCCACAGTTTAGGGGCTCTGTAACTAAAAGCTTGACCTCCCACTGTTATTTTATTAATTCTTGGAATCATAAGCAGACTGGCATCTTGAGGTCTTAATGTGCGCTCTGGTCTGTAAGTCATGATGAGTTCAGACAAGTAAAGCAGGACCTTGGCCATTTAATTCTTTATATGTTAAAATGAGGATTTTGAAATCTGCCCTAAACTTAACTAGGAGCCAGTGTAAGGATTTAAGAACTGGAGTTATGTGTTCGTATTTTCTTGTTCTTGTAATAATTCTTGCAGCCGCATTTTGGATTAACTGGAGGCTGTATAAAGAACAGTTTGAACATCCAGTGAACACCGCATTGCATTAGTCAATTCTACTAGAAATAAATGCATGAATTAATTTCTCAAAATCATGTTTATTTAGAAAGCAGCTTAATTTCCTAATATTTTTAAAATGCAAGAAACATGATTTGGACAACTTTGTAATAAGCACTTTAAATGACATGCTAGAGTCAAAGAGAACTCTAGCTAGTCAGAATATGACAAATCCTTTAAACCAAGAATGCACATGGTTCCTCTTTCACAAGTTTATTATGTAGTAATCAATGTTAGTAATATAAATTAAAGCAAAAAACAGTCAGTGGACACAGCCCAGAAGGATCCTACCTCATATGAAGACTTCTCCTAAGTGGACTCTTTTTTTCCCTTGAAATCCAGTTTCATTAGTTAAGATTAGGTATGTTTTCCACTTATGTCAGTAATGGACATCTCTCATCTTATGGGAGTAAGCATATATTCTTATATATACCTAACTTGATAGACTGAGAGCAAAACTGGGCTGTCTAATTAAAAAAGAGTTCAGATTATGACTGTAGTGGCATCTGATTATTACAGTGAAAAAAGTAAGAGCAGCAGCCATTGAGGATTATAGTTTAATATTCAGGGCTTAAGGCATGATGCACTTAAAGGGCAAAATAAATCAGAACAAACATAAAGATAATTTCAGAGGGATCGAGTGTTCTAATGCTATGGTGTCAATACAGTTCTAAAAGTAAAATGTGTTCATTAATATTACTATCATTAGTAATAATGGAGGAGGAGGAGTATTAGTAGGTAGTGTGGTATTTAAGAACCTGAAAGGTATTTTCAAGAAGATCTTACTATTAGGACTTGGACTTTCAATGTTTCCTGCTTGTGTGACAGGTCTTGCCATTTTGTATTGTCCACTATCTCCCTGTCTCTCTCCCTCACTCAAATCACATACAAATTATACTTGTACACTATTTAGTGAAATCCTTTCATTCTCTCCCAGCTTGTCCACCATTGTTTATGAGTTTGTTTGATCACTAACTCTCTGTCTTTCTTGTTGTGTACTTCTGTTCTGCTTTCTTGCAGAAACTGTATTTTGAAGAAGATTTTGATAGCCAATAGAGGAGAAATGACTACCTGTGTAGAGTGTTCATGACAATATAGACCATATTCACTTCAGCTTAAATATGTAAATAAAGAAATTGTGTCTAAAGCATTATAGTCATAGCAGATAGTCGTGTGTGATCAAATATAAGTGCTAAATTATATTGTGTAACAGTTAATGTGACTGAGAGTTTGTTATACTCTATATGTTTTTACCCATTCTGCAATTATTAAGGAAATAACATTTCTGGCAGGTATTTGGTAAAGTATCTCTCATGGTTCTAATCACTCAATTAGTGTCATCCTCGTATATGAAGACAGTTCTGTTTCAAGCAAGTAGACAATCATCTCAGGTCCTCCTTAGGAGAGTCAGGAAAGAATGGGTATGTAGTGATGTGGGGTATGTTATTCCTGCAAACACTGGATTTTCTGATATGAGTACAGTAATGTTTAAGTGGACTCATGATATAAAGATCATTGCCCTCTGCTTGGCTAGGTATTTGGGTTCAAATGCCATCTGGACATTTCATACAAGATTTTTATATTTTATGCCTATGTCCATATAGGAGTTTCTCTAAATATTTCTGCACCCACCATTTCATATATGTTCAGGTTGATTGTTGTCTCTAAATTGGCTCGGTATAAATAGCTAAGTCCTGTAATCTGCCATACTGCCCAGCGATAGTTCTTGTTTTGTATTGAACCCTGAAACTTTTTATTAAATGACTTGGCTTTCAACAATGTATAAATAAATGCATTTATCTGTAAGAGCTATTAGATTGTTAAGCTTGCTATAATGTAGTTTTAGGGAACAATCTTCCATTTATTTATTTTCTGAACACAGTTTTGTCAGTACAGGATTGCAAAGGGCCATAAATAAAAGATGTAAAAGATCAGATCTTACAGGTCCCATCATAGAGTACCACCAACACACAAACTAACACTTACTTATAACAACTCAGTTTCTAGTCATCAGTTATCCTAACTCATATTTCTTTGACATGTGGATTGAAATGGAAATGCCTGGAATAAAAAACACAGACAAAGAATAGAAAGTCTAAGGATGACATAGACAGTGATTGGACTCTGATGTCAGCACATCTACATTGAGTTTTAAGCCAGCTCTGCTAGCTATTACTATTTTTATTATTGTTTTTAAAAGCTAAAACAGGATAAGGAAAAATAACTGTAACTAAACAGTCAGATTTGGGAACTGAATCAGTGCATGGTCCAATAGTTACACTGTCAGTGTAAAGTTAATACATCACTTCAGTATTACACTTAGTGTGAAGATGTTTTCCTTTGCAGTAATTTGTCACTTAATTATCAGGAAGAAATTTACTGTTTATGTTATTTTTTCCAATGATTACAATCAGTTTTGCCTTTGGTCTTTCTACAGTACATAATTTCTGGAAGCCTCTCTGTTTTTGCTGCCAATAAGTTACATCTTTGTCGTGTAAGTATTAAGATCCTTTCAGCTTTCTGTTTGTTTAGAAGACAAGTGTCAAAAGGCACTCTGCTATTACAATGACAATGTCTATCCCCATACTGCAGATACAACACCTAGATTATCCTCCATGCAGTACTGGCCTTACCAGATTTGTTGTTATGTTCTTTAAACTAGCCAATAATCGGCTTGTACTGTATGTGCCTTGAATGACTCTTTTTCTGAAGATATTCAGAAGCTTGTCTACCATTGGACCAAGTAAATTCAAAAGTATCTCAGAACTTTCTAATTTCATAAATGGTGCACTTTTGAATTCAGTTAAGTAAATGCAATGCAGATCATTTTTGAATTACACTGTTCAGTATATTCAGTCTCCATAGGACAGGCCAACAACTGGGGGATAGATCTTTTTTTTAAATTTACATTTAACAGCTGTTGATGTTGCAAAATAGTAATATTTGCCAATAAAAAAGGAAGCAGCATCATGTTCACAGAGAAAAAGTGAGTTTTTTTTAAGTCTCTGACTTAAAGTTTAAAGCCGAACAATATATTTGATCTCTTTTCGCTGTTCCATTATTTCACCAAGTAATAATTTCTGTTTGTTTGCACTAATGCGATCAATTCTATCATTTTTTTGACACTTTTGAATTTTAGTACTTTCATTATCTCTAACCTGCTCTGCATGTGTGTCACGCCAACGTTTTTGAATTCTTCATGACGTTCTACTTTGTCATCTACTCTTTGTCTTTTATTTCTGGCCCCTGGCGTGGTTAAATCTCTTGGCACAAAGTCTTGTCTTGCCAAACGTGAAAGTATCTCTCTGAAAAAGTCACGTCTCGTCCCAAGATTTTTTTATTATAATAGAGAGATATAAAGTTGCTGCAGTTCCTTCAGTAATAGGTAATCCAGATGCCTAGTACATCAGAACTGAGCATTAAATTGACTTACACTTTACAAGTATGATGAGGGAGAAAAATGGCAAAATTACAAACATGTAGTACCGCCTAACAAGTGATACTAACTCTAGGCATATTGACTGTTTCCCAGTTTTATACTCCTTTTATCAAAGATCTTTAGCCATAACACCCACTTTTATACTTGCAAGCATATCTGTAGTTGCAAATTGCTTCCTATATGCTGGCACTTGGGTGTTGAATACGAGTGACTGCTTTTGGGCCCTTTCACTTATTCAAAGGATGCAAATCCTCTTCATGGACCTTAATAATGTAATGGGTATAAGACCCAAAAACAGAACCCTCTAAAACCGCACTTCTATGAATGTCATCTATGACATTTCATTTTTTGTAGGGTTATTGTGGGCACTTAAATCTTCCTTTGCTCAAATGCAATTATGTTCTTTTAGCTTTATTGTATTTATTGAATATGACTATAAGATAATTTATTTAATTGGTAACATTGTTCATTTTTTAAATAAATTTGTATGTAATTGTAAAAGTTGCTGCAAGAAATTATCATTAGTTCAATGAGTTAAAATGTACTGATATCAATACTTGCTAAACTTATTAGCTCATGTGCTACATGTATCTTATAAAATACTAATAAAATAAATGACATAAATACAATTTATGTGCAGGCATGTCATGTTTAATCTAACATAATACCACAAAATAATGTGCACATAATCAAAATTATATATTTATTCAAATGCTTCTCATGTGCACTGTATAAAATTCTTTTTAAAAAGTAATAGTACAATTAAAAGTTACATGACCAAATATAATTTGTTCAATGTAATTACAACCTGAAGCTACTTGAAGAGCCAAAATTATATAGTCACTGACAAATATTTGTATGTTTTCAGGTTAAGGCAGCCATAGCCATAAACATTATCAGCACAATTTTTAGCTCCATTGGAATCATCATATACGTCTTTGATCTGCAATATTCTACCTACAATTTAGAAGATATTGATGGTTATAATTATACTTACAATTATGATTATAATTTTAATTCTGATGGTTATCTTGAAAACACAATCCAGGTAAGTTTTGTTTACGAATATACATTGAAAAAGTAAGCTGTTTTTATGATGCACTGTCTTCTTGAAGCCAAATTAGAAAGCCACAATATATATAACAGTAAAATCTTTTTTTTAACTAGACTTAAAATATTCACATTTTTTCTTTAAACCTTCTGTTTTTTTGTGTGAACGGACCATGGATAGCAAGGTATTCTGTCTTTGTAGCGGGTGTCCCAAAATTCACGCAAGATTTGAATTTGACTCCATTTGTGCGGTAGTGTTGCCAACGAAAAAAAAAGACAGCGTGACAGCTCACAGTTCAGGGTTATTAAAATGGAGCCCTACACGAAAGAACAACGCGTTTTCATTGTTGAGCAATATTTTAAAAATATTAACTTTTTCGAACAAAATCATCTTCAGAGATGAGGCTCATTTTCATCTTGATGGCTTCGTTAATCGTCAAAATTGTCACATTTGGGGTTCATAAAATACATGAGTGATTGTTGAGAAACAAATGCATCCACAATATGTCACTGTTTGTTGCAGATTTTGGGCTGGAGGCATCATCAGACCATTCATCTTCGAAAATGCGGCTGGTCAGGCAATAACAGTTATTGGTGCTCGCTATCGCGACATGATAATCCAGCTTTTTGTGCCTAAATTGCAAGATATGGATGTGGACGACATGTGGTTTCAACAAGACAGTGCCACATGCCATACAGCCCGAGAAACAATTCAATTACTGCATGAGTCATTTCCTGGTCTTGTAATTTCCCGTTTTGGGGATCAGAATTGGCCGCTCAGATCATGCGATTTAACACCGTTGGACTTTTTTCTTTGGGGTTTTTTGAAGTCTAAGGTTTATGCCATCAAGCCCACGACCACCCACGCCTTGAAGGAGGAAATTGAGCACTGTATCAATGAAATTCAGCCACATTTATGCAAAACAGTCATGGAATATTTTGACAAAAGAGTGCGTATGTGCCAGCAAAGCCGTGGAGGCCATTTACCCGATATGCTATTCCATACATAACCCTATACTGTATACTTTATTAATCAATTAAAAATTTACAATTTTTAATTAAAAACCTGTGTTCTCTATCAAAATTACTTCTTGCGTGAATTTTGGGACACCCTTTTATATGAATATTTAAGACTGTCTGAAATTTTTGACAATGCTAGCACTACAACAAAATGAGAGCCCTTCCAAACCATCTAGAACGGGGTACTTAATTAAGGACCTGGAGGTCCACAGTGGCTGCTAGTTTTCATTCCAACCACTTTCAGAATTAGAAGCCAGGCCTAACAGATCATGAAACTTGGTATTTAATTATATTCCTTGTTAGTGCTTTCATTCTTCCAAGACAAATCTTTGGAAAATCACGTTGTAGATTTTTTGTTTTCTGAGAACATTACCCATAAGTTTTGTTGTCCAGAACAGAACCTCTTTGTCCTTCCCTTCTCTCTCATTTATTTCAAGCAAATGTATTAACACAGATACTTCATGAAGCACATTCATAGGTTTAAATTGAAGCACATTGACTGGACATCTGGTGGTCCTCTGTCATTTATACCTCATTATTAACTGATGGCTGGTAAAGTACATGGGCATCAATTAAAACCTTAATTGAAAGCTTAAAACTAAAATAGGCAATTAAGGGTTCTGAATCATAACAAAGGAGTTAACTAAAACTAAGCCTAAAAGACAGAATGCTTTAGTAGTGAATAAATGGATTCTAATTTTGTTAAACCAAAAACCTGCAGCCACTTGGGACCAGAGATGAGTAACCTGATCTAGAAAAAATACATACTTGATAAAACATCTGAAACATCATCATCATTTGACAATGTGAATAGTGATAATTAACATGGACTAAAACAGTCAGAAATCATTCAGAAATTAATGTGTGAAGTAAATAAAAATCCAAGAATAACAGTTAATTGAATAAAAAGCGAAAGACTTTAAAGACAAAGAAAAGATTTGATGCTTCATTAATGCCAGCTGTAGAACACTAACTGTTTTTATGAATAATGCAATGTGGACTATGTGGGTATAAAATTATGCGGTAGTAGCTGTGGCATGAAAAGACAATAATTTAACAAGATTATGTTTACCAATTTAGTTTGAGTGGAAAGGAAAGTAACAGGATGAAGAGAATGACTATGAAAAGAACTAGTAATAAACAAGAAACTATTTTAAAAGGGCAAGGCAAATCTAATTGTCAAAAGTGCAAAACAAAATTGAAAATCTAAATTTCTATTTTTTTTTTATTTAGCATAGTGTTTGTTAACCAATTTATGCCTAAGGTTGAAATTTTTGAGTTTTTGCATGAAATTCACAAAAGTTGCTTAGAAAAATATAAGGAACAAGAATTTGAAGAGAAAAAAAATCATTTCATTCCAAAGTTATATCTACCTGTCTTCGGGTTGGTTCTTCAAAAATGTGAGAAAATTCACATCACTTCTTGAGGAGATCCCAGCACACCAATATCTGCAGCACACTGACTAACTCTGTGCACAACGTGATAAGGTGTACCCCGAGGAAGCAGATGTGTGTGAAAAGTCGGATCCCGGTGATGGCCTTGAGCAGTAGGATATAAATAATTCCAACGTGACTGTCGTTCCAATAATGGAACCCGAGGCATAAATGGGTTAATGACTTTACCTTATTTTCTGGTGAAAAGACACTTTAGGTTCTTTATTATATGGCAGCAGGTAACATCGCTTGTGAGTGGCAGATAACAGTCAGGAACCTAACAATGGCGGTAACAAACCCAAAAGGACAGGACTTATGAGCATTGTCAAAAAGAAATGAAAGCTCTAACCAACATCAATGAGCATACAATAACAAAGAAATTATTTTAAATATATGTAAATATGACAGAAAGCTGTCCATTCTGTCTGTCCATTAACTCACTGTGTGACCCTGTTTAATTCACGTTAACCTGCCAATAGTCCAGTAACAGGAACTCTGTGACAATGTACAATGAATTACATTTTGTGACAACTGTAGTTTAGCACTACTCATATTTTACTTGACAAACTGAGGCCTTTCTGTTCCTCGGCACAAGACATGGTAGGCTCAATAGGCTTCTTTAATCAGATGCTTTCCTTGTACCACAATTTGACTGTCGGCTAAATATGAGATTATGATCTCCATGTGCCAATCTAAGATTTTTGGAAAACATCACGTGGTCTATGGCCAGCTTGTCATCCCGGCCAATACCCCCAGGCCGCCAGATGGAGCCCTCCCTGCAGCATAGAGGTGCCCCGAAGACCAGCAGGGAATCCTGGACAATGGAGTTTTCATACACAGCCCTGTTGGATACCCCAGGGGCCACTAGATGGAGCTGCAGGGAGGAGCAATGAATATAATTTGCCCTACGCCCCGGAAGTAAGTCCGAGTCACAGGGACAAGGGGAATGACGTGCTTCTGGGGTGAAGAAAAAGAAGAGTTTTGATCTGACCTGGAAGTGCTAAGAAGTCACATGGACTGAGTGTTCAGAAGCACTTTCGGGTCATGGACTATAAAAGGACTGTAGCAGCTCCCAGACTGTGAGCTGAGCTGGGTGGAAGGGTGGCAACGTGTCTTGAAGTGGTGGAGAATTTATTGTAGTGATTTATTGGTTTATTGTATGAGTATTGTGGAGAGTAGGGTGCTTTGTGCACTGTTGCATATAAATAAAGTCAACTGTTGGACTTTTATCTGGTGTCTGGAGTCTTGGACAGGGGTTTGAGGGAGTGATAGTGCCCCCTATCTGTCACAATCATAATCATGTATTATACCATTAGTGATTAATGCAATGAATTATATGAAAACTGCAAGTAAACAGGTGATTCAAACAAATTTGACACTCACTGATTTAGGGAGAATATTTTCCAAGAATTATTTGTTGTAATCAATCATATTAGAGTATGTTTCTTTATAGAAAATGAGTGATGTAACAATTCCTTTCTCAGCATTAAACATGTCCTTTGTCTATAAGCTGGATTTCACAAGCAATAGGTGATGGAGGAATTATAACAGTATATTTGTCTTTTCTTAAGCATTAGTGCCTCCTGTTTATTGTAGGTTTTATTAGCAATACACTGTACTGTACTGTAGTGTACACAGTATGTTTTTGTTATTTCCCTAGAGCACTGGAGAAGGACTCAAGGTCGTTCTACTGATTTTTACTGTACTTGAACTCTGGGTGAGTTTAATTACAGCAATTGTTGGATACAATGCAGCCTGTGGAAACACAGAAACGGTAAGCTAATATTCCGCATTGCATTAGTGTTGTAAATAGGCTACAAAACACAAACAGAAAGATTTGGTGGATCCATTCATTATATCCCCTTAACTGGCTAAAAATTTAATGTTCCAAAATTCAAAGTCACAAAAGCAAACTGCACAGCACAATCCATATTACTACTGTGGCCTTTTTGCTCTCTCTCTCTCAGAAGATCCTTATGTGATACTTTGTTAGGTTGGTTAGTCAAGTTAAGCCATGAAGACTTTCCTTATGAATATCAGTGAGGCTATCACTTAAAAGGAAATGGAAAAATATATTAACTTTTTGACTTGATATTCTAGTCCCCCTCTGTGCTTCCTTGTTTTCATTCCTGATAAAGGCAGCTCCATAGTCACATTTGTGACTCATTTCATGTAATTATAAATAAGTTTGACCATCATGTTTGACCTTTTATTCAATATTTTGTGTGGATAATTTAATATTTTTTCAAAATTCTTACCATCCTTTAAATTTGGTTTTCTGTTTTCTTTCAGACTGTAGTTAACACCAGGCAAAATGAAGAACTTGCAGGCATTCCTGTGCAGAATCCACCATATAGTACAATTCTGGAGAATGTGCCTGTGACAATGCCTCACAATCAAGTTACAGTGATGTCACCTTTTCCACCTCCATACACTATGTAAAAGCTCTCCTATTAAATATTAAGTGGCAATTAAAGCATGGAGCAGTTGTGGAAAACTTTCACTTACATTACATGTTCTCAAACAGAAAAATCTACTTTAACATTGCTACCCTGAAAAAGGGAAAAGTATCTTTTGTCTTATGTGTTTCAATGATTGAAGCATCTCCTTTTTGAAATCTCTCCTTCTTATATTGATACATCTGTGTCTTTGTGGATCTTTTTGCATGTTATTACTTATTTTTTCTGCATAAGAGGTGTTATAATATAATTGTATAACTACATTATATTTTACAAAGACTAATATAGTTTTATAAATATACTAGCTGAAATACCCGGCATTGTCCGGCAGGAAAATAATGTGTTTTTTAATTGTTTGAGAAAAATATAATTAAAAAAAAGTTTACAAATAAATTAACAAACAATGAAGACATAATAATGTAATGTAATAATACTAGCCAAAATTGAAAAAACATTCCACAATGTTCCTTAACGTTTCTAATTTATATACTGTATATTTGTAATAATACAGTAACTTCATCTCATTTCTCATCTGAAACACTAATCTTTTCTATCAAACAAATAAACAAGTTTCAATGTAAACATTCTTAATTTAAGGAAATGTTTAAGATACAGGTCATTAAGACTGATACATGTTCAGTTTTTTTTTTAACAATTATAGTGTGTGACAAATAGGGGCCGCTGTTGTCCCCTTGAACCTTCAGATCAGATGCCAGACACCAGATAAAAGTCCAAATAATGACTTTATTATAATTATACAGTGCACAAAGCACCACCACCCCCACTATTCCAATAAACAATACAATAAATAAATAAATAAAAATCCTTATGCCTCCTCGCAGTGTCCTCTGGCGGCCCCCATGGTATCCAGCAGGGCTGTGAAGGAAAACTCCAATGTCCATAATGCTGGAATTCGGGGCACCTCCATGTTGCCGGGAGGACTCCATCTGGCGGCATGGGGGTATTGGCCGGAATGAACGGCCGGCCATATCTCACAAGTGATAAACTGCAAGTCAGTCCAACTGTTGTCTCTTAAAACATTTACAGTTAGTGAGCTGCTGTTCTTATGTCCAGCCGGTGTGTAAGACAGCACATGTGTTGAACTGGTGTCAGCTTCACAAAGGAGGATTAGTTGATTAAATAACATTCACATTAAACATAAAAGTGTAGGACAGACAGGTATTTAAACTTGTTAAAACTCTCTTGATTGCAAGGTCTTCAAAATACTTTGTTAAATCATTGATAATATCTTTGACTTTTACCTACATTCAGTGGATCAGAAATATAACATTAAACGCATTCTTGAGAAAATGCAGTGCACTACATTAAAGTCAAATTGGCAAATTAAGCCAAATTTAAATATTCAATAAACTAAACAATGTCATGACATAAGAATTAATTTAAAATTAATTTAAAATATGTATCTTAAGAAGAGGGAGGAACATGGAGTGACATACATGAGTGGAGGAAGATGCACACAAGTAGATTATATCTTATGCATTTGGGTCAGTCTGAAGGAGACTGGACACTGCAAAGTGATGGCAGGAGAAATAATAGTTAGGCAGCATAGGATTGTAGTTTGTAATATGAAGCTGGAGATCAACAAGATTGGGAGGGAGAGTGAGTGCAAAGCCAAGGATCAAATTGTGGAAGTTGAAAAAGGAAGACTGTAAGGTGCAGATCAGGGATGAGGTAAGACAGGCACTGGGCGGCAGTGAAGAGTTACCAGATAACTGGGCAACTACAATGGAAACAGTAAATGAGAAAGCTAGAAAGGTGCTTGGTGTGACAAAGGAATGAGAACAAGGAAACCTATTTGTGAAATTGATAATTATAGGAGAATTTACAGAGGAAGAGATTGGTGAAGAACAAGTGGGATAATCAGAGAGATGAAGAAAGTAGACAGGAATACAGGGAGATAAGGCATAAGTTGAACAGAGAGGTGGTGAAGGCTAAATATAAGGTGTATGATAAGTTGCATGAGAGGGTGGACACTAAGGAGGGAGAAAAGGACCTTTACTAATTGGCTAGCCAGAGGGACTAAGCTGAGAAAGATAAGCAGCAGGTTAGGGTGATAAAGGATAATGACGGAAACATACTCACAAGCAAGGAGAGTGTGTTGAGGAGATGGAAATAGTACTTTGAGAGGCTGATGAATAATGAAAATGAGAGAGAGAGGAATTGCAACGGATTAGCAAATGGGAAGTAAAGAGAGATATGAAGAGGATGAAGAATGGAAAGGCTGTTGGTCCAGATTACATACCTGTGGAAGCATGGAGGTGTTTAGGAGAGATGTCATTGGAGTTTTTAACCAGATTGTTTAATGCAATCTTGGAAAATGAAAGAATACCTGAGGAGTGGAAAAGAAGTGTACTTGTACTGATTTTTAAGAATAAGAGGGATGTGCAGAGCTGTAGTAACTACAGAGGGATAAAATTGATCAGCCACAACATGAAGCTATGGGAAAGAGCAGTAGAAGCTAGGTTAAGAAGGGAGGTCATGATCAGCGAGTATGGTTTCATGCCAGGAAAGAGCACTACAGATGTGATGTTTGCTCTGAGGGAGTTGATAGAGAAGTATTAAGAAGGACAGAAGGAATTGTATTGTGTCTTAGTGGACCTGGAGAAAAAACTATGACAGGGTGCCTAGAGAGGAGTTGTGGTATTGTATGAGGAAGTCGGGAGTGGCAGAGAAGTATGTAAAAGTGGTACAGGATCTGTACGAGGGAAGGGTGACAGTGGTTCGGTCTGCTGTAGGAGTGATGGATATGTTCAATGGGGAGATGGGATAACATCAGGATTTGGCTCTGAGCCCTTTCTTTTTTCAATGGTGATGGACAGATTGACAGACAAGATTAGACAAGATTCCCCATTGACTGCTGTAATTCCCAGGTAACCGGGAACGGCCAAGCTCGTATATATAGCGTGTAAAAGTGTAAAAATCGATCAAGAAATAACAAAGTTATAGTTGAAAATAATTAAGTGGCACAGTTTTTTGGCCCACGATGTAGTGTTTTGCAGATTAATTTAGTCAACCAGCAGCAATCGTCAGTCTCCCGGCTCCGACTAAGACTGAGTACAGTGGACTGGGAGGAGTCTGCACTCGGCAGCTCACGAATGCCGGGACAGGGCAGACTTCATTGCCATCTGTCAGACAACAGCTTTGAACAGCAACTTGAAATTGCAATACGTCAGTCTGTTGCATCCACATTATCTGTGCCAAGAAACTTGCCATTACAGAATGATGACAAGAAACTGGATGCATCAGTAAAAGCTTAAATGGTGGTGTTTCAGAGCAACGGCAAGTGCGGGCGTTGTTTAGAACAAGTTTATCAGTATCTGATAAGGTAGATCGCGTTGCATTCAAAAAAAAATTTTTTTAAAGTTAGTCTATCATATATCCTCCCTATGGCATTTGCCACTTGATTAACATACAGGGCGGCCAGTCTGAGATTTCTTTCCTTCTAACACACTGGTCATCCCACATGCACCCATACAATCAGATTGTGATTCAGACTACGAATGCCATGAATGTAATTACCCCAATCTACATGCTGTCAAATAAATGAACCACATACCGTGGCGCAACGTAAAGGGCGAAACACGTGTTGCATACTCTTTGCATTATTTGACAGTAAAACTATGCAATATATATATATATATATATATATATATATATATATATATATATATATATATATACAGTATATATACATAGTATATATATATAGCATTTTTTATGTAGGTAGAGCATTTCAACCTGGTCATTTTAAAAGTAACTTGCAAGCTGAAAAAGTGTGGGCACCCCTGAACTAGATACATGTACTTATATGACAGCATGAACTGCTTGTAGATAAGGTTAGTCTTTTATTGGTGTCAACATATTGCAGTAGTTTTATTAAAAATAAGTGTCAGTTGTTCTAAAACCGTTCACATATGAGATGCCTGTGCACTGTGTCATCCCCGGGAGCCCGGGATTCCCAGGAATGACATGCAGGATTCCCGAATTCCCGGGAATGGATAAACTCATCCAGGAATGGTTCCCTACCATTGACTATGATGTTTGCAGATGACATTGTGATCTGTAACAAGAGTAGGGAGCAGGTTTAGGAGATCCTGGAGAGGTGGAGATATAGCCTAAAGATGAGAGGAATGAAGGTCAGTAGGACCAAGACAGAATGCATCTGTGTGAATGAGAGAGAGAGGTCAGATGAATGGTGAGGAAGCAGTATGATGTGTGGTCCATGGCGCTGCACCGGTTTTAAATAATTAATTGCACCCCATGTAGGTGCAGGCTCCAACAGGGTGCAAGGATGAATAAGTGCATTTTGCTCAATGGATAGTGGAAGCACTGGCTGCCCACGGCGAATATGCTTACATAGGAGGGGTGGCAGTCAGGTACTTCAATAATGCCATAGAGGGAGCGGCTTCTCGCACCTGCATCCAATTAGACAGCAGGTTTAAAAAGAGCCTGCATGGGTCAGGGAAAGAAAGAAAAAAGAAGAGTCAAATAGATTGGAGGTTAAAGGACAGGAGAAGAGGCAGGCAGGAAAGAGAGAGTGTGAGAAAGAAAACAAGCTGGTGTAGAGAACAGAAGCAGGTGGACGGGAGTAGAGCCCAAAGGAGAAGCATGCGGCCATCGCTCAGGAGGGGGCTGTGAGTTGCTCCTGTTAAGGGACTTGCAGAAGTGACCATTGTGCTCTGGATGGGCTCTCACTGGGTAGACCCAATAACACTGGTAGAAGTATAGAGCACCCACACTGGGTGGAGCCAGAATTATCAGTGGTATAGGTGGAGCAGGGCCTGGAGGTTGCCCGCAGACGCCGTGCGATTGGTGGCGGGGACATGGGCCATATGAATTGGGTGTCTGCACTTGTTGGTTAACATTTTTCTGGGCTGCAAAATCCGAATAGGATAAGCTGGAGAGGTGTCAGCTTTAAAGGACGGCACCAGGGCTTGTGGATTTTAAATGAATTTCCTGGACTGTGCTCTTTTTATCAAAAGACTCAAAAAAAAAACGTAGGCACGAAACACATGCAGAGCAAGATGCAGAATATGAAAGCAGAAACAAACGACAGTGTCAAAACAAAGAAAGTAAACATCACATTAGCGTAAAGAAAGAGAAAATACTACTTGGAGAAATAACGAAAAGGCGAACAGAGATTGAATATATGGACACAGGTGATATGTCAGAAGTATGTAAATATTGTAAGGCTTTGAAGTTTAAGTCAGAGAATTTCGAAAATGTGGTTTACCTCACATGCATTTATTGGTTACTTTGCAAAAAAAATTATTATCTGCTGATGATGTGGATCGCTTTGTAAGTGTTGAAATTCCAAACAAAGAAACCTATCCTGAATTATTGTACAAAGACATTAAACACATGTCTCACTGACCTCATTAAAAAGATTCATCATATTGGGACAAGAAAGATTCCAAATACTGTTTTTACAGAAGTTCTGAAATAAAAGTGAAACTAATGAAATAGCAAAAATGCAAAGAAAACAAAAATCTTAAAAGTGTGTATCCGGAAACCACACACGGGGGTTGGCGAACAAAGTCCCTTAGTACTTTTATATTTTAACCATGTTACTGGATATTTGAACTTCTTAAATACTCAATATATTAATATATTATGTTTGTTTGGAATTGTAGTACTTTTTATCAATGCAATTGCATTGACTTTACATAACCTGATAATAAATAAACCAGTTATATACTGAAAGTTGTCATTCAGTTATTTTTCTCTTCTTAACTTTGTATACTAGACACTTAAATGTTATGTGGGAGGGAATATGGACAAGAAAATACTATTTAACTGAACAGAACATGTAGGTGATATTGCTATGAATTAAGTATGTCATGATTTGCAAGTTTTTTTTCTTGTTTTTTTTCATGCTATGTGTTTGGAAAATGCCACCAACAAATGTATAATCTGCCAACTCAACTGGAGTTGAAGTAAGCTAGCATCTCTGTAGAATCCGTTTGAGACCTTCATTAGCTCATTCCTCGATTTCCTAAGGCTGTTCTGATAGACCATGGCATAATTAGGTATAATTAAATATTAGAAGGATGACCCTGTATTACTTATTCATTAAGGCAAGGTCATCATTTTATCTACATTTTTTCAACAATTCAGCAGAAGTTAGCCCTAATTGCCTTATCCAGATTAGAAGCTGAGGTAGTTTTAAGAACTTGTCTCTACAGGGGCAAGATTTGGCACAGAGTCAGTCTGGGGGTGTAATGAATGTGTGCCAGAAAAAGGCCCAGATTTTAACAAAATTATGTGATGCTGGTCCAGCTCTGGCGTAATTCTGGCCCAGGTAAAAATCCTGAACTGTGCCAGAATTGACCATTGTGCAAAAAGATACTGGACCAGGTCTGTATGCCAGTTCTGGTCCTGATGTTACAGTATATACGGGCCATATCTGGAACTGTGTCCATTTACTGTCTGTCCATTCACCATTTTTATAACTGCACTATTGTTGTCAGTTCCTGATAACTAAGCTTCCAACATGGATTTTAAAAGAAGTAAACCCGCATAAAGTACAAGTACAGAAATATATTTTCATGAGGATAGTTCTGTCATATGATTAAAAAGACTATTCAGTGCATGAAAGTGTCATTAAAATATAGTAACCAATATAGAAACAATACATTTTGATCAAATTGTTATTTGTATTTCTTCAAAATCTAAAATCCACCAGCAATACTACGTCGAAGCAAATTTACCACGACGTTAAAAAAGCAAAAAATTATTTGGCGATTCTTCAGACTACCTACCTATCTAGCAGTAGGAGGCTTTAAAGATAAGTTTACTTTTATAATGTTGAGGGGTATATACCGATTTGGATTCTAATGCCATTTTATTTTATCTACATTTACTGTTATAAAATCTGGCTAGCGGTATAATCCCTTAACATCGAAATGTGCCAACTAACAGCCATAATGTAACACACATCGATTTCGACTGTAGTACAACTGAAATTGACAATAACCCTAAGCACCTTTATGCATTATAATTCAAGTGTCAAAGAAACTAACCCTTTCCCAAAATTTGCTTCCGAATACAGCGTGCTTTCATTCGAGTGGACGAACCGCTTCAAGAAAAAAACTCCATGATTGGCTGTCTCCGACAGAAGCATGCTCATTGGTCATTTCTTCATCGTCTCTCATCCCGGGCACTTGAGTTACGCCCCCAAAACTGGCAGTTTACTCTGCCAGTCCAGGGCATATTTTATAACACTACAATTTAAGAGTGGGTAGGTGGTTTCCCTGTTGGCGATTCGTGCAGCTCGAGCGACGAGCTTTTCTCCTTCGCGAATCATGTGGCACGATGGTGAGGGCGGCAACCCTCAATAGTCTCCCTTGAGCCTATACTTCATTTCCAATACTTTTTTGCAAATGCATTATTTTAATTTATATAACACAGCATGTCCTAATTCAAGTTTGTAAAGCAATTCTTAGGTGTATTGATTACAAAGGCCCATTATTAGCAAACGATCACTGGCCAATGAGGAAATTACTGATCAAGTAATACCCGTAATTAACCCATCTTGGGCCAACCTGCACACTGGCCCAGTGTTATATTTTATTGGGCCTGCCCTGGCCCACAGTGCCCATTGGCTGTCCACATTGTGACACTGTGTGCATGTTTGGTGGAGTTCTAAAATGCGCGTAATTTTCAGATGAAGAAATTAAATCTTCTGTTGATACTCGATTAGGATTGCCGTCGTAGTGACTCACAGTCACGTGAATCGAACCTCATCTCGAATTCTCTCGCAGTTTTGTAATTCCTTATATTATTACTTAAGGTAGTGAAACTGCAACATAATCCATTTAGAGTTGGGTAGCTCAGTTACAGTTCCAATTCAGTCGGACAGGGTAAGAGAAAAGTTAACAAACGTTGTTTTTATGTTATTTTTTTATTCAAAGATAGAGTAGCGACGATGTAATAAGTGACAATATTCACATTATACACTGATAGAGTAATATGTACAAAAGAGAAAATAACGAAGGAAACATTTAAATTAAGACATTTTGGGAACATTTATCGTACATTTAGCTGTGCATAAAACAAAATGATTCCACAGATCACACAGAGAAAGTAAGCACCACTACTGTCCGAAATTGTTTAAGCAATAAATTAAAGGTATTCCACTCGCTTCAATATATGGCTGCGCCAGTCTGCCCAGCACTTCCTTATGGCTAACATCTATAACTGTCTTAAACATACCTCCATTACTAACATCTAGTGGTCATTATACATATCAATACAGTCATGATAAAAATGAATGCCATGCATTAAAATTAAGCAAGAGTTCGTCATTTCTGTCCGATTTCTCCAGGAATCGAAGCAAACTATCTTTATTCATTAGCATATATTAGAGTTATCAGCGAGAAAAAGAAAGTCTTGTTTTTTTAATGTCGGTTTTATAAATCGGTAACAAAAATTTAATATTTTAAAAGACAATCGGAAACACAGTTTAATATACAGAAAGTGGTCCTATAATTAAAAAAAAAACTTGTTTTAAACATTCAGTGACTTCGTTTACAGTAAAGTGCTACTGAAAACACATTTGCAAAATAAAAAAAATTATAAGATCAAATGAGTCTCACATCTCTTCCTCTTCACAAACATACCGTTTGTTTATTTCGCAGGCTTTTCGACAGTGGAGTAGGTTACCTCATATCCATCCATTCGTTTTCCTAACCAGCAGCGAAGATTACAGTTTAGTAAACTTAATTTCTAACAATTAAGATGCGTAAAATGCAATTCATAGCGTTATCAAGGTGGAGTAGGGGTTAATTCTGTTTTTTTTTTTTACCGAAAATGTCTTAGTATTATTATCTTTGAAACTGCAATGTCTTCTGTTGTCCAAATAAATAAAGATAGAGAGTACTTAAACAATTCTCAGAAGGCTGTCAGCAGAGATTAATCTGATCAATAGCTCGGAATGTTCCAAATGTTGAAATCGGCAACTTATGTCAAAGTCTCAAGAGAAAAAATAAGCCGTCGATAAGAGTATAACATGAAGATCATTAAACTGTTGTATAATGTACTTATGCACCACATTTACTGTAAAAGGCCCCTAACGGATCTGAGAGCTGGCAACATTATCATCCATGCCTTCAGCTGGTAATTTGACTTATTAAATATTGGTATGAATAGCATAATCTCAGCCATATCACTGCATGAGGTTTGCATGTTGTCCTGTATATGCTGTTTTCTGTAGTAACACATCCCAGAGAATTACAGGACAGAGTGATCATCAAGTATAAATTGTGTAAAACGATTGTGACTCATTCAGGGTTTAACCTCCAGTGTTTGTGCCCACTGCTGAAATTCCTTTACTCTTAAAATAATGGGTCTTTAATGGCATTTTACTAGACTGTGTGGTTCCTTTTAGAACCACTGTTTGAAAAAGAACCATACACATCTTGGAATGGTTCTTTGTATATGCTTGGTTATTTGATCTTTAAAAAGGGCTCCTAATATATGGACAAAAAAAACAAAACAAAAAAAAAAACAAAAAAAAACATGGTGTATAATAGGAGACCTTGCAGGGTACCAAGAGATCAAGAAAACCTGAGCTTAGCCTGTATGATTGTATGCAGTAAAATCATTTTAAAATCAGAAACCCATTGGTATGGCACACATCTTTTATCATCTGTTTATTTTTATCGAACCTGTTAGAGATCTAAATTAATAAAGTTCTTTCTGGAACCTTCATGTGAGTACTATTAGGAATCAAAACGTTTTCTACTATGGCACTGGTGTGAAGAACCATTTCAGCAACTCTATTTTGAAAAGTGTGTGTGCTGATATAATTTAAAGTTACCACCCAATGTGTACAGGGTCACACAACCAAGCGATCCGACTAGAACAGGGCTGCAGTATGAAGATTAAAGAACTGCTTGGTACCTTACCCAGGAACTGGGGACGCACTCATTTATTTATTGTAGACCTTTTGCCACTTCTATTCTGCTGCATTAGAATTTTAAAATAAGTGTATATCATAATTAATCATTCAGTATCTCCGACTATAGTTACGACTGCCTCGATATATCCTAAGCGTGGGAAGTAAGAAATTTCGGCATTCCATTTAGTAAACTCCATGTTGTACTGCTCTAAACAACAAACGCGTGTTGTGGTCAAGCAGGAACACTAAAGGCGAATGCACTGGCCCAGCAGGACCAACGTGCTGTTAATTTACTAAATACATTTTTTAGTCTGATCCCGAACATGTTAGCAGCAGCATTATATTAAAAACTGAGAAGTATAATTAATTGTTGAACCCAGATTACTTGACACTTTTTAGATGTTAAGGAACCAAAGCCGTCAGCTCCTGTAGTTACGCTTCCGAAGTTACGTTGCCTTTAAAAACTGAAACAAGTGTTGCTTTAAGTAACCACGAACGATCTGCGGTTGTGTAGAACTATGGCAGCACACCTGAACATACTGGTTCATACAGTGGTAAATTTAGATATGGGCGAAATGGGGTACCCGCACCAAAAACTACTGAATGATGATTACAGCATTTACAAAAGCAGCTTTGAGCTGAATTCCCTGCCGCTTCATCAGCTTCGTGCCACTGTCCCGGCCAGTGCGAATGCAGTAACAAGCGGCGAAACGTAAACAGAACAGAACCTCTCCGCTTCTGTTTAGTGTGTTCCGGGGCGTCTAAAATACGAGTTGGGAGTAAGGTGGGGTCGGGAGTAAATTGACCCTCAGGTCTGGAAACCAAGGTAGGGGGAGCTGGGGAATCTTATCAAATAGCACACCTCTAACTTTGCACAGTTCTGATGCAGGTAGTAATCAATTACAGTACGAAATGCTACAAAATAAACCACTGTTTATTCCTAAATCTGTGAATACAGTATATAGTTTCACGGAAATGTTGCATTCTTTTGTACTTTATGTGAAATCGTTAAGAACAATATAAAACCAGTCGGCACATTACCAAGATGAACTGCTTTTAGTCTTGACTCTTCGTTGGCAGATTTGTGAATGAGTAGAACATGGATGCTAGGGAGTGTCAGTTTAACAAAATTAATAAAAAAAGGTCTAAGGCTAGCCCATTATGTGCCCAGTTCAGGGAAAAGATGACAGAAGCGGAGGAACACGCAAAAGACAAATGTATGCAGCCATATCTCTTATAAGTATAATATGCATGTAACGAAACAGGCAAGTATAACACATACAGTTAGGTCCATAAATATTTGGACAGAGACAACTTTTTTCTAATTTTGGTTCTGTACATTACCACAATGAATTTTAAATGAAACAACTCAGATGCAGTTGATGTGCAGACTTTCAGTTTTAATTCAGTGGGTTGAACAAAAGATTGCATAAAAATGTGAGGAAACTAAAGCGTTTTTTTTAACACAATCCCTTTTATTTCAGGGGCTCAAAAGTAATTGGACAAATAACTGGAAATAAAATGTTCATTTCTAATACTTGGTTCAAAACCCTTTGCTGGCAATGACAGCCTGAAGTCTTGAACTCATGGACATCACCAGATGCTGGGTTTCCTTCTTTTTAATGCTCTGCCAGGCCTTTACTGCAGCGGCTTTCAGTTGCTGTTTGTTTTTGGGCCTTTCTGTCCGAAGTTTAGTCTTCAACAAGTGAAATGCATGCTCAATTGGGTTAAGATCAGGTGACTGACTTGGCCATTCAAGAATTTTCCACTTCTTTGCTTTAATAAACTCCTGGGTTGCTTTGGCTGTATGTTTTGGGTCATTGTCCATCTGTATCATGAAACGCCGCCCAATCAATTTGACTGCATTTAGCTGGATTTGAGCAGACAGTATGTCTCTGAACACCTCAGAATTCATTTGGCTGCTTCTGTCCTGTGTCACATCATCAATAAACACTAGTGTCCCAGTGCCACTGGCAGCCATGCACGCCCAAGCCATCACACTGCCTCCACCGTGTTTTACAGATGATGTGGTGTGCTTTGGATAATGAGCTGTTCCACGCCTTCTCCATACTTTTTTCTTGCCATCATTCTGGTAGAGGTTGATCTTGGTTTCATCTGTCCAAAGAATGTTTTTCCAGAACTGTGCTGGCTTTTTTAGATGTTCTTTAGCAAAGTCCAATCTAGCCTTTCTATTCTTGAGGTTTATGAGTGGCTTGCACCTTGCAGTGCACCCTCTGTATTTACTTTCATGCAGTCTTCTCTTTATGGTAGACTTGGATATCGATACGCCTACCCCCTTAAGAGTGTTGTTCACTTGTTGGCTGTTGTGAAGGGGTTTCTCTTCACCATGGAAATGATTCTGCGATCATCCACCACTGTTGTCTTCTGTGGACTTTAAGGTCTTTTCACGTTGCTGAGTTCACCAGTGCTTGCTTTCTTTCTCAGGATGTACCAAACTGTAGATTTTGCCACTGTAATATTGTAGCAATTTCTCAGATGGGTTTTTTCTGTTTTCGCAGCTTAAGGATGGCTTCTTTCACCTGCATGGAGAGCTCCTTTGACCGCATGTTGTCTGTTCACAGCAAAATCTTCCACATGCAAGCACCACACCTCAAATCAACTCCAGGCCTTTATCTGCTTAATTGATAATGACATAATGACAGACTTGCCCACACCTGCCCATGAAATAGCCTTTGAGTCAATTGTCCAATTACTTTTGAGCCCCTGAAATGAAGGGATTGTGTTAAAAAAATGCTTTAGTTGCCTCACATTTTTATGCAATTGTTTTGTTCAACCCACTGAATTAAAGCTGAAAGTCTGCACTTCAACTGCATCTGAGTTGTATTATTTAAAATTCATTGTGGTGATGTACAGAACCAAAATTAGAAAAAAGTTGCCTCTGTCCAAATATTTTTGGACCCAATTGTATATTTGTTAATCTATGTTGCTTGCTATGCTATTACACTTAGGGTGACAATATTCAGTTTTCTGTCCAACAAACTTACATAACATTAGAAAAAAAATCAGTTTTATAATGATAATGTATACAGCATATAGGAAAACGATTACAACCACCTACAGTAACTAGGACATTATTCATTTAGTTAACTTTCATTTAGGTGACATCATAAACGTTTTCTGTAATTATATTGACCAGCTCTCTAGGTGGAATTTTCAGATCTCTACATTACGCAGATATTTTGTATGATTTGTGATATTTTGAGTTTTTTGGGTAGTCTTATCAATCAATCAATCAATCAACATTTATTTATATAGCACATATTCATACAAAAAATGTAGCTCAAAGTGCTTTACAAAATGAATAGAGAAATAGAAGACACAATAAAAAATAAACATAAGTCAACATTAATTAACATAGAATAAGTAAGGTCCGATGGCCAGGGTGGACAGAAAAAACAAAAAAAACTCCAAAGGCTGGAGAAAAAAATAAAATCTGTAGGGGTTCCAGACCAAGAGACCGCCCAGTCCCCTCTGGGCATTCTACCTAACATAAGTCAAACAGTCCTCTTTGTATTTAGGGTTTTCATGGAAGGACCTGATGATGATGGTCACGTAGACTTCTCGCTTTCAGTCCATCAATGTTGGTGCATCATGATGCTTTGAGTAGGTGGTGGTGGCGCAGGCTTATGTCTAGAGTTAGCTAAAGAGGTTGTATGCTTCATTTGGTTCCTATTCTGAAAGTTTGATAAACTGTGGAAAATGACACATATTTAATTGTGCATTAAATGCAGAATTCTTATGATGATGTAATTAATGCTTTGTATCAAGGAAGGCAAGAAAGGTCAGGTTAGATTCTTTTTCTTATTAAGGGTGTTATAGTGTTTGTGTATTTATGTGACATATACATAAATACACAATAAATATACTTTAAATCCTGTAGGATGTGTGCAATTTAGTTTTATATTGTGTATATATATTTATAGAAATGTTATAATTATTTTGTGTATTTCTAAATGTCATAATAAAACTTAGTGCTGAATGGAGGAGTTTGACACACAATTTTTGTCATAGAGTACTTATGTCCGAATCATAAGGTTTGCTGGGACAAGGAAGTGAGGACAAGAACTGGGGAGAGAGCGTGTGGTTTGGGTCTATGAGCCAACCTGCTCAGTAGGCATTGACACCTTTGTAAGTAAACCAGGAGAAATTTCTGACACCCAGGAGAGAAATGAACATCATTGTCATGGCTAATACCTAAATATTTTGGTGAAAATTCTATCTGTTTGCTGTTTTTTATTTTAGTAAATCAGTAGCAGCTGAGAGACATGAATACATCAGTCACATCTGCCAATGGGATGCTTGTCATCACTCAGGTCATCCCTCAAAATAATAGGCAGGATACAAATACTGCTGCTACTGCACCATTCCAAGACTCAGCAGGAAGTAGCTTTTTTTCAGTTCAACTACAAACATTTCTCAAAGTTGAACCAAAGATTTTGGGGGTAAGTATCATTTTAGAATAATGTGTTTCATTATGGATAAGATTTAAAGCTATAATAACCCTGATTTTATATTCCTATTTACGATTTCTGTCATGTGACAAGTATTTTGACAGTAATTTGTTTCTTTTTTAAAAGTATGACACACTCTCTCACTCTTTTTACACTATCCCTTAATAAGATAACAGTGCACCCAAGCTATGAAGGATCAAGTTTATCTTAACTAGTTAAATCCTTTGAGTGTTCGGAATGCCAGAAAGATATGAGCACAAGCTATTATTATGGGCACTTTGGGAAAACCTGATCTCTGCCACCATACAAAAAATAAAGCACTGCCCCCAGTGATCATCTGCAGTACTTTTCCACTAATATCAAAATAACCATTTCCTAAAAACTGTTTTTTTTTTATCATTATCTTGTTCATTGTTAATCATGCATAATGCTTCTTTTTAACATAAAACTGCAGAGAAGTATTAAACATGGAAACCCAGATAAAGTTTAAATGCATTTTTTAGAATCACATTATTCTCATGTCTGTTTACTTAAAGTCCCATGAAAGTGGAAAACACATTTTTCAGTTGTGTTTTACATAACAGGAGATTCTTTATTATGTTTAAAAAGGTGACACATGATACTTTAAAGAGTCGGGGCTCCAGCTGAGAGATGCTGTTGAATTGCTAGTTCATGTACTGAAAAATAAACTGTTAATTTGGAGGTGAAATGGTGCAGTGTGTCACACTTACCCCAATGCCAATTAATAGAGGAAAAAAATGCAGTAGAAGCATTGTTGGTGTTCTTCTTGTTGGCTGGTCAACTAAGGACCATTGATGATGACGGAGGTATTTTACTTTGCTTGCCTGCAAGAGCTGAGCCAGAGGTGGAGTGGAAGAAATGCCAGCCCCGTTCCAAGTGGTGTTCCTCCATCTTACAGTATAGATTAGTATAGTCACTAATTAATTGTTGCACCTGTTACCACCCCGGTCCACCTTAAAACGTTCCCTATTAGAGCCTCACTACAGGACTCCTACGTGTTTCACACCTGGTATGAAAAGTCCTAGAAGTAATGAAAGGTGTCGTTTTAAAGTGACTCTATATATTCATAAATTAATATTTTGTTTGTAGTCAGTCGCTAATTTCCAAAGTACAGAAATTAGCTGCCCAAATCCAATCTTTTATGAACATGCAATATGTTTCTATAGCTCCCAACAGAGTTTTTTTTTAACTTAATTGGAGGTCAGAGATTGTGGGGTTGTTACAAAAGGATAGTCAAACATGGTCAAGGTCAAAAAATGCATTGAGTAAGTTGAAGTGTACTTGAGATAGTACTGTACTAGCTGGGGATCAAGACCAAACTAAAAAGTACCGAACTAAGAGGAGGCGATCCTCAGGACTAAGCACTGTTGCAGTTAACAGTGGAAAAAGATCAAAATACCATTAAACTAATGTGCAACTAGTCTTGTTTTTGTTTTGTGTTTCTTTTGGTTTTCTTAGCTGGCCGTCTGATTGCCCATTAACAGTAGCATGCTGGCAATTAATGTCTTGCCCTCTCTCTATTAACCACATGTCATTACGCATTCTTCTTGATTTAATGGGACAGAGCACAAAGGAAACATACTGTATATACTTAAGAATTGTCCAGTTTGTGAATTCTGACCACAAACATGTTGTTGTAACTCTTAGGATCCAGCTTAGGTCCAGCAGGTTACCACCTACTAGTACAATTAGCCTGGACTTGGCCAGACTCCAAGACCACACTGTTTCTAATGAAACATGCAGTTTATTTGAGGGACTTGCAGATTTGGGTGGGACTGCCGATCCTAATGTGATGTGGGAGACCTTCCTTGACAAGATCCTGAAGGTTGATGAGACTTGTGTTGGTGTTACCGGTGTTCCTAGAAGGAGGTGTTTCATCTGGCAGGGCACCCTGGATATCATTGATGGAAGTTGCAACACATGGCTCAATGGCAACTCTGGTCTGTACTGGGAACTGAAAGCAATGGCTGTGAGGGCTCTGAGAGCAGATAAAGAGGCATTTGTTAGAGGAATCTATGCAGATGACACACCATCTGTGGTCTAGCTACCCATGTCCTGCTTATAGAGGAATCAAAGAATTACGCACATCTGAATCTGTTCCTCAGAGAGTCGCAGTCAGGGCAGCTGATGGATTGGTCCTTATGGATGACACTGCAGTTGTGACCCGCTGGGCTGGTTACTTTGAGCAGTTGTTGAAAGCTGATCCTCCGGGTATGACATTGGATATCTCTGGGTCCATGGTTCTTGAGGCTGATCCTCCAATTAGCTGTGAACCACTCAGTCTCACTGAGATTGCACAGGTGGCAAACCAGCTGAGGGGAGGAATGGCTGCATGGATCTGTGGTATCCGGGGTGAACTTTTGCAGGCTGGTGGTAAGGCTGTCCTCCTGGCATTGCATGCAATCTTTGTTTCCATTTGGGAGACTGGCATCATCCCATCTGACTGGAAAAGGGACTTGTCGTCCATATCTGGAACGGGAAGGGTGATCGCCTGGATTGCAACAACTACAGGGGGATAACACTGCTCTCGGTGCTGGGTAAGGTCCTTTCTAGGGTCGTCCTCAATAGGATCCATGATTACTTGCTCACCTACCAGCGACCGGAACAGTTGAGTTTTACGCCTAAGAAGTCTATCATCGACCGCATCCTGGCACTGAGGGTTCTCATTGAGCACAAAAGCGAATTTTGGCAGAGTTTCTTTGCAGCCTTTGTCATTTTTCGTAAAGCGTTTCGACTCAGTTGATTGAGTTGCCCTGTGGGACATCCTGAGGGTTCACGGGATCCCCTCGAGGTTGTTGGATATTATGGCCGGCCTATGTACGTACTTTGAATGCTGTGCAGAGTGGAGGCAGAACCTCTGTGTTGTTCCCAGTTGATTTTGGGGTTCGTCAGGGATGTGTTCTTGCTCATACTCTGTTCAATGCTTGTATGGACTGGGTGTTGGGCAAGGTCGTCGGATCCAGCAGCTGTTGGGTATCTGTTGGTGAAGAAAGATTCACAGATCTTGACTTTGCTGATGATGCTGTGATCTTCGCGGAGTCAATGAAGGCTCTGATCAGGGCGCTCAAGAAACTGAGCGAGGAGTCTGAGTGTCTGGGCTTGCGAGTATCCTGGATAAAAACCAAGATCCAGGCCTTTAATGACCTCTTGGGCAAACATATCAGCAGTGTGTCTGTCAGCGGAGAGAGTGTCGACCTTGTCGAGAGGTTTACTTACCTTGACAGTGACATTCATGTCTCTGGTGACTCTTCCTATGAAGTCAGTATTCAGATTGGGAGAGCATGGGGGGGTCATGAGGTCGCTGGAAAGGAGTATGTGGCGCTCCCGATATCTGTGCAAAACGTCTTTAGAGTCCTGGTGCTTCCTGTCTTGCTATTAGATTGCGAGACATGGACGCTATCCAGTGACCTGAGATGAAGACTGGACTCTTTTGGTACTGTGTCTGTCTCTAGAAAATCCTTGGGTACCGTTGGTTTGACTTTTGCGTCGAATGAGCTGTTGCTCATGGAGTCCCGAATGAGGCACATTACCTGCATTGTGAGGGAGTGTCAGTTACAGCACTGTAATGTGGTGCCATGTGGCGCATTTCCCCGAGGGTGATCCAGCTCGTAAAATCCTTATTGTTGGGGACCTGAGTTGCTGGACCAGGCCAAGGGGTCGCCCACGTAACACCTGACAGCAGCAGATAGAGGGTCATTTCCGGAGGGTGGGACTGGGCCGCGTGTCTGCCTGGGGGGTTGCCAACTGTGATCCCGAGTTGTTTGGTTGTATAGTGGGTACGGCAACGGACTGTACCAGTGCATGCTCCCCAACTTTACTTGATACTTGTTAAAACATAACTGCAATCATTAAGCTGCATTCGACTGAAAATGTTGCTGTCATTATTTCAAATGTGATTCTCTTAGAGCGTATGAAAAGGCCCTCTATAGGGAAAGTTATGACAACAACAGGTTTTCTCACATAACTTATGGGTGGATCTTCTATCAGGGTAGAATGAGGTCAATCTGAGGCCTTGACATATGCGAGAAAACAGTAATGCCAGCATTTCTCTGTTTCAGTGGTACTTCACACTGTTCTATGTAACACATGCATGCGGTTGCTTGTACATTATATTGCCTCCCCTTAATCAAGTGACTGATGGCTTAAAACCTTGAGGGAGACCACCCCCTTCTGCCTTATTTCATTTTATATGTGATATTCATAGAGTGTAAACATATACATGTGATACCCTGAGGCCTATTGGTGTTTTAATCTGGTCTTGCAGCAGCTAATTTCTCTATTACAGTACATAGATAGTACAAGAAGAGTTAATACTTGACATTCATTATTTATTTATCTGTCTTTTAACAGAATCAATCCAACAGTCACTAAAGCCTACAAAATACCTAGATTTTATATATATATATATATATATATATATATATATATATATATATATATATATATATATATATATATATATATATATATATATATATATACGTATATAGTATAAAAGGAAATCTTGAGACGAGACTATTGCCAAGACATTTTGCCAAGTCCCACCCTCTTCTCAACCATTTTCAAACACGCTTACGGTCCACTTAACTCTCATTCGTGTGAATGCTTTTGTCAGACACAGTTCGTGCATTTATGACAGTCCTCAGTTTCATCCTTTAAAGAAGCTTTCCTGGACAGTATTTTTAGACATACAATCTATTTGTTTCCATCGATGTAGTCCTTTTCTGGATAATAATTTTATATGTTCTAGATGACACATCAACAACTAAGCGAAGAAGAAAGTGCAAAAAAGAACAATAATAATCTTAAGTGCAAATTTGGAAAATGAGTAAAGTAATAATAAGCCTGGACCAAGTGGAATTGAAAACCTAGCAGGTGAAAGCGGGGTTGGAAATAAAAGCAGAAGACAAAGCAGAACATCGTAAAGAGGTTCAAAAATGTTGGTGCAATACACATGCGGAGCAGGTTAGAGATTATGAAAGTAATAAAATTCGAAAGTCTCAAAAAACCGATAGTAAAGATCGCATTAGTGCTAAGAAACGGAAATTACATTTTTCTCCAATTAAAAATGTAAGCTGCTGCACTTAAATCAAACTCGCTGTTCACTCAAAATGGTCAGTCAGTCAGTCATACGGTATCCATCTTAATTAAAGGACAAAATAAAAGGTCTCAATTCATTAAAGCAAGTTTTTCTACTTGCACAGGATGGGTTGTCAGTCATGCTTCTTGGTTTATTCCTCCACTTTCTTTAAAGTAGAAGCTAATATTCCAATTGCCTCTCACTCTCTGCTAAAACAAGCCTCTCCTTCTGCTTTTTGTTTATGCTGCAGTAAGTTTGCTATAAAAAAAGATGTATGGTGGCTCAGCTACCGTAATACCTTGTGTAAAGGAGCAATGCAACTAAATTACCATACAGCTTTGAAAAGCAGGGGCTGAAGAGATCGTTTTTTGTTATCGGGCAATTTACCAAGCACCAATCAAGTCTTTTTTAGTGAAAATCTGCAAATTTAGATTGGAGCATCCCTAACCTACACCATTGAAGAAATTGGCAGCATCTTTCAATGTCCACTCTCCGAACCAGTGACCAGGCAATTTGTTAATTACTGACTCTGACTTTGTGTCTTTTTACTGAAAATGAGTGGTTAATGCCATATGGTCCTGTTCTTTATTTTATGCAATATAAATATTTCCCTGCATCATTTGCATTTTTCTGTGGCATTGAGTTAAATAAATTTGATTATATATCACAGTATACCTCAGCCAAATATAAATATAAAATAGGTTTCCATATTTTCCCATAATTTGTACTGGCATATAACAGTTTTGTAGAGCATTTATTTTGTAAACCTACTCCCGAGGTAGTCTAAGTGCACAGCTTTGTTCTCCTTCTCCATCTCCCAGAAGCACACTGCAAATGCACTTTGCCTTAGTCTTGGTCTGCTGTTGATCACAGCTCTGCAGTACACTGTAACAGTGCTAAACCTGAAACTTAGTCTTGTTACCCTAAATACGACTAAAACTAGATAGCACAGGATCATTCAGAGCTCATAGCACACTGCAACTGAACCATTAGGACTAGCACTTCATTTGAGTTGACACCAGAATTTTCATGAAAGAGAACTTTAAACATAATTTATTTCCAAATGTCTTTCCTTTATATATCCTCAAAGTTTTGGTTATAATACCTCATTAAAATGAGCAGAATATTAGATGGAAATGACTAGAGGATGAAACATAGCTAGAAAAAGAAATCAAAAGTCAAAACCAAAAAGTCAATCCTATATTTTAACAAAGCCCTAACAGTTACCAAAATCGTAATTAAGTAATCATAGCAAAAGGTTCCATAATCATCATTAATCAAGACAAACATGAGAAGCAAAACACGTTAATGAGAGGTTTTGTTTATGCCCTCAAAACTCCTACTATAAATAAGAAATGCATGACACAATCATTACTCCATCATACAACTGACATCAAGTGTCATACACTCCTGTCTGTCCCTGCATTGCAACAACCTGACAACATTAAAAAAGGAGTCTCCAAGTAGATATACATACAGGGTGACACAGAAAAACGGGAACTTTTGAAATGCGTAGTGTACAGTTGGCGCACTGTGGAACAGGGACTTTGAGCTGTAAACAATCTCGCCATTTAGTAATTAATTGCAATGCAATCAATGGCAGCTATGCAAGAATTGTTCAGTAACCGTGTCATCTCAAGATTCGGTGACATTCCCTGGCCCTCAAGATCACCGGATTTGTCCGTTTGTGATTTTTTCTTGTGGGGCTAAGAGTCGGGTCTACACGACTCGGCCAAGGACACTGAATGAATTGAAACAAAGAATTCAAGACAAAATTCATGGTATCTCAGCTGAGATGTTGCAGCGATCAATGGGGAACCTCATCAGCAGATTGGAAGAATGCATAAGTACAGGAGGACGCCATCTACAGGACGGACTGTGACGATGTGGGTTCAGGCTCCACACTCCCTTTGATATTGGAAGCACATGAACCCAACACCGTCGATAATGTAACCGAGTGAGCTAGTCAATGGAGGCAAATAAACAATTGAGCAAGGGGTGGTATACAAAAAGTGCAATAGTGCTTTTATTAAAAGCAGTCAACAAAACAAAAAGTGTTCAAATAAATAGTGCAGTTCTTCATATTCATTAAATAAATAATCCATTAAATGAAAACGAGGAGTAAAACCAATAAATAGAAAAAACAATCCTTTAAAACCAGAGGTTAAAATGATCAGGAAGCAGTCTTAAAAACAACAACAAATAAGCTTGGTGCTTCTTTTCTGTATGCGTCTCACCTGCTTATCCCAGACGGGCTTAGCAGCAGGCAAGACGCTCTCTGCAGCTGCCCTCCTACTTCACACGCTCGAGACTGGAGACCTCCCGATCCCTGGCTTCGGTCTGGCACTCATCCCAGTTCCCGAGACTTGATTACCCTCAACGGCCAGGTCGCCCACATTGGGGGATTCCATCACCAAGTCTCCGACTTCCGCTGCCTTTCCATGGCCTCTGCGGCCCGTCACTTTCACCTTGTCACTCCCACTACCAGATCGCTCAGCGGGAGCGACATCTACACAAACACCTGGGTGTCGGCCTAACACCCAGCTTCCTCGCAGCTGCCCACGAGCGCCGATCGCAGCCACCACCACGCCCGCGTCCGCTCTCTCCTGCACCGCTTGCTTCTACGCTCCCTGTAACCTCCGTCCTCTCCTTTCCTTTCTCTCCAATCGATTCTCTCCCCATTTCTATTCCCCTCCGAACGTTTCTTTTCTTCCCCCAACCGACTTGCGCTTCTTTTAAAAACGTGAGGGGCCATCACAGCTGCAGCATTAGCCACGGGAGCAATCACGAATGTGGGCAGTTCCTCACCTGTGCACACGGTGAGAAACGCCACATCGACGACCGCCCCGCTGCTCGCATAACAACGCCTCACGGCCGCTGGGTGCGGTGATTATTTATTTAAAATCAATGGCCTTTTCTCCACGAGCTGTGGACCCATAACACCACACGGACGTAATTTTCAGACATTGATAATTTGGATTACTGTCTCTTTAAAGGCAAGTTGTAGTGGTTCAATTGCTGTCAATAAAATTTTTTTGTTGGATTTCTTCTATTTTTATTGGGTTTTTCAAAAGTTCACGTTTTTCTGTGTCACCCTGTATATATATATATAAATATATATATATATATATATAAAACAGTTCCATGACTGACTGACAGACAATGCACAGACCAAATCGCTGGACCTAAAGGGCTGAAATTTTGACAGTGCATTCCTATAATGACATGGATAACCACTAAGAAAGGATTTTTTGAAATTCTATCCCTAAGGGGTGAATTGGGACACTCCAATACGTTTCTTGCCACTGAGAAGAGGGGCGAACGACATGGCGCACATGGGTGGAATGAGGAAGGGGATGCTCAAATACAGAATAACCCTATAGAATGGTTTTGTGAACAGGCCATTTTGACTCCAAAAAACAATCTTGGCCCAAAAAACAATCAAGCTGTGTTCATTAATGACATGTTGCTGAAGTCCTTTGACGGAGAAGAAATGGTCTACAAGTCGATAGACACTGTAATGCAGATGAAGTCGTTAACTATCCGGTAGAGTTTTTAAATTTCCTTAAACCACCGGGTCTTCCATACCATAGGCTTACTCTGCGGAAGGGCACACCCGTAATGCTATATATATATATATATATATATATATATATATACATATATATATATATATATACAGTATATATATATATATACAGTATATATACATATATATATATATATACATACAATGGAATAAACATAATGGCAATGCCAAAAGACTAATGATTTTTAACTTCATTAAAAACATTCTGAATACAAAATAAATGCTAGATTCATGTATTCCAACATATAATACATAAAGTCCAAAATAAGAATGAAAAAGTGCAGGAGATGACTTAAACAATTAAAATTATGAAACTAGTTCATAATATGGATGCTGTTTATTGTGTTTTGTCATGTTTTATACCAAGGCTGCCATGTTGCATGAGTTTCACTTCTTTCCTCAGTGTATGCAGATTGTATAATTGAGGCTTAAAGTTATAATAAAGTCAATTAAAAACATTGTTAAGATTCTTACATTTATTTAACGAAACACTAAGCAGAGCAAATTAAATGGAAAGGCAATGCTTCTTTTAAATACATACCAAATACCAGTTGACTATTTGTAGCAAATTATTGTTACGATAATATTATTTGATGCAACCTCCATTTCTAACTCTACAAGTAGTGAGGGCAACTAGTTGTGCATTTATGTGATGATTTAACTGCCATACAGACAACATTTGATGGTCAGATCTGTTGTGGGTGGTGAGAGTGATTAAGGACAATATTGCTTTAAGACATTTTCAACTACATTATTACTTTATAACATTTACATGCTACTTTGTATTTGTTAGGAAATTGCAGATGACTGTACTTTTTTGTTGATTGGAAAGAGGCATGTAATACAAATGCTGTACCAGTGCCCAATAATAATGTTCATCAGCAATGACTACAATGCAAATCTTATTTAGGAAAACGAAGATAAAAAATGGAGAATTTATAAATAGTCATGCAATGATTTACATGTCTTGAATTTATAGCCCTGTTAAGTGCTCATATCTTTGAATTTCATAGTATATAACAGAAATACTGTCTTTATTTTCATTTGTTCTCAAAGGGACACATCTTAGTGTAACCAAACCTGAAGATGAATAACCTGCATGAATGAAACAAGAAAATCAACAACACATGTTAACTCCTACAGTCTATGAGAAATAGATTATGTAGCTGGTTTGGGCATATATTAACCAATTTCTTGTAATTTTATTCTAGGCTGTTCAGATTATGATTGGAATGATAAACATTACTCTTGGTATAGTTCTGGCATTCCATGAATCATATTCCATACAAATAGGAGTTCCATTTTGGCCAAGTATAATGGTAAGATTTTGTTTCAGTGACTCCAGCCTTTCAAAAACCTTGTCAAAAATATTTATTTTAAAACTTACATGTTCTCATAACGTTAAAAATACAGTATGTGCATATCTGATGTCCAGTTGAATACAAAAAGCATGTAAGACTTAAATAATTTGCTGTATGTAATTATTTTAGCTGTTTTAAATAGATATTGGAGCCAAATGTTAATGATGCATCTGGAGACAGAGGGAATGAACTAGGGGTTGATTTACATCTCAATTACTGAATATCAAAAACCTCTTTGCTCTCTGTCACACTCTTTTCAGTACAGCACCTGAAAATTAATGGTGTCCCTTCTAAACCAGTCCCACATTAATGATGCATAAAGGAAAGGAGAACACTGTCAGTCCAGCAAACCACACACAATGGAAATGCAGGATTCATAGGACACACACACACACACACACACACACACCAGGTATCCTGCCTGCACCAGAAGATACCCCAGACTATTATACAAATTAAATGGATTAGCTAAAGGACACAGTATCTCTGTTACACTATGATTAAACATTAGGTGCCATGGCTGCTTGCACTACTACCCTGAGAATGATGGCACATCCTCAGAACCTTGAAAGTAGAATATCCAATTTCAGACTTTTTTTTTTTGTAAATGAAGACCTGTTAAATCTATGCAGTGTTCAAAATTTTGGCAAGTATTTTACTTTTGTACCTATATTTATATTCTAACCTTGTTTTGTGAAGTGCTTAGCTCAACCTATTTACACTGAGGAAAATAGAAGTTTTCTAAGGACAGATTATCAGAACTGCAAAAGTAAACTCATAAAATGATTTTAATTGTGAATAGTTATTTTTTTTTGCATTCATTAACATAAAAAAGAAAGAAATATATATTTCCATAATTTCACACTTATGAGTGAAATTAAAAATAAATATAATTCAAATTTAGGATTACACAATTCATTAATTTATACAATATTGTTCTAAATCAAGATTTCCAAAACTTTATTCGGCCGCAGACCCCTTTACCAAAAACTTTTAAAACGGTTGACCCCCAGTCATTTACTTTCCTTACTCAAATTAATACATTTGTACATTACTCAATATTAAATATTTCACTAGATATCAAACTTTTCATTTTAATCACTTCTAATTAATGATTGAAAAGGATAAAAGGAGTACGGAATATGGTATTATGTTGTGCAACATTTAATATCAAAACCTGCACTAACGAAAATTAAAGCAAAAAATACGAGCAGAGTTTTTTTTTAATTTTTGACCATTTTTAAATAAATATGTAAATTCAAAATAAGTACAAATAGTCCAAGCTGTACTGTCTGCAAGAGTAAGGGCAGGGCCGTTCTTAGGTTTTTGGGGGCCCTAGGCATGGAGCATAGGTAGGGGGGTCTGCTCCCCTCCCAGAGCTGAGGATAAAACTGAATTATAAAGTTGCAGAATGGACGTCAGAAGAGAGATTTATGTCCCACTACCTCTTTTCGTTTTTCTACAGAAGAGATAGCCTACATGTATAATTATAGCAGAGCAGATGGAGAGACAGAGCAAACCACCCACTGTTGAGTCGCTTTGTGGAATAGTTGTTATCTTCCCAGCTTCCGCTGTTTATGGTGTGATCGATTTGTTGCACAGATGCTTGGAGGAAGGTGAGGTGGATGATCAGTGCTGTCCCACTGGGGTCCCACCCACCACTCCGTCACTTCGATTCTGCCTGTCGTCATCACTGTTTCCTTTTTGCTTGTGCATAACCATATTGATAATTCCGCCACCAGAGAAAATTTGTACTTCTGAAATATATGGACCTGTAAGTTGTGGGCTATTTGGTTAAAAAAAAAAAGCACCTGTCGAGGCCCCCTTGGCAATGGGGGCCCTAGGTGGTTGCCTAGTTTGCCTATGCCTAAGAACGGTCCTGGTAAGGGGGTCTATTTTTGCTGTCGTCGACCCCAAAATTTTTTTTATTGAAACTATCGACCCCTAGAAAGTTCAAATTGACCCCAGGGGGTCGATATCGACACTTTGAGAACTCTTGTTCTAATTCAATTTAACATAGACATGTTTGCCCACTGTAATATATTTTAACAGATACTGTATATAAAGAAAACAAAAATACATATTTATTGACTTACATGTAACCTCTCTAGTTCTTGTCACTTCTTAGTTTTTTATACCAAAACATTGGTTTTTGATCTGTCACTTGTGCACTTTTTCTGGTGTGTCCCTAGTACCTACATACTGACTTCCCAATGTCCCTAGTACATTCTTTTCATTTCCTTGATATCCTGATGGAATCTTTCACCCTACTTTACTCCAAGTTTTTCAGGGAAATATTCCAAATGTGAATCTAAAAAGGCAACTCTGAGTCTCACGCTGCAGCCCACTTCCTTATACTTAATACATTTTTCGTAATTTTGATATAATTTGGATTTGGATCCACAAAGTGGCTAGTGCATAGTGCCTGCCCAGGGGTTGACGAGCGAAGCGAGCACGGGGCTTGCTGGCTTTGATGTGGTGAATGCCACTGATTTGTTGAACCCAAAATTTATACAACTGAAGATACAAGAACCAGCTAGTGACACATGGTTTTGACGCCGTTTGCAGGGCCATCCACTACAAAGGGGCATGGTCTATTACAAGAGTGAACTCATGGCCAAGAAGGTAGTACCTCAGCCCTTGCATGGCCCACTGATTGCCAGAGCTTCCCGTTCCACCATGGCATACCTGGTCTCCTGGTCCAACAGTTTCTGGCTCAGGTACATTATTAGGTGTTCAATCCCATCAACACTTTGGCTCAGCACAGCACCTAGGTCTGTGTCCGAATCACCGGTCTGGAGTATGAAAGGGAGAAAACAGTCATGAATCATCAACACAGAGGCCAAAATGAGGGCCTGCTTAAGTTCACAAAATGCAACTTCGATTTGTTAATCCCATACCAGTTTATTAGGGGCATGCTTTTTTTTGAGGTTTGCCAAGGGTGTGGCTCTTTCAGAGAAGTACGGCATAAACCGGCAGAAGTACTCTGCTAAGCCTTTGAAAGCCTTTTACTTCTGCTTGGTTATCAGCCGGGGTCAATGTAGAACAGCAGAGAGTTTAGAACACTGTGGTTGAAGGTCCCTCTTCCCACCACATAGCCCACATATATGGCCTCCGTTAGCCTGAAATATTTTTTTGGATAATTTGGACATCAGCTTCACATATAGTGTCAAAAGGATGGCTCAAACGTAGTTGATATGATTCTCCCATGTGTCGGAATAGATGACCACATTATCCAGGTAGGCAGAGCCATAGGTTTTGTGGGATCAAAGCATTCTATCTGCCAAACTTATTGCCAGTGTCCAATCAAGTGGCTGAATGTGTTTTTTTTGGAGGACTCTATTAAAGGAATTTGCCAGAACCTTTTCATCATGTCAGATGTAGTCAGGTACTGGGCCTTTCCAAGTTGCTTGAGGAGGTCATCCACTGACAGCATCGGATAGGCATCAAATTTAGAAACCTGATTAAGCTGATGAAAGTCATTGCAGAAATGCCAACTGCCGTCAGGCTTTAGGACCAAGATGATGGGACAGGACTAGGAGCTAAAACTTTCCTCAATCACCCCACAGCCCATCATTGATTTGATCTCAAATTCCACCTCTGCCCTTTTTGCTTCTGGGAGTCAATATGGGTATTCTCTGACAACCAGCACTGGTTCTATGATGATGATGTGAGCAATCAGAGAGGTCCCTTGTGGTATTCCATCCACTACCTTTGGGGTGTACTGGATGGCTGCTTCCAGTTGTATCCAGCAGGGGACGTTTGTTCCCCCCAGGATATGTCCTTTCTTGATGTGGAACAGACTAGAGCCAATATTCATCGCTTTTGTAACCATGGCAGAAATAATCAAAAAAGGCACTTTGAAATAATTTCTGCCCCAAAATACAATGAATAATTAATTCTTACATACATATCCAGGCAGGAGACAAGCCAATGGAACATACAGGTGTCATTCAGTCTTCAGTGTGGGGATTCTGACAACTATATGAACCTCCAGCTGGACAGGGAGCAGCATCGGTCGGCTTCTGCTGTTGTGATGGATCCTCTTCATTATAACCACTCACATATTTACATATGCTTAGAATTCTTGTTAGATATGTGCATATGCCAGCAGAGTCATCCATGTTATTTTTGGACTCTGCCCAAATAACACCTTTTTGCTGTTCAACATACAGTAGCTGTTGGTCACTCTGTCTATATATTGTTCAACAAATTTCAGCATTTTAAAATAGCCTGCCTGGAGTATCTTTCAAATGTTTCTGTTCATCTTCCTACCAAGTTTCACCCTGCCAGCTGGTGTGTGTGTGGCTTCAATCTATATAATAAAAGCCCAGCGCGGTGTCCGTGTACAGCTGTACAGTCCGTCCCCTCTCAGAATTCTTGCTTACCCCCCTCCGTTCTTTCCCCTTTGCTTTTATTTCTCCTGTTCCCGAAAATCTTTTCAAAACAAAAGTAAAGAAATAGACAGAGCGTCACATTAACGTCTTCTCCCCTCTGCCTATTAAATAATCAATAAAATTAAATAATAAAATCACGAAAGAAACAGAAACTACAACCTACCCTTACAGCGTCCACCGCGCTTGTGGCGTTACAGCCAAACACGTGGTGTATGCAGGTTATGAGGTGTGACGCTAATTAACGCCCGTACTACAACAGATTATATTGTTCATATACTATTAACTATTTACAGGGATCAACTCTTTGGGGGAAGCTCATAACAAAAAAAAATGTAATTATAAATAACATGTGCACTTGAGTATTTCGAGCCCCGCGTCTGAGTCGGATGGTTCCCCTGGTCACCAATTTGTGTGTTTCACTATGCCCACTATGCCTTTTCGTCTTCAGCTACCCATGTGCACTTGTACGAAGGAAACCGTATGGAACAATGCCGAAACGAAACGCAACTAAACCTGCTGCTGCAAGAGAGGACACATTACAGCGTGATTACGAAGCAAAGAGGCAAAGGCGTGACAGTCGCTCGCAAGAAACAGACACTCAGCATTCACACAGATTAGCTCAACGACGCGTCTCTGCCACACAACGAAAGGCAACTGAAACCTCTACAGAGAGAGAAGACAGATTACGCCGTGACCGCGAAAGAAAGAGGCAAAAGCATGCCAATGAGACACCCGACGAGAGGTCCTTACGATTGAGTCCTTCAACTGTGGTCATCCAACGCGCAGCGTAGCGCGCGCCAAGTTGCTAGTAAAGGAATAATCTTTAATAAAATAATGTTTTTGTAATAAACCTCACAGACCACAGTGGCACACTTAAAATCTTTGCCTACACCAGCTCCAGTCATTGTTGGGTTGTCAAGTTAGGACCAAAATTAAAATTTTTACTATGGACAAAGAGGAAGTGTGGCTGTTCTGAGAAAGGGTCCTGTTTGGTTTAATTCCATGGTTTCAGCAGGTTGACATGATAAATAGTGATAAGCAATGAATGAACAATCTAGTTCTTTCTTGGTCTCTGAATGAATGTACTAGCACAATGATATTAAAGAACGAATCCTTTTGAGACATATGTAGTGTGTGCTACATTTTACATTAAATTCTGCAAAACTCCAGAACGATCATCTTCACTTCTCTTAAATGGCTGCTGTCTTCAGAAGTAGCCTATCAGGAGCTATCATCTTTACTTCACTTACTGGAAAAATTATTGCTCAATTTCAAGGAGGTAGACTCCATCTCTACAATATATAAAATCCTTTTACAATCCCTTCCTTTCAAAGATCCAAGAGGACACTGGGAAAATGACCTCTCAATTAATATATCAGAAAAGGAGTGGAAAGTATCAATGCAGAGAATTCACTCATGCTCCATATGCGCAAAGCATACAATTATACAACTCAAAATTATATATCGAGCACATCTGTCTCGACTAAAACTCTCCAAAATGTTTCCAGGGCATGATCCAACCTGCGAACGTTGCAACCAAGCCCCAGCCTCACTAGGTCACATGTTCTGGGCCTGCTCCAAATTAACATTATTCTGGACAAAAATTTTTAATTACCTCTCAGACAGTCTTGGACTCACAATCCCTCCTAACCCATTAACAGCTGTGTTTGGGGTTCTTCCAGAGGGTCTTAAAGTGGAGAAAGACAAACAAATTGTGATTGCATTCACTACACTGTTGGCACGCAGACTTATTCTGATAAACTGGAAGAACCCAAACTCTCCTCTTTTAAGTCAGTGGGAAACTGATGTGTTATATTATTTAAAATTGGAAAAAATCAAATACTCAGTTTTTTGTTTTTTTTTGCAAAAACTTGATTGCTATGTATTGATTGTAATAAAATTAATAAATAAAAATAAAAAAAAAAAAAAGCCTTCAGGAAATAGCCTATACCATTTGAGAAAAATGATCATGGTGACAGCTAGCCAATGAGTGACTTGTTAGATGACACCAAGCACATCCCGTTGATTGGTTCACTCTGAGCGACTGACCATTTTAGTACACTGACTGAATGAATTAGTATGCCCATACTGATCTGGAGAAGCATTGCAAGTTCGTTCACGAACTGTAGACAAGAGACTCACAGTGCAGGGGCCTCATGCATAACGCTGTGCGTAGAACTCACACTATAACATGATGTAAGCACAAAAGCCGAAATGTACTTACGTACAGAAAAATCCAGATGCATATATCTGTGCATTCACCAACTTCTGTGTTCTTCTGCTACATAAATCCCGGTCAGCGTGAAAAGTAACGCTCGTGTACGCGCCCGCTGTCCCGCCCCAACTCCTCACAGAATTACACCTCTTTGAATATGCAAATCAATATCAATAGCCTTTAAGCTCAGTGTGCTGTGAAAAGACAGTGGGATAAGCAAGAGGAAAATGGGAAGAATTTCAGCGAATACCAAGTGGAGGCAAGGAAAAACGTACTATTTGTTGGTTTAAACAGTGGTATAAACAACAAAAGGAAAGTGATCGACTTACATAGCGTGTCGGAGAAACTCGAAAGCTCAAGTTCACAAAGTCGCACAGTGCCCAAAATAAAAAAGAAGTTGTCAGATATCAAAGTCGCCGTGAAAAGGCGAGTCGTAGCCCACTATCTGAGTGTTATATGAGGGTATAGAGAAAAAAAAAGGCACACAGTGGGGAAAAAGCACGAAATGTCAACTTCAATCTCGAAATTTCCACTTTAATCACATAGTTTATTTTGACATTAAAATAGAACATCATAAACTTAATCTTAAAATAATTTAATTAACCAGTTTCTCAAATCACATCGTAATTAAAGTAGTGCGTTAAATGCTTTGTTTTGTATGTGTTCCTCTATGTGCTCTATGTGTGTGAATCACTACGTGCTTCTTTAACCGGCTTTCTCTTTCTCCGACAGGACACGTAATCCATTACATTCATGATATTACAGCTCTCTGAATAACTAAAATACTGAGATGTATGCGTGATATCATTTTCATAATGATAGGAGTTAAAGCAAGTTATTAAACATGGGAACACGTTGGCGCAGTGATTGCGGGTGACCTTCGATAAAATAATTTATTGCAGAAATACTCAGGGGTGGCTCTAGGCTCGTGGCGGCTCTGGGCAGAGAAAGAATCAGTGGCCCCTTCGCCCGCCAATATGGTATCTTATGCACACCGGATGGCCATGTCCATTGCGGACACTGCATAGCCGCCTCGTGCTCATGACACAAGCGTTTAACTTTTGCCGAAATTTGCTGCTGCATTTCTAGCTGTGTCGTTATTTTCTCTTTCTGTTTTATAATCAGTATATACTGGCGTGGCGGCCCCTGCAGTACTGTCTCTTTCAAACGTACTAACCACATATTCCTGTCCTTCCTTTTCTTTCTCCAAGTAACCGATCGCCACACATTCAGCCTTGATTTTTAAACCCTCCCTATACTGTTTACAACCCACCCTTTACTCTATTAATAATAGGGACAACTGTTAAGCAATATGAAATCGGTAGATAGTTTACAGTTACTGTATAGCGAAGTACAGTGGAACCTCGGTTCACGACCATAATTTGTTCCAGAACTTTGGTCGTAAACTGAGTTGGTCATGAACCGAAGCAATTTCCCCCATAGTATGTATGTAAATTTGTAAATAAGTTTGTATGTAAATACAATTAATCCGTTCCAGACCGTATGAACTGAATGTAAATATGTAAATATATGAAAAGATTAAGCACAAATATAGTGAATTACACCATAGAATGCATATTGTAATAGTAAACTAATGTAAAAACATTGAATAACACTGACAAAAAACACCCAGGCTCCCTGCTCAGCCTGCTCGTGCTCTCTCTCTCTCTGTAGCACACACACACACACACCACCCACCCACCCACTGTCAGCAGCATGTGCAGCAGTTTTTTTAAAATGAATTTTAAGCACAGTGGAAAAAAAGTAACATTAGAACAAATCTGAACTTTAAAAACCAACCACAAGCAACCAAAAAACATTGCAGGAGTTCATGCTAATAGCCTTATAGCCAGATCGCTGTAAACACTTTTTTTAAAATGAGTTTTAAGCACAGCGGAAAAAAAGGAACATTTGAAAAAAGAGAAAAGTAACATTGCAACTAATCGTGCTATGAATAACTTCATCTGTAAACACTTTCATGAGTTTTAAGCACAGGGAAAAAAGCAAACATTTGAAAAAAGAGAAAAGTAACATTGCAACAATTCACGCTACGAACTGAAAAATTAACTTTTGAAAAATCCGTAATACAAAAACCATAAAGAAAACTAACCTTGCATGAGTCGAGTTCTGGCATGAAGTGTTTTCCTCTTTCTCTCTTGTGATTTCTTGGGTTTCTGGTGTTTTTAGCTGTTTAGCTGGTGGGAGCGAAAGCCTCATGCAGCCATTCCAAAAAGAAAGTCTTTGTGACCCAACCCTTCGTGTTTGCCCTCCACATTACTGGCAGTCTGGCTTTGTTTACATTGTGCTGCTTGAAAGCACGAGGGTTCTCAAATTGGTAAATGAGTAAACTGGTAAACAGTTTTTCCACCTCTTGTAATTTCTTTCTTTACTTCGATTTCAGTTTTCTTCAAAACTTTCTTCTCACCGCTCTTCACTTGCTTAGAGAGTGCAGGTAACGCATGCACGTCTGACTGAGAACAATGAACAGGGCTCTTGCAGGCACGCGGCTCGCTTGCTTTCTCTCTCTCTCTCTCTCTCTTTCTCTCTCAGCCTGCCTGCTGGAATTGGGGGGATGGTTCACTTGCACGTACTGCCTGCAGATAGGCAGGCAAACACGTGCAGCAATCTCCCCCTCCCCCTCCCCAGCAGGCACGTGGCTCGCTCGCTCTCTCTCTCTCTCAGCTCAGCTTAGGCAGGCAAGGGAAACTGGCTTGTTCGTATACCAAGTGTGTGGTTGTGAACCGAGGTAAAAGTTTGGTGAACTTTTTGGTCGTGAACCGAATTGTACGTGAACCGTTTCCTGGGGCACCTCTTCCACGGTTTCTGAAGGTGTATCCATAGTAGTAGTAGGAACTGGCTCTTTTTTGTGAGGCTGCAAAAACATTGTGATTGGCAGTTGCTGCCGCTGATTCTTTTTCCGGTTGAAGAGCAGCTGGTAGGCGGTCATGACGTCGTCGACCTTGTTGCAAAATTGAACAGATCGAACCATATCGTTGTCCCATTCCTGTGACCACTCTTGCAGATCCTTAGCCAGTCTGTAGCCAAAGCCATGAACATTCTCCCTTCCTTCAACATATCCAGAAATTTCACCGTCTCAGCGATCGTCATCATTCTTCGTTGGCGTTTAGGCTCAGCACCATCCTTGGAAGAAGGAGCACGTTTGGGAGCCATTGCAGGGGGTGAAAATTGAAGCGAAGTTCAACACAAAGAAACCACAAAAAAATCACACACAGTACAGTGTAAAGTAAACCGCTCAGTGAGAAAGCTTGAAGCGAAATGGCCGCGACAGAGAGACAAGGGGAGGTGCTGTGGGATATGGGCATCAGTCAAAGCACCAATCAAGGGCCCGACTAGAAAGCGGGAAGCTGTGATTTGTCGTCTCCCTCCCATGTACCAATCACAGCCCATGTTACAACACACTTAGTCACCGAACTTGTTTTGTTGTTCTTAGACTAGGAAATACTACTACTATATTTAAAAACCCGCGAAGTCGTGAATCCGCGAAAAATTAACCGCAAAGTAGCGAGGGATTACTGTACATGTTTAATTATTCTATCCTTCAGCCAGTCCCAGTGAAGCATACAGTGCGAGGCAGGAACAATCCTTAAACGGAGCGCCAGATCCTTGTTTGCGTAGCGTCACCATGCCCTTTAATTATTAACAATATAGATTATTTAAATAAAGTTAAAGTTTTATCTGTATAATATAATAAACACATTTGACTGTATTTGATCTTAAAATGATATCATCATCATATGTAAATACAAAAGTGGCTCAGGTTGTGCAATATTATAACTGTAGTGCAAGTTTACAGTGAGGTGATTTTACTTATAAGTACAAACAGTTCTACAAGGAGCAGTTGATGGACTGATTGAGTGCGTTTAGAGCTCTTGGGATGAAACTCTTTCTGAACCGTGAGGTCTGTACAGGAAATGTTTGAAAGCGTTTGCCATATGAGAAGCAGTTCAAATAGGAAGCATGGCTGAAGCAGCGTGTGCTTGATGCTGTATACCGATAATTCTCTTTCCGATCAGCTGCTCCGAGTGGTGCAGTGAGAGTAATATGGAAAAAGATGATCTGCTGTGGCAACCCTTAATGGGAGCAGCTGAAAGAAAAAGAAGAAAAGCTGCGTCAGGGACGTGGATCTGAAAAAGAAAGATAAACCACACAGGAACAGTAGCATTGCTTTGACGCTGGGTTTCCGCCAGTCTGCAAAACCGAGCGGAGAACTTGTGTACAACAGGCTATGAGGTACCATGGAAATGTGCGTGGCTTTACGCCAAGTTTAGGTTTTATACATCGCGATTTGAACGTGGAAATGTTCTTACGCAACATTTCTGTGCGTACGCACTGTTTATACATGAGGCCCAGGACACTGAACTAGTTCACCAAAAAAATCAGTTTGTGTACTGAATGAAGGAACAAACCGCATGTCACACAGTACATTGAATCTCAGTTCAGTTCACTGATGATGTACTGGGAGATTGCATCAGAAAGGACAGGATATAAAAGAAGGAAATTGTGGGAGATTGCAGCAGGTGATACAGAGACAAATCGAGACTGACAGCCAAGAAGCTGTGGAGTTTTTTTTTTGTGTGTGTGGAAGGTTCAATTATTGTTCTTGCTAAACTGAATAAAGTAAAACGACACTTGTGCAAAAGACACAACAACTGACTGACAGGAGGACGCATTAGAGGGCTATCTACTGGAAATTGTTGACATTTTTATGGAGCTACATTTATAAATGTACAATTATGATATAAACAATGCAAGTTTTTTTATTTGCAGCTATGCTAACAGCATATTACAGGCACATAGAACTTTGTTATATATTTTCTATTACATTCTATTTATGTAGGTTATAGGCTAGCTTAATCCAAAACTGAAATCAATTTTATTTAGTGATAAAAGATGTAGGCACTCATATATTGTGTTTCTTTTGACGTCTAGGCTATACAAATGTTTGCTTAGTTGATTATTATTGTTTGTGAATTATTTATTTTATTGCTTGCTTTTCATATTGTTTATATTGTTTGGTGGTTAAAATTGTTGCACTGTTATGATACTTTTCTAGATTTTAAACGACAATGCAGTTTGGTGTTGTTTTTGAAGTGAATGAATCAGCAAGAAGTGTTCCAATATGAGTTCCTGGATGTTAGAAGACCATCCGCCAGTAACGTTTGTGGTTTTTCAGAGTCACCATGTTTTTCTGGGTGTTGGTAACCAACTGTTATTATAGGAAATGGGCCTGACTCTGCCCCTAAAGAATTTCAAGTGATTGCTCACTGAAAGTCTGAGAGAAATTATCAAAGAAAGTTTGTCAGGAGCTACAACCATCTGTACTGTGTTAGCTGACTTTTATTAGGTTTTACATGCCTATCCCATTTGGGGATTTCATTGTGGCTCATTTTAATATCAAAGTTCAGAGAGGCATCATTATTGTTCATCACATAAACACTAATGCGGATGACCAATGTGTTAAATTTGTTTGATCCAATCATACATTTTTTTTCTCATTTAATTCTTGCGTATTATTTAAACATTTTCTCCCCTGTCTGAATCCATGTTGATTGTTCACTATTTTCTTGACACATATTGTTCAGTCTTTCCTTAATATATGCTTCTACTATTTTACCTCTGATATATGTTAAGCTTATTGGCTTGCATTTACTTGGATCAGCTGTGGAGACTGGCCCAGACACAGACAGGTGGACATGTTGATTTCCACCACCACACGTTTATTTTCACAACTATTTACAAATAAAGTCACGTGCACCACAAACCCCAATATACAGTCCTGGCCACACAATGCCTTCTCTTCGGGCTGCCTCCACACTCCTCTCGTGCCTCGTCCTTCTTCCACCCGACTCCAGCCCTGAATGAAGGGAGGCGGCCCCTTTTATAATCACCCGGATGTGCTCCAGGTGGGTTCCGGCAATCACCCGCCGACACGCCTGTGTGGCGGAAGTGCGGCTGCATCCCCGGAAGCACTCCGGGTGTCCCTGCTCTTCTTCCCCAGCACTTCCTGGTGTGGCGGGAGTGCTGAGGTCCAGGGCTCCCAAGGCACAGGAACGCCCCCTGGCAGTGACTACGGGCCCCTACAGGGTGAAGCTACAAAGTTCTGTGCCCGTGGCCCCCAAAGCAACCGGGATGGCGGCCCCCACGTGATCCAGGGTGCACGTAGACCCTCCTCCGGTCCCTCAAGGCGTCCCGGCCGGGTCGTTGCCACTGGCATCCCTGACACAGCTCAGCCATTTTTTGTATTTTTGTTGGTTGAGTGTAACTCATCGAGATCATTATGGAATGGCCTATTGTCAGTTTCTAAATTTAACACACACACACATAGAAAACCACATATAAACTGACCCTTAAGACTCCTTAGTACTCCACTAAGGGGTTCACTAACTTTGGTGTGAACAGCACAGATCTCCCCTGATATAACTTACATACTAAAGGCTGACATACCTTGGTCCCCAAAAATAACCAAGATACATGGAGTATGATATGCCTTCACGGTGTCCCAGGATATAGCCTAAATGCTAAAGGCTGATGAACATATTTGTAAGCTGAGGAATAACCTAAATACATGGATGCATTATTCTTAACTGTACTGTTCTCCCTACTCAGCCTGCTAACCCTGTGAGAAAAACTGTCAGTTATACCATGTCACTCAAGATATGCACAGCTAAGCCATCTAAAAGCAAAGCAGTATTTATTAAAATAGAATAACAGCAAATTAACTAAATTAAATAAATAATTAGAAAATTGTGAATAATAGTAAAGTCTGGATGTAACGCCCTAGTTAAAATACACCCTTGCATCAAAATTAAAACTGAAGAGTAGCAAATATTTGTCAGAGAAGGACATGTTGGGTTCTGGACCTTGTGATGTTACACACAGATAATTTACTAACAACTCTGAGGATGGACAGCTCTGCCTAAAAGCTTTGATCATAAAAGTATGTGTAAAAAAACTTTATCTTGTCAAAGATATCTATGGTAGCTGCATTTCCCTTGGAAAAATCTGTCTGGCTTTTAAGTTATACATTAACCAATCATTATAATGTAAGGTTTTAACATGAGCTATATACACTTAGATAATGTTCACATTGCCACACACAATGCTACCCTGTACGAAAACATTTGTGAGTCCAGACTTCAAATACAGTTCATCTCAATTCATCTGAATATCATATAAACAAGGCATTATACAGTTTGCTTTTAATGTAGTGTATGCAGTCCCAAAAAGAACAATTTTGTAATGGCACCATATTTACAGCCTTTCAGTAGTTTTTGAAAACAACATACTCAGTAACCTCCTTAAGTACTCAAGGAAAAAAGTTATCCTTGTCCAGCAATTTTTTTTTTTATTTCAGTCTTGCAAGCAGAACATGTCAATGACAATTACCAAATTAGTGAATACATCTTTTGTGAAGTTAATGGGCAACTTCTGTTTCATTGTGTGTATATTTCAGTTCATCCTTACTGTTCCTCATACTCTTTACTTCCTCTAAATGGCTCTTTAATAACTAAAATACATTTGTGTTAACTTTCTAATTTTCTGCTGTACTTCCCTAAAACTGCCTTTTAGCTTTACTAAAATCCTTTTTAACTATTGCTCTCATGCATTCATAAACCATATGGTCAGCGTGGAGCTAGTCTTGAGCCATTTGACTTGTGTTCCTTATCCAATTGTTTCTTCCTCTGCAATTTCTCTTTTAGCTCTGTATTTATTAACCACAGAGTTCTTTTTAAACTCATATTGCTTCTGAATTTTAGAATGTACGTGTGCTCGATTGCATACAAAATGCTTTTAAACTTGCTACATTGCTTTGTAACTTTTTCCACACTTATAAATTTGCCCAAGCTCAGTTTTTAGTGATTTTTAAATGAGTCTGGTCAAAATGTGACTTGCCAAAACTAAATATAATAGTTTTGGTTTTTGAACATGTGTACTGCCAAAACACTGTGAAATGTGTTATATTATGGCAACTACAGTAGATCCTAGTGATTTGATCACCTCTTACTCTTACATTCTGTCCTAATTATTAGGGAATAATAATTCTAGACAGACTTTTCCTCTCATTGGTGCTTTAACATAGTTGTTAAGGACAAGTTAATGCACCCAAAGATTATTGTGGGCATGAAAATACTGGGAAATAATACATTTAAAAAAGACATGCTCAGAACACAGCCCAGAGTTAATTCAAGAACAATTAACCAAAACTAGAAGGAGACAACAAACTTCAATACTAAACTCAGAATAAAGCTTTAACTAAATCACACAAACCTACTGCTAATGTTGAAGCAGATTAGGCAGCACAGGCACCCTTAGCCTCAAAGTTGGCACTCAAAGTCTGAGGACAGGCAGCAGAATCAAGTTTTATTGTACAGCGCACATACAGACTCAATTTGGATCACTTGAGTGCCCAGTGATTAGAACATTAGAACACTCTAGATGAGAACAGGCCATTCAGCCCAACAAAGCTTGCCATTCCTATCCACTTTTTTCCTCCAAGAAAACATCAAGTCGAGTTTTGAAAGTCCCTAACATCTTACTGTCTACCACACTACTTGGTAGCTTATTCCAAGTGTCTATCGTTCTTTGTGTAAAGAAAAACTTCCTAATGTTTGTGGGAAATTTACCCTTAACAAGTTTCCAACTGTGTCCCCGTGTTCTTGATGAACTCATTTTAAAATACAAGTCTCGATCCACTGTACTAATTCCCTTCATAATTTTAAACACTTCAATCATGTCACCTCTTAATCTTCTTTTGCTTAAACTGTAAAGGCTCAGCTCTTTTAATCTTTCCTCATAATTCAACCCCTGTAGCCCTGGAATCAGCCTAGTCACTCTTCTCTGGACCTTTTCTAGCGCTGCTATGTCCTTTTTATAGCCTGGAGACCAAAACTGCACACAGTACTCAAGATGAGGCCTCACCAGTGCATAATAAAGGTTGAGCATAACCTCCTTGGACTTGTACTCCACAAAACGTGCTATATATCCTAACATTCTGTTAGCCTTCTTAATGGCTTCTGAACACTGTCGGGAAGTTGATAGCTTAGAGTCCACTATGACTCCTAAATCCTTCTCATAAGGTGTACTCTCGATTTTCCGACCGCCCATTGTGTATTCAAACCTAATATTTTTACTTCCTATGTGTAATACTTTACATTTACTGACATTAAATTTCATCTGCCACAAATCTGCCCAAGCCTGTATGCTATCCAAGTCCTTCTGTAATGATATAACGGATTCCAAATTATCTGCTAATCCACCTATCTTGGTATCATCTGCAAACTTAACCAGCTTGTTACTTATATTCCTATCTAAATCATTTATATATATTAAAAATAGTAGCGGCCCTAGCACTGACACCTGAGGAATACCACTCTTATCATCGGCCAGTTCTGATGAGGTTCCTCGCACCATCACCCTCTGCTTCCTGTGTCTGAGCCAATTCTGCATCCATCTAAAAACATCACCCTGAACTCCCCTTCTTTTAACTTGATGCCCAACCTCTCATGTGGCACCTTATCAAATGCTTTCTGAAAGTCCAGATAAATAATATCATAAGCTCCACTTTGATTGTATCCTTTTGTTGCCTCCTCATAGAATTCCAGCATGTCAGTAAAACACGACCTCCCTCTTCTGAACCCATGCTGACTGTTCAGAAAAATTCCTTCCATTAATTTTCCTGTGATGCATGTTAAGCTTACTGGCCTATAGTTGCTTGGATCTGCCCTTTTTATATAATGGGATGATATTTGCCACCCTTTTTATATAATGGGATGATATTTGCCATTTTCCAGTCCTTCGGAATCTCTCCAGTGCACAGTGACTTCCTAAAAATATGTGTCAAGGGTTTATATATGTACTCACTAGCCTCCTTAAGAACACGAGGATAAATATTATCTGGTCCTGGTGATTTGTTTGATTTCATCTTATTTAATCTGAGCAGCACTTCTCCTCTACAATTTCCAAATCCTTCAGTACCTCCTTAGTAGTTGTGTTTACCTCTGGGAGGTTATCCACTTGCTCACTTGTAAACACCTCAGAAAAATGTAAGTTTAGGGCATCTGCTATTTCATTGTCTGTATCTTTTAATTCCCTTTACTATTCCTGATGAACTTGACCTCCTCCTTAACTGTTCTTTTACTACTAAAATACTGAAAGAATCTCTTGGGGTCTTCTTTTGCCTTATCTGCTATATTCCTCTCCAACTGTCTTTTAGCCTCCCTGATATCCTTCTTAATGGTTGCCCTCATGTTCTCATACGCTCTACGATTCACTTTGCAGTCATTAGTCTTATATGCCTTATACAGCAGTTTTTCCTTTGCAACTTCTTTTTTAAATCTTTATTAATCCATCGTGGATTTTTTTTTAGTTTCCTATTACTTCCAAATTTAGGTATGTATCTGTCCTGCATTACATGTAAAACATTTTAAACCTGTTCCACTGCTCCTCGACTGTCTCCACATTTAAAAGCTTATCCCAGTCTATCCTACTTAGACTTTGTCGCATCTGCTCAAAATTAGCCCTACCAAAGTTCAACTTAACAATTTTAGTCTTTGCATCTGTACTCTTACAAAATACTGAGAATTGTATTACATTATGGTCACTTGACCTTAGTGGTTCAATCACCTCTACACCCTCAATTCTATCCTGATTATTACAGAATACTAAATCCAGACAGGCTTCACCCCTTGTTGGTGCTTTAACATGCTGTGTTAAAAAACAGTCACTGATTACTTCTAAAAACTCCTGCTCTTGTGCTCCTCCATCTGCAAGGTTATCCCAGTTAATATTTGGATAATATGACTATAATATCCCCTGTAAACTTGCCTTTTTGATATTACTAAAAAGATGTGTGTTGAAATTACTGTCTGAATTGGGTGGTCTATAACACACTCCTAAAATAAGACCTCTTTCCCTAATATTTTCCAGGTGAAGCCACATGTCCTCACTAAGATGGGGCTCATCATCCAACTGAAGATGACTTACATTTAAACCCTGTTTGGCATAAACAGCAACCCCACCTCCTTTTCTGTTCTGTCTATCCTTCCTAAAAAATGTGTATCCCTCTATGTTGCAAAAAAAATATTAACTGCTGATGATGTAGATCGTTTTGTCTGTGCTGAAATTCCAAACAGAGAAACCTATCCTGAATTATGGTACAGAGTCATTAAACACACATCTCACTGACCTCATTAAAAAGATTCAGCACATTGGGATTCGAAAGATTCCAAATATTATTTTTACAGAAGTTCTGAAATAAAAGTGAAACTAATGAAATAGCAACATCCATCCATCCATTATCCAACCCACCATATCCTAACTACGTGGTCATGGGGGTCTGCTGGAGCCAGTCCCAGCCAACACAGGGCACAAGGCAGGAAACAAACCCTGGGCAGGTCGCCAGCTCACGGCAGGAAATAGTGGAAAAACAAAAATGGGGGTTGGTGAGCGAAGCGAGCAGGGGGCGAAGCCCCCTAGTACATATAAAAATGTCTAACATATCAAAACAGGGTCAAAGCAGTCACAGATTACATTTATGGAATCATATTATTGTGCTTTACTATTTGTAAGATTATTCTAGTTAATTATGTGCAATTAAAAACAATGGACACCTCCTTGTCATGGTTTGATGCTCCTGGATAGCATGTGGTGCTTATATCTAACTGTGACACACCTGTCTCTACCTTTTCTGATCTTAGGTATCATACCACACCACCTTGGTAAGATCTGACAGTTCACTACTACAATACTTCTGTTGTACTCACCAACATACTTTGCTCCTGAGTAGCTGGAAAACACTACAAAAACACTGTAATTGTAAATAAGCTATACAAATACTGTCCAGCTGCTCAGAGGCAAGCAAAAATACTTTTTATAAGCAGACACATTTTTTCATTTTATTTTCTTTGACCAGCAATGAGGTCAGTGAAGCTCATTATGAGACAACTCAGTAATTAGTTGGAAATATTGAATTTTATGTGAAAACTCAACTTTTACATGTGGAGTACATTTCAATATACCGTAGAGTAAATTGTTCTGTCCTTTAATGATTGTGTAAGGAAACAGAGCAGTGATATGAGACAAATAAAATCTTTCATTTGTACTTACTTCATACAATACTACTCATGGCAACTTATAGGGTTGCTTACAAATATTGTTTGCAGTTAGAGCAAAAACATATTTAGTGACATGTTGTTCAGGTTGTTAGTTACAGGAAGGAACTAAACTGTCAGCCTTGGAGTTTAAAGTCCACTGCAGAAAATTAACAGTGAAAGTAAGCTCTGTGAGGTAATTTTGAAGCAAGTACTGTCAGTGAAAGTAAACATTTGCAGACTAAAAATCATTTAAGAGTTTTATTTCATAGCAAACATCCATGGGATTTTGATTTAATTCTGCTGCCCTCAGCCTGTTTTTAGTTCTCTGCTTCCTTCTCCTAAATGAGAATAATGATCCAGTAAGCCTCTGGGATGTGGTTGCACTTTTAGATTTAACCTTAGAGTTTCTTAGATAAGTTTTTTTTTACTTCTCATGATATTGAAATTACTTTGAAAACCCCCCAAGGACAGCTATCTTTTAAAAAAATGCAGAGAATTGTCACCATGTGTTTAAGCTAGGTTTCATTCCCCTCTGTCTCTTCTTTTAAATTAATAAAATCTAGTTTAATGTCAAACAATTGTAATTCAAGAACATAGAGCTTGGATTAAGTAAATAATAATTAAGTGAATTTGTGAAATCTTGTATTCTTATTTCTGATTGTATTCCAAGTTTCTGAGGTTAAAGATGGAAACCATTGTATCTGCTGGTACTAAGAACACCATTTTTTACCTATCGCAGAATATATAGAAAAATATGCATTTCAACCTTTGAAATATCATGTTTGATATTATGATATTTTGAAATACATCCCATAGATAATGAATGGTAAATGCCTTATTTCTAACTATTTTGATACAAGATATTAATTCTTCTATCTAAAGATTATATAATTATGGTATTGTCATGATCTTAAATTAACATAACATTCTGAAAACCACCTACTTAATTTCAAGGTTAAGAGTGGCCACTATCTTCAATTGAAGCATCAGACCCACATATACTGTACACACAGGGCCAAGTTAAAATCAATTATTAATCTAACACACTTGTCATTGGGGAGTGGAAGGAAAACTGAAACGCTCAAAGAAAAACATTATGCAGACCATGTCCGAAAGTGTAAACTACACACACACACACACACTAATCTATTGTGGGGTTCATACTCAGATTGCTGGAACTGTGAAGGATCGGAGTTAACAAATGCACCATCATTTTGACCAATATCACTACCACAACACACTAAAATCTTTGTTTATCGTGTATGTCCTTCTTTCAGTTATTTGTTCAATTTCACTTTGCTCTTTCAACAGTACATCATTTCAGGAAGTATCTCAATTTTTGCTGCCAATAAGATGAAACCTTTTCAGGTGAGCATAAAGATTTTTTTTAATTGTCCATTGTTTCAAACTGTAAGTTTCTTATACTGATGCCATTGCTTCAGCTTATAAAATGTCCCACCTTAATAAATAAAACCTTCAAATTCAAGGGAGGACAATGCAGATAATTTAAGTTGGCATTCTGTTCAGTTTATTAACATTTTGGCACTTGCTATTTTGGCAAAGAAATGATTGGAGCCTTACACAGGATACTCCCTTAATGTATATCTAGCACAATTTGTCCCAGGCTCACTGGAGCTGACTTCATTCAGTACCCAGTTCATGCTACTTATTGTGCCTGTGTCAGCTTTCACAGTTGGTTGAGCACATTTCCCTTAAGCTTTATACTTTTTGTCATTCGTTCTTTTTTACATTTTGTATTATTCGACTGATGATCTAACCATGAAGATGTCAGAACTGGGGTAATATTGCTTTGTCAATATTTGTGGTCACATGGTTCTGGTAGCCACAACCCAATAAAAACAGTCCTGCACATTGGTTAACTGTAAACTTTTCTAGCGTTTTAGCACTTCGGAAATATCTTAACACTTTCATTTTGACAGTACTTTTCATGATTAGAAAAAACTTTCTCTGATCGTTGTTTTGCACTTTTCATTTTGATGTTTTAGTTAATGTGTTTTATTTTGTCTAGTTTGTTCTTTTATGTATTGTTTTTTTCCAGCATTCTGGTTTCTTTATACCCATTAGGGGAAAGTTTGTATAGACAGGTGATTATGCTGCTCATCATAGTTACCTAGAATCAACTTGGTGAAGCAAGTCCTTGCTAGCTAGTTTATAGCTCTTTTCCAAGTTCAATTTAGGACCTATGAGAGCTTTTGACAACACATCCTATTACCTTATTGCTATTACAGCTTCTAGCGACTCAGCAGCTTGACTTACGGTTATAAATATTTTTCGAGCCTGCTGCTATTTGTGGAAGCTTATTCCCACCATTAAAAAATATTTATTGCATTATTATGCCAAAGAATTGCATTCTATTTTTAAAATGTATTAAATTACTTGACAACAATTACATGCCTTGGTTGTCTAGTGACAACTAGTTTGAGAGAGTTTCAACACATGCATTACATGCAATCAAGTGCCAATAAGTGAACAGACGTCATTGGCATATACATTTATTCTTAAATGTGCTGGTGGGTAAATTTAATCTATCTACTTTAGGGTCATAGAAAGCCAGTGATTATCCCAGCACCATTGAATGTAAGACAAAAAGCAGCCATAGTGAATGATACACCAAACTTTTAAATGGTTCAGTCACACAGCCAAGCAGTAATGAGTATGCCATTTGGAATTCAGTAGCATAAACCTATAAAAAAAGTATAAATTTCTTCCAGTTACTTACTATAGATACTATTTTGAATCAGTTATATGCCACTTCTGGTGGCATGTGACTAAACTTCATACCTAAGATCTTCAGAGGCTCAGGTTTAATTATTAACCCTGTAACAGCTGGTGTGTCTTTGTGGGTTGTGATGTATGTTGAGTGAAATAAAGGGACACCTTTATGGGCTGATTCCTGCCCTAGGCCTGATGATACATACATATATATTTTTCTAAATGATTATCTGAGGTCAGGCTGGCTTGTATGTGTGCAACCAGTAGCATTGTGACAGAATGTTGTTAAAATTTTAATTAAATATTGCCGATTGAATAAATGATGTGAGATATCACAATAGTTGTGCAAATGTATATTATATTTGTAGTCCTATAATATACTATGTGTGTGTATTATATATCTCTATTATTAAAAAAAATCCTGGAGAGAAACAGTAGGGCGACGATACGTAATCTTCACGTTAAGATCACGGAAGACACTTAAAAGACCCTCGAGACTAGAGAGATTGGCCACGGAGCGTCTTGTGGGAACCTTAAACATGAGATTTTGTGCCAAGAGATTGACCCAGGACCGTCTCGCGATGATGTAGAACATGAGATTCTTGCAAGACCCCCCCTACTTACACATAAATGAGAGCAAGGACACCCAGCAAACACACTCAGTAGTGATGGGAACTCCGGCTCTTTTCAAAGCTTCGGCTCTTTTGGATCGGCTCCCTTTAAAGAGCCGGCTCTTACGGTTCCCAAATGGCTCTTCATTTAGTATCTTATATTTTAGCCTAATTAAGCAATTATGAATGGTTTGTGTATAAGCAATTTCTTATTCATTGTTTTCAGACATTACGTATTTTTATGCATTTTTTCCATTACAAAAAATACACTGTTACTATTATTTAACATTTTCATAAAAGCTTTAAATGAACAACTTAACACAAAACCTCAGCAAACAAATAAAGGCCAATCTCAACAACAACACAACACTATGACTCTTTGAATAAAAGTTTTTAGGCCAGGAACATACATGGGGTTTAAGGCCTGTACAAAAGTTGTACATCCAATGTCCTCCACAATGGAAAATGGTTGAAAATCGCTAGCTATCATTTTAGCCAGCTCCTCATTGGCACTTATTTGTTTGTCTGGCGTCATTTGTTTTGGAATAAATGTGCTTATTTTGGTTTGAACTGAAGACCGTGTTATACCTGCAGTTTTCGGTAAGACAGTGGATGCTGCAGCAGAAGTACTTGTCTCTTTTCCAGGGTCAGTGGATGGCAGGAGAGAGGGCACGCTCTCCTCCAGTTGCACGGATGGGTGGGTGGATCTTATAGCCTATGTCTGTGCAGGTTTGTTGTTGACCCTGCTCTAACGGATATTTTCACGTTACAAATTCTGCACTTAGCTTTGCAGTCTCCAATATCACTTAAATGCAGCCAGATGCTGCTTCTTTTTCGGCTTTCACTCATTTCTTTACTCTTCTTTTTTTTTCTTCACGATGCGCTTGCATTTAAATCTGGCTCCTCGTCTGTCGCATTGACAGGTACACAGAGCGACAGTGTCGCTCTGTGTACCTGGGGCCTCATGTATAAACGGAGCGTACGCACAGAAACGTTGCGTAAGAACTTTTCCACGTTCAAATCGCGATGTATAAAACCTACACTTGGCGTAAATCCACGCACTTTTCCACGGTACCTCATGCCTTGTCGTACGCAAGTTCTCCGCTCGGTTTTGCAGACTGGCGGCACCCAGCATCAAAGCAGTGCTACTGTTCCTGTGTGGTTACACCTTATTTTCCTGACGCGGCTTTATAAATACACCGAAACTAACCGCATATTGTTTATTAGTGTAATGCATCTGATTGCAATTAACTTGTAACAATATAATGGTCCAGGGAATAGCCATAGTATTCCAAATACCATAACTGCTTTAGCGTTGTTACTCTCACTACTTCTTCTTCTTCTTTCAGCTCCTCTTGTTAGGAGTTGCCACAGCGGATCATCTTTTTCAATATTTCTCTCACTGCACCACTCGGAGTATTTATATCACTGTACCTGAGTGTGAATCACAGCAGCAGCTGATCGGAAAGGGAATTATCGGTATACAGCTTCAAGGACACGCTGTCTCAGCCACTGCAAAATGTTTTAAAGCCTTTCCTGTACGGACCTCGCGGTTCAGAAACAGAAACGATATCATTTATAAGGTGAAATTCAGCAAAATATGTTTATTAAATTATACAGATAAAACTTTAACTTAATTTAAATAATCTATATTCTTCAGTGGGAGTGTCGTTAATGATAAAATAATTAAACATGTACTACGAAGATATTTCAATGTTCTTTAAACGTTTTGAAGAATCGGCGCTAAGCTTACAGATGGCTTAACGTCTATTACAGAGCTGATTGTATGGCGATCGGTTACTTGGGGAAAGAAAAGCACTGACTGCAGTGATGGCTACGCCAATATATATTGAATATAAAACAGAAAGAGAAAATAACAACACATCTAAAAACACAGCGACAAATTTCGGCAAAAGTTAAATGCTTGTGTCATGAGCACGAGGCGGCTATGCAGTGTCCGCAACGGACATTGTGCATAAGCTACCTTACTGACGGGCGGGTGAAGGAGCCACCGATTCTTCCTCTGCCCAGGGCCACCACAAGCCTAGAGCCGCCCCTGATTGTACTGCTGCAATAAATTATTTCATCGAAGTGAAACACATGTTTAATAACGTGCTTTAACTCCTATCATCATGAAAATGAAATCACGTATACATCTCAGTATTTTAGTTATTCAGAGAGCTGTAATATCACGAATGTAATTGATTCTGTGTCCAGTCGGAGGAAGAGAGTCGGTTTATAAAGCAAGTAGTGATTCACACACATAGAGCACATAGAAGATCAAATACAAAACAATGCATTTAACGTTACAATGTGATTTGAGAAACTGGTTAATTAAACGATTTTAAGATGAAGTTTATGATGTTCTACTTTAATGACAAAATAAACTACGTGATTAAAGTGGAAATGTCGAGACTGAAGTTGACATTTCGTGCTTTTTTCTCACTGTGTGCCTTTTTTCTCTGTACCCTAATAAACTTTCATATGACACTCAGACAGTGGGCTTACAACTCGCTTTTCACGGTGACTTTGATATGTGACTTCTTTTTATTTCCGCACTGTGCGATTTGTGAATGTGAGCTTTCAAGTTTCTCCAACACGCTATGTCACTCGATCAACTTCCTTTTGTTGATTATACCACGGTTTATTTCAACAAATAGTATGTTTTTCATTTGCCTCCACTTGGTATTCGCTGAAATTCTTATATTTTCCCCCGTGCTTTTCCCATTGTCTTTTCACAGAAGGCTACGCTTAAGGGCGATTTATATTGATTTGCATATTCAAATAGGCGTAATTCTGGGAGGATTTGGGGCGTTACATAATGCGCATGCACGAGCGTTAGTTTTCACGCTGATCGGGATTTATGTAGCGGAAGAACGTGGAAGTTGGAGTACGCACTGATTCCTGTATCTGGATTTTTCTGTGCGTAAACACATTTCGGCTTTTGTGCTTACGCCATGTTATAGTGCGAGTTCTACGCACGGCGTTATACATGAGGCCCCTCATTTGTTTTGTATTTGATCTTCTTTGTGCTCTGTGTGTGAATCACTACTTGCTTCTTAAACTGGCTCTCTTCCTCCAACTGGACACAGAGTCCATTACATTTGTGATATTACAGCTCTCTGAATAACTAAAATACTGAGATGTATACGTGATTTCATTTTCATGATGATAGGAGCTAAAGCACATTATTAAATATGTGTTTCATGAGCCTCGTGCTCATGACAAACATTTATCTTTTGTCGAAATTTGTCGCTGCGTTTTTAGCTGTGTTGTTATTTTCTCTTTCTGTATTATATTCAATTATATTGCCGTGGCCGCTCCAAGAGTCCTTGCTTTTCTTTCTCCAAGTAACCGATCGCCATACAATCAGCTCTGTAATAGATGTTAAGCCATCTGTAAGCTTAGCGCCGATTCTTCAAAACATTTAAAGAACATTGAAATATCTTCGTAGTACATGTTTAATTATTCTATCCTTCACGACACTCCCAGTGAAGAATATAGATTATTTAAATGAAGTTAAAGTTTTATGTGTATAATTTAACAAACATATTTTGCTGCATTTCACCTTAAAATGATATCGTCATCATATGTAAATACGCGCTTTATAAAGTGGCCCAGGTTGTGAGATATTATAACTGTAGTGCAAGTTTACAGTGGGGTGATTGTACTTATAAGTCCTAACAGTTCTACAAGGAGCAATTGATTGAGTGCATTTAAAGTTCTTGGGATTAAACTGTTTTGAACCGCGAGGTCCGTACAGGAAAGGCTTTAAAACGTTTTGCAGTGGCTGAGACAGCGTGTCCTTAAAGCTGTATACCGATAATTCTCTTTCCGATCAGCTGCTGCTGTGATTCACACTCAGATACAGTGATATAAATACCCCGAGTCATGCAGTGAGAGTAATATGGAAAAAGATGATCCGCTGTGGCAACTCCTAACAGGAGGAGCTGAAAGAAGAAGAAGAAGAAGAAGAAGGAGAAGTGAGAGTAACAACGCTAAAGCAGTTATGGTATTTGGAATACTATGGCTATTCCCTGGACCATTATATTGTTACAAGTTAATTACAATCAGATGCATTACACTAATAAACAATATGCGGTTAGTTTCTGTGTATTTATAAAGCCGCGTCACGAAAATAATGAGTAATCACACAAGAACAGTACCATTGCTTTGACGCTGGGTGCCGCCAGTTTGCAAAACCGAGCAGAGAACTTGCGTACGACAAGGCATGAGATACCGTGGAAAAGTGCGTGGCTTTACGCCAAGTGTAGGTTTTATACATCGCGATTTGAAAGTGGAAAAGTTCTTACGCAACATTTCTGTGCATACGCACCGTTTATACATGAGGCCCCTGGCCTGTACCAACACTCACTGTCTTCGGAGCATCTGCCCCCCTTCCTTCTTTCACATAGTGGTACAATCCTAGTCCGATGTGTCGTTTTTGAACGAGCCGCTATTATGAGCAAATGTTCTGTGTGCCTATATAAATAAAGTCCCGTCCCTGCCGAAAGGATTTTCAGCAGAGCTGAGCAGGAGCGGCTGAAGCTTCGGCTCTGCTCGACGGGCATCGGCTCCTCGTTAAGCTTCAAAGCATCGGTTCTTTGAGCCGGCTCGTTCGCGAACGACACATCACTAACACTCAGTCGTATTTGGCTTTGAGCACTAACAGATCCAGGGCTCTCAGTGCATATAAAGTGTATAAGAACAATACATTATAAATGAAACGTAGACAACAAAGCGAAGAAGAAGAAAGCAGCACAGAGAAAAGAGACTTAAAAGTGTTGGAGAGACAAGAAAGGAAAAGAATAATCTAGGTGCAAATTCAGAAAATAAGGAAAGTAATTATCAGCCCGGAACAACTGGAACTGGAAAAAAGCACGTCCAATCGGGACGTTTGTGCTATACACATGCAGAGCAGGTTAGAGATTATGAAAGAAATGATAAATAATTATCAACCCAGAACATGTAGAACTGAAAAAAAGCACGTCCATTGCAAACGTTAGCACTATACACATGCAGAACAGGTTAGAGATTATGATAGCAGTCGAATTCAAAAGGCTAAAAAAAAATAGTTTGCGCGATACACAAAGTTAAAGAATATGAAATTATGAACATTAGGGAGTATAAAAAAAGGAAAGTAAAGATCGCAGGAGCGCAAACAAATGGAAATTATTACTCGAAAAAGGGAAAATAATCACCACGGACCAGGTGTCATTAAACAAAGCAGGATAAAGTGAGGTCAGAAATAAAAGACAAAGTAGAAAACAAAGTAAAACATCTATTATAAAAAGAAATCCTGGAATGCAAAAGCAAGGCGCCGATAGGCCTACGTGATTTTCTCGGAAGTTCTCGAAAGACATTTGAAACTAAAGACCCGCGAGACAAAAGAGTCTTGCCACGGAGTGTCTCGCGGGGACCGTAAACATGAGACTTGGTGCCAAGAGACTGTCCCAGGGCTGTCTCGCGGGGATGTGGAACATGAGATTCTTGCAAGACACGCCCCACTTACAACAGATATCATATAAGAGCACGTCCATCAAAAAATAGTCAGTCGTGTAAAAGCACGTAGTGCACACACATCCTGTGCTTTCAACACATATAAAGCGTATAAGGACAATACGGAGAATAGTGACACCCAAAGGCGTTGGAGAGAAAAAAGGCAGATAAGAGATTATGAAAGCAGTGTAGTTCGAAAGGCTCAAACAAACGATGGCGCGATACACATGCAGAGAAAGGTACAGAATATGAAGCCAGTAAAATTAGAAAGTATTGGAGCGTCCCAGTCAGGTTGCGGCCTTTTTGGTTTTAAGTGACTGTTCGGTACGAGTGAGTGTAGGCGGAGTACAGCATGGAAGACTGATAGTGGGATATTGATTGATGCGGTAAAGGGGGGCGAGACGTGGGGATGAGGGATTGGGGACGGTACTAGAAAGTTGTGTTTGGGGTTACGAAGTCAGCGATTGTTCATATAAAACTTTTGTGACACTTTATCATGTCAGTCGCTAAGTATCAAAGAAAAGAGAAAAGATCGCATTACCGCAAAACAAAAGGTGATTAATCATCAGAACCAGATGTAATTGAAAAAAGAGCAGGAGAAATCGAGGTCAGAAATAAAAGGCAAAGAGTAGAGTCTTTCCGCATTCGCATAATTGTTATGCACAAAACATGGATTTACACAATAATAGCCCATACGCTATGAGAATCTGTGGTCCCGCAACAGTTAAAGCAATGACAAGTTGAATTTCAAAGAATACACAATTCGGTCAGGTGTATATTTATGATCACAGAGAAGTGATGCAAATTTTAACAGGCAAAAAGAAAGGTAATGTATATATTCCGCGAATAGCATTACACACCAAAGGAGATATGCCATTCGTATTAAAATGTTTACAGTTTACTGTGAGAATAGCTTTTGCTATGACAATCAATAAATCACAGGGACAAACAGAAAAAATTGGATTATTTATTAGAGAAACAGAAACAATATTCACTCAGGGACAGTTATATGTTGCGTTGTCACAATGTGTCTCAAAAAAATATTTTTATATTTATTAATATTTTATATGTTTTTAAAGAAGCAAAAGTGCAAATTATGAAATTGAAACAATTACAAAGAAAAAAAAATTAAAATTGTATATCCGATTAACCAAACACGGGTTGGCGAGCGAAGCGAGCAGGGGGCAAACAAAGCCCCCTAGTCATAAAAAGGTTAAAAAACAAGGGGGCCAAACACATGCAGAGCAGGTTAGAGATAATGAAAACTGGAATTCAAAAGACTCCAAAAAAAAAAACAAATGCGCGAAACACATAAAGAGCAAGACACAGAATATAAAAGCGGAAAAAAACAACAGTGTCAAAAAAAAGAAAGTGAACATCACATTAGCGCAAAGAAAGAGAAATTATTACTTGGAGAAATAATGAAAAGGCGAATAGCGATCGAATATATGAACATAGGTGATATGTCAGAAGTATGTAAATATTGTAAATCAAGAGAATTTCAAAAACATTTACCTCACATGCATTTATTGGTCACTTTGCTAAAAACTATTAACTGCTGATGAAGATCGTGTTGTCTGTACTGAAATTTATCCATCCATCCACCTGCTATATCCTAACTACAGGGTCACAGGGGTCTGCTGGAGCCAATCCCAGCCAACACAGGGCACAAGGCAGAAAACAAACCCCAGGCAGGGCACACACACACCACAATAGGGACAATTTAGAATCGCCAATGCACCTAACCTGCATGTCTTTGGACCGTGGGAGAAAACCAGAGTACCCAGAGGAAACCCAAGCAGACACGGGGAGAACATGCAAACTCCTTGCAGGGAGGACCCGGGAAGTGAACCTGGGACTCCTAACTGCGAGGCAGCAGCGCTACCCACTGCGCCACTGTGCCGCCCTGTGCTGAAATTCCAAACAGAGAAAGTAATCCTGAATTATGGTACAGTCATTAAACACATATCTCACTGATCTCATTAAGAAGATTCAGCACGTTGGGACTCGAAAGATTCAAAATATTGTTTTTACAGAAAAAAATCTTAAAAGTGAGTATGCGGAAAAACAAAATTGGGGGTTGTATATATAAATATATATACACACATTCGTCCCGGTGTCCACAGACAGTCCATGGGCTTTTCGTCACAGGGTTAGTGAGTTATGATGTGGCCTGGCTCCTCATATTTGTAACAATGCAGGGGAGGGAACATGCAGTCCCTCCACTGAGAGCTCAGCTCCTGTTCTTTCATCTGTGGTTCTGGCTTCAAGGGTCGCAAAACTCTGGAGTGCCTCCTCTCCTCTGCCATCTTACCATCGTAGCTTGAAAAGCAGTCTGGTTCTGCACCACAGCATGTATTAATAGGCTATTGATATTAGTCCACTTGTGGTATCTGTTAAACCGTACTTCTAAAATTTTTATTATTATGCTGTCTTAAGGAATTGTTCTGTTGTGTATATTGTATTGTATTGACCCCCTACTTTTGTCACCCACTGCACACCCAACCTACTTGGAAAGGGGTCTCTCTTTGAACTGCCTTTCCCGAGGTTTCTTCCATTTTTCCCCACAAGGTTTTTATTGGGAGTTTTTCCTTGTCTTCTCAGAGAGTCAAGGCTGGGGGGCTGTCAAAAGGCAGGGCCTGTTAAAGCCCATTGCGGCACTTCCTGTGTGATTTTGGGCTATACAAAAATAAACTGTATTGTATTGTATTGTATTGTATCTGACCGTGCTGGATCAGGAAATCAAATGGAATGTTGCCTCACACTTTCAGATTCCTGACTTTGAATCCTACAGTATTTCCATCATTATCTACTGTGAAATGTGCATGTTCTCCCCATGTTAATAAGGGTTTTCCAGGGCTGCAGAGTTGACTCCGACTCCTCAATTTATGGTACTATTAACTCTGACTCAGACTCATATATTTACTATATTGATTGAGAGCACAAAACATAAAAGATAAAAGACATTTTATCACTACGAACATGATCAGGCTTCTTTAACACCTTAACCCATTTAAATTTGGATTTAAAGGCTGTTGTGATCTTTTTTAAAAAACAATGCTTACACAACAAAAAAAGAGGCTATAAAACTGAAAGAAAAGTGTATTTAATCGAATTAGTATATGTGAAGTTGGAAATGTTTACACATTATATTGATATTTACATTTAGCTGTAGTCAGTGCATTTTTTCTGACTCCAGTAACGCAATTATTACATATGGCGCTTTTCCACTGCATAGTACGGCACAACACGGTTCAGTTCAGCTCACTTTTGGGTGGTTTTCCACTGGGAACAGTACCTGGTACCTGATCCTTTTTTAGTACCACCTCAGCCGAGGTTCCAAGCGCCGAACCGTTACCAAAACGTGACGTGTAAACTCTGCTGGTCACTGATTGGCCGGAGAAAATCGTCATTACTGAGTCACTGAACTTGCGACACGAGACACAACTGACCCGCTAGATTTTTAGCACAGCCAGCGAAGGTTCGGACGCACCATTTTGTTTTAACCAAAAATGGCTGTTTCGTGGTCTATTGAGGAAGCACAGACGTTCCTCTCGTTGGTAGCCGAGGAGCGGATCCAGCGAGAGCTGGATGTGGTGACGCGGAATGAAAAAGTTTTTCAGGAGGTCGGCGCAACTATAACGACACGTGAATAATCCCGCCCACGCTAAAGCGGTACTAAACTGCAGTCTTAACGCAAACCGAGCCGAACTGAGCCGAACCAAGGTGAGCTGTACTGAACCGTGCTGTGCCATACTATGCAGTGGAAAAGCGCCATTTGACTCTCACTCCTCGACTCCCGATTTCACAGCTCAAGTTTTATCAGATTAAAAACCCAACTCCAACATAATTTCAAGGAAACTGTTAAAATTGACCCCTAATTAATACAAATGGGGTGAGTGAGTGTATGCCCTGGTTTCTGTCTTATACATGAAACTGTTGCAGTAGCCGCCTCTCTTGTGTACCTGGCAAGGTAAGGTAAGCTAAGTGAATTCACAAAATAAGCTTTAAACTTGTCAAATATTAAAATTTAAATTTATTCCAGCAATAAGCACAAGAAGACCAGTGATAAGACGTTTAAGTATAACTGGTGGATATTATTTGTTAAAGCACATGCAAAATATTTCATTGTTATCAAAAGATGTGAAACTATAAAAACAGTCTTTATGATGAAATTGCATTGAAAAACCTTAAAATATAATACAAATTCTAAATTTATACGTGGGGAAAAAAGTAGATATGTAATTTACTTAACACATGAAAGACAAAATGTTTTCCAGTAATTCAGTAAGACTGACACATTTTCAGTGTTAAAACAGGTAATCATCCACAGTTAAGCACACTCTGTGATACTAGACAATCCACAAATACACAGGGAGAACCTGCAAACTCCATGCAGACCGGACACAGTTAGGTAGGAATGCCTGCTCTGTGCTACTACTCTTCCTGTGTTTAAACATTTATTGAACTTACTACATGTTAAAATGATTAACAGTAAATGTATACCGAGAATGTCTGTCCAGTTCTTGTCACAGGATTGCGCAATGTGTGAGAGGAGAATCAGAGTGTCAATGTGCGGCACTAAATGACCAAAGCATGCTTGTGTAAGATGATACTGACTGCAGCAGGCAATATCTTTACAAAATAATGCAATAAAAAAAAAATTGAGTATTACAATAGTCTCCCATAGCTTATGACAGCTTGTCTGTCACAAGATGTATGTTCTTGAATGACAAAGCTGTTTCCTGTAGTACCACTAGCATTAATGTTTTAAAAAACTGGAGACTGTGTGGTACTGTCTTTTCTTCATAGCTTAGTAATTTGCTTGCACTCTTCAAATATGTCCATGACTGCGAACTGAAAGAATGTACAACTGTGGTTTGTCACCTAGTTGAAAATACTTTTTCTTTTTGCAGGTAGTCAAGGGTCTTTACTACTATGTCTTTCTAATGTTTTCTTTATAAGACACATGATTTTTGGTCCTTCCTCAAATACCTTTTTTTGAGTGTTAGGTTTAAAGGATAAAAAGACTGTTAAAAGATTAAAAGACACAGTATATTTCTTTGCATGTTATTTCAAAGTAAAATGTATTGGACTGTTGAATTTAAGTAAATTATATGAAATATCCTTATGCTTTCAGATTAAAGGAGCCAAAGCTACGAATATCATCAGCACAGTTCTCAGCTGCATTGCAATCATCTTTTATGGCATAGATGTACATCGTGGACTTTTTCGAGATTCTGTATATCATTGCAATATTAATTATCAGACAGAGTGCTATTTTAGAGGAGTAGTACGGGTAACATACATTTTTATGTCTTTTTTGGGGTATTGTCTGGTAAAGGTTTGACTTTAGAGAATGTTTTCATCCAATGTCCCCAGGTACTTAGATTTTCATCCCAATGAGTTTAAGCTCTTTGAGTTGAGCTGTTTTCACTCTTTGTCAAAAATATGAGGAACATACAAAAAGTTTCCACACTTTTTTAAATTCTATTTATTAAGAATTTCAAAAACAAATTACATCACTTTTCTACAAAGTCAATTTCATTTGCGATGCAGTTTTCCCAGCATCGTACCAGCTTTTTAATGCCAAATTACTACTCCTCCCGCCTTCACCATTTACAAGGAAATATAAAAGTGTGGAAACTTTTTGAACGTCCCTCATATAACCCACAGATACTGATACCACATCCTCCAAATGATTTCTTTATGCATCACAAGATATTGTTTGGATGGAAAATTAAACTGATAGTACCAAGACAAAGTCATATTTGCACAAGACATTTTGGGAAAGAGAGAAATTGTAAATCCTAAATATTCAATTACTATTCTAAAACTGTCACTATGTTGGTGCATAAAATGGTACATAATTTTGAAAATAGAACTCTCTAAAGAAATTCCAAGACTATAGAAACTATTAGTGCCCATAGTCAGAATCCACATGGCAGGTGGCCATTGTCTAATGAGGAAGTCCAAAATGTACAAAAAATTGGATTATTCAGAATAGAAATTTGTGCATGTACAAGGAAAATGTAAAAACTCCACACACACAAGAGGGATGGGAATTAAACCCTAATTTGGTATCTTGCACTAGCATACCACCCTCAGATAGACATCTTGTGCATAAAATACAATAGAAATCTAAAGGTATAAGGTGTAGTTTAGGAAAAAAAGCATTATAGTTTACAGGAAAACGAGGTAACCCAGTTACATGTAGAAAATATATAATTTTTGTTGGTTTTAAAAATAGCAGTAAAGTTTTATTCAGAACTTCAAATGATGAATGTTCATTTAAACAGGCTGTTTTCATGTTGACCACCAAGTATGTCTTTCCCCAATATAATCTACCATTTAAGCATTTAACATTCACATTTAGAGAATGAACAGTGGCAAACACTCTCTCAAACTAGCTGTCAAAATCTGGCCATGTTCCTAAGTGATGTCTTTAGTTTCAAACCATGTAAGAATACAGAAGACAAAACTTCAGTGAATATGAACTTGATGTATTACAGACATTTGGTGGAGTTTAAGGTGTGGGACCTGCAACAACAGATGAACTATGTTAGTAAAGACCATTATCCAAACCGCTATATCCTGACTACAGTGTCACGGGGGTCTGCTAGAGCCAATCCCAGCCAACACAGGGTGCAAGGCAGGAAACAAACCTCAGGCAGGGCACCAGCCCACCTCAGGGCACGCACACACACACACCCACTAGGGACAATTTAGAATCACCAATGCATCTAACCAGCATGTCTTTGGACTGTGGGAGGAAACCGGAGTACCCAGAGGAAACCTACGCAGACACGGGGTGAACATGCAAACTCCATGTAGGGAGGACCCAAGATGCGAGCCTGGGTCTCCTAACTGTGAGGCAGCAGCGCTACCCACTGTGCCACCCGTTATTAAAGACCACAGTTAATGTAAATATGTTAATCAACTAATTAGGTGCACAGTGATATATCAGGAGCACTGCTGTCTCATAGTATGCAGTCTGGAGGTCACACCCTAGGCATTCCCTGTGTGGAGATTGCATATGGGTCTCCATCAGTTTGATCCAATTTCCTCCAACAGTCTAAAGATATGCATGTTAAGTGAACTGGTGATGCTAAATGGTGGGTGTTCATTCTGCGATGGCCTGGTGACCTGCCCAGGGGTTGTTCCAGCCTTTGCCCATTGCTTATTGAGATAGCTCCAGCTGATGTCTGTTGTAGATTAGTTTGTTTAGAGGATGGATGGATCAGTGTATTCTATAATGTCCAAAGCAACTCTCACTTGCACATCACGTGTAATTAAAACAGATTGAAATTTTACAGAATATTTCTCAGTCACAGGTTAGTTCAATATGTCACTTTTAGCTCGAGAGAAATTACTTCAAATTGAATGTGTTGCATGCAGTTTTCCCGATTTTACACTCCCAAAAGACGCTGCTGTCAACAAACAGATCCAGTGTCCCAGTTCCTTCCTGCCTCTACAAATGGTTGTGCAGTGGTCCAAGCAAATCTCAATTACATGTCACACATGCTCCTGTGACAAAATATTTAAAATTGTAAAATTCGATATCTGTCTCTCTGATGAAGCAAACAAATAACAGAAAATGCTCCAATGTTCAAATTAGTCAACCGGGTCACACCCAGATGTCACGCTATGTGTATTTTCTAATTTGTTAAAACAAGAAAGTGTTTATTTTTCCACAAGTGGAATATATAGACAAACAAACTTAAAAACTCAACATTTTCTTTACATATCGTTAATGGTATTTGTGTCTTTTTTCATGATGATGACTAACTTATAAGCTGATTTAGACACCCATCCTTGTAAAGTTGTGGGCTGAAATGGAGCCTTCATTACAGAGACCATCACATAGAAATTTTACAATCCCTTCTCCATTACAATTTTAGAACAAATGGGTTTAGAAAATGGATGTATGGACATTGAAATGTGCAACCCAAACAAGTTTTTCTGTTCACTTCAATGTCCTATTGCCTGGAGTTCTTAAAATGCCCAGAAGTCTGCATTGGACTTTTTGATGTTCAAAACTTACTATAATTGTAAGCTAATTTCTTTGCCAAGTTTGCGTTTTATAAAACGTGACTTTTGCATAGGAAATTGCTTGCACACCTTTACGAGAGTAAGAAAAGTTTATACATTAGGCCCCAAGTGTTATTAGAACATAGTCAATTAAAATGAGGTTGGTGCAGGTAGATCACAAGATGGCATCTGATACTTGTTCATAAGACTATATCTACTCCAGTGTAAAAACATTAAACTCTGTTCTCACCTGAGCAAGAATTGTGAGCAGCTGCAATTGAATTGATTGGTTACAGTGGAACAGAGCATTGGAAATTACAGACTCTCGCAGAGATATAAAAAAAGAAAGATGATCCCTTAAAAAAACTTAGCAATGCCAGCCTATAAATTAAAAAGATCAATTGTAGAGTGATTTTGTAGGGTCCAGTCAAACAGTGAGCAAATATCAATGATGGAACTTTAAGCTTAAAATCATGTATAGAGAGCAAGACTTTTAGTCTGGTGTGAAAATGCACTGTATTTGCAAGTCAAGGGTCTGCTCCTCTTTTATCCTCCTGCTCCTGCTGTCATGTGTCTGCTACATAATAGAGGCAGTGAGGCAACCCAATTAGATGAAGAGGATCAAAGATTAGCTGGATATGAAAGTAATAAAACTAGGGCAGAATGCATAATAGCCATTCATTTTCTAAAACTGTATATTGTATTCTAATAGAACATTTACTGACAAACAGAATCTTATCAGAGCATACTACTTACGTATTATTTGGCCAGTAGGTAGCTGACTGCAAACTTTAAAAGATGAATTCATGGTAATGTAAAAAGTTTGAATGTACCTTAATATTATGCGCTTTTCTTGCCTGATTGTGTGAAATATGTCATTACATACGCAAGTGACAGGAAGTTTTTTTCTAGAAACATGTTTATCGTTAAATATTCTGCATTATCAAAAGTGATTAGAGTTGCACTTTGGCTATTCCTTAAAAAACTCTTAAGAGTATTAATTAAAATTACAATTGCTGTTGTTTGTGTTTCCATAAGCAGTTATTTGCTTTTAATAACCATAAACATAATTATCACATCAAGTTTCATTTAATCTATGATAATGAACAACCTATATCGTCATCCGCAATGACTTTGTTTTCTCAAATAGCTTACTTTTAATCTTCACACCTTCAGAACTTTATTGTGCAGTTTTTATTTATATGTTTATTTTCTTTGAGTAACACCATACATTTAATAATTCTAAAATTCGTTTGCCACATACCTGCACAACATTTAAATTCTGTCGTGGTCCACCTGTAATGATTTTACACAATGCCTATAATAAATATTAACTAGTTCTGGAAATGTATTTGATTTCAGCATTTTTATTATAACAGTACAGTTTTTCATTGTAAGATACTGGAAGAGTTCCAAGTTCTTCACATTTGAAGACTGCAGCTAAAGTATGAATTAAACAAAAATGCTTAACTCTGTTAATTGCAATCAGATCTACTACACTAATGCATTTGTATCAATTTCCTAGAGACATGAAGAAGGAATGAAGGGTGTCCTGATATTTTTTACAGTTCTTGAGTTCTGGGTGAGCTTGTTCACATCAATCTATAGCTGCAAAGCAATCCATGGAATCACAGACATGGTAAGAATTTTACATTTTTTTCTTTGAATTAGGTTTATATTGCTCTTTGTCATTTATGTGAAAGTGACTGATACCCTGTGTACTGTATTCTATATCCATTTCAGTTTGTAATTTATTATGATTGTGCTAAGTTTACATCTTGTTTTCTTTTAGCTGGCTGTTGTCATCCAGCAGACTATTCACCCATCAGGAATTCCTATACAGATCCCGCAGAATAGCACATCTCTGGACACTATTCCTATCTTACTGCCACCATATGCTGAACCCCCAATGACTCCATCTAGACCTTCTCCATATACTGCCTGAAAGTGAGGCTGAGCTCAACAGCACATGACATTAACATCTATGGAATGGGATTTCACTCTGTAAAGTATTTAATGTTAATGTAACCAAATGAGAGGCACTTTTGTCACAACCGGCATTTATTTTTTATTTTATATTACATTGTTTTAAAAAAAATTCTTTTGAGTAAACCTCTGTATGCTCTACAGAAGTGAATCCTTCTTTTTTCTGCGAGAGTATCTAAAGTATAAATGAATAAAGTGGTGTACATTTAGAATAATACTGAAAAAGTTATTTTTCTAGATACCTTTGAGTATCTTTGAGAATATTTGTTGGTTCAAATGGAGGTAACACTGTTGCATGCTTACTGCTGCTCCTCTCTGTGAATAAAACTTTTCATTGAAATTTGTGATTAACCTTGCACTTTTTGCATTACCTTTCAGTTCTTCTCACTGTGTGTTTTTATTTGTGAATCCAAATAGTTACTTTTTTATCTTGAATTTCGTTTTATTTGTATGTATTATGTTTTGCTGGGTCCATTGCCTCTGGAACAATTGATTTGAATGTCCATGTGCTTCATTGGATGATGTTTTTTTGATTGCCTATCTCGTGCCTCACTTGTGAATAATTTTCTTTATATTGTTTGAGATTTAACTTTTGCGAATGTTTTGTTTTCTTTGATATTCTGGATCACTGTGAGATCTGTCTGTAAATGCCTCAATAGAGAGCTGAACTGATGCCTACGTTCACCTGTAAATCTGTCACTGTTACAGTGGCCCTGTTGGGCAATCTGGTTGCCTTTTTGTGAACTTCAGGCTGCGTTTCATGACATTTGTGTGGATCTAAATTACAGTTTGCTGTCGGCTTTCTTTGGGGGCTGTGGCGCTAGGGTTACTGCACCTACTGATTGCCCAATGCTGTGTACTAGAACCTGGGCTCTTCCTCTGGTTTTGTCACCACTCACTTCTCCTCCTCATTTCATCTTTATTGGAATGGGAGTATAAAACAGCAAGCCTAAAATTCAGATCATTCTGAACATGGGATATGAGTAGGGTATGTTTAGTGGGATGTGTAAAAACGAAAGTAATAAGAGGAAGTCAAGAGCAGTTTTTTTTTTGGGTTAGTCATTGTTGATTTATGCTCACACTATGTTCTTTGTTAAGCAGAAAAAACAGTGTGTAGGTTAATAATAATAAAAATTAAATATTGAAGCATCCAAGCCTCGTGTTTCACTTCCTACTATAAATTGGGACAAGGGAACTCAAGAACAGGGTTTAACCATGGAGCATGATACTCTGGCCCTGGGGATTCTCACAACTGGTAATGCTGAAGGAGAAACTTCCTTGAATCATTCCAACCATGGTGTGGAGACAGGTCTGTGCTGCCCTGCTTTTTAGACAGCTTGTCATTTGCCAGTTACAGTAAGTAGGGCTTTCCACTATGCTGAAATACTCTTACAAGAAATTTAAGCATATCAAAAAATTTGTCCTAAGCAAATTTTTGGACTGGAATACTCTAAATCCGAGCACATCTCTCCAGTTTTGATGTCACTACACTGGTTACCTGTGTCATTCAGGATTGACTTTAAAATTCTGCTTATGGTTTATAAAGCCTTAAATAATCTCGCCCTATCTTATATATCGGAATGTCTGACACCTTATATTCCAAATCGTAACCTCAGATCCTCAAATGAGTGTCTCCTTAGAATTCCAAGAACAAAACTTAAAAGAAGTGGTGAGGTGGCCTTCTGCTGCTATGCACCTAAAATCTGGAATAGTGGAATAGCCTGCCAATAGGAATTCGCCAGGCTGATACAGTAGAGCAGTTTAAAACACTGCTGAAAACATATTACTTTAACATGGCCTTTCTATAACTTCAATTTAAATTAATTTAACATAATCCTAATACTCTATATGTTCAATTTCCTCATAATAACTATTCATGGTGGCTCTAAAATCCGTACTGACCCCCACTCTCTTTTCTGTTTCTTTTTCCAGTTTCTTTGTGGTGGTGGCCTGCGCCACCACCACCTACTCAAAGCTTCATGATGCTCCAACAATGATGGACGGATTAAAAGGCAGAAGTCTACGTGACCATCATCATCATCAAGCCCTTCCGTGAGAACCCTAAATCCAAAGAGGACTGTTTCAGTTATGTTAGGTAGAATGCCCAGAGGGGACTGGGCGGTCTCATGGTCTGGAATCCCTACAGATTTTATTTTTCTCCAGCTGTCTGGAGTTTTTTGTTTTTTCTGTCCCCCCTGGCCATTGAACCTTACTCTTATTCGATGTTAATTAATGTTGATTTATTTTGTTTTCTTATTGTGTCTTTTATTTTTCTATTCTTTATTATGTAAAGCACTTTGAGCTTGTTGTTGTTGTTGTAAATGACACTGGTATTGTGCAGCATCCAAAATATGTGCACCATTGATCAGGACATCCCATCACCAAGCTGCAACTATAAAGTTCACCAGCAGCACCTGTTCTGGAATACATCATCCTACTCAAGGTTTTAGGAAGAATAGTGTCAATGTACTAAATCTGTGTAAATAACTCAGAATTCTCAGCTGCTAACATCGTCTTGTCTAATACAAGGTTTATTGATGGCAAAGCATGTTCTTCTGTAGCAACCTTTCTGGACCAGGATTCACCTTGGAAAGTCCATCACCAAGTACTGTTATGGGCATTATTAAATGTTGATGCTCAAATGTAAACTGCTGTCTTAGTTCTGTAGACTATGGAAAAATATTTAGGACAAACATAAATAAATAAACAAGTAAATAAATAAATGATAAATGCACACATACTATGAAATCTGAGCATAAATAAAACGTGTCCTGAAATATTTTTTTTTATTTTTGTCCATAATATTCCTCCTCCTCGTTTTAAAAGTCAGGTGCATATTCACAGCTACTTTTTTGAACAGCTCTACAACTCCAATCAATGGCAAACAAGATCAGTTACAAAATATTAGTATTGGTGCTGCTTTGGGCTTTCCGTGTCAAAGTGTCTAAACTGATACAGGTGCATCTCACCATATCTCACACTGGCTCATTCGCCTTGTCTTCGGTGAGACACCATATAGATCAGCAATCTGTCATACTTTTAAACCGCATTTAAGAAAGTGTTCAATTGATTCAGCTGGAATGTCAAAGGATGGGCATCCAGGGCAGGCAATTTTGTCACCTGAACTGGCATGTAGCTTCGTCTGTTGCACTAGTTCTTTGATGGTTTCAAAAATAGTTTAATCGATATCGTAGTCTAAAACGGCCACCAACATTGTAATTTCTTCTGAAAAATCTTCAGTTTTCTCTCTGAAATATGTGATAACTTCAGCAAAATCCATTTCATCAGCAATAGTAAGCATTTTTCTAATTAATGCCTGTGCTGTTTCATTTACCTCTATCTTCTGCACAGATGTGTGAGCTAGGCATGAGCAATCTACAGAGGATGATTCACCAATCAAAATACAGTATGTGCTAGTGTCCACCCTCTTAACTTTGATGAGTGAAAGTGAGTTTTATTTCAAGCTGTATTTCATGATGCACTTGGGGCAATATTATGAACAAAATTAAGTAAAAAAGCAACAAAACAACATATTTCATGACACATTTACTTATGCTCACGTTTCACAGTACTTTTATTTATTTGCACATTTATTTAATTTTGTCCAAAATATTCCTCCATAGCAGACACCTGGACAATAGTAACTGAAAAAAATCACATGATTGCTTACATTAACTATATAGGAGCTTTTTTTTAAATTTTGCAGAGATATTGCCTGCTGCTGTGGAATGATAATGTGAATGTTTAATTTAATGGTCTGTTTTCATTTAGTTTTATTCAGGCTGAATTTAATAAGTTTAGTATGGATGTTTTAGCATAGACAGAGTGGTACTACAGAGCTGTCTTTCCTACCTTACAATACCAGTTTCTGAATGGAGTTTGCACATTCTCCCCATGCATTTACAGATTGATTGGTATCAGTGAGCGTCAGTGAGTTTATTCAATCAACAATGTTGTCTTCAGTTCTTTTATTTCCATCTCCTCAACAAGAATGATTCATTATGTGTTGAACAATATGATAGTTGGCTTGTGGTGCTTCAGTCAGTGTGGTTTGGCTCCATCACGCACTCTGCATTTTTCATTTGCTAATTTTTTTTTTAACCTTCTTTATACTATGCAAGGAAGGTGACTTGGTGTTTTCAAAAATCTAAGATTTTTTTGTTAAACAGAGTGCAGTGTAATCAGTTCATTTCAGATTTTTGTTATTTGTACAAAATTAAACTGTGATGTGCACTTTTCAATGCCACACTGTAACCGCATACATTTCATTCTATAGGTTATGTAAAATAACAGCACAAAAGGTAATAGATGAAAAGTAGGTGCCATTTAGGAAAAAAATAATTCTATGATTTGAATGCATGTAAAAGTTATTACAAGCAATGTGCATTATTCTGATATTTGTGAGACTTACCAGGAATGTTTATTGGATTTATCTACTCTTGCCACACACAGATACACACATAGCGATCCTATCCAAATAAAGTGTTGAGTGGAGTCAATTGCCAATCATTATGCAATATTCCACATAGCTCACAGTTACATACACATAAATATAGCGATCCTAGCCAGACAAAGTCTGGAGTGGACCAATTGCCAGTCACTCTGTAATATTCTGGGTAAGATTCTCTATATAGGGACTCTAACAAACATGTGGGTGTCATTTTGACACACATACAACCACAACACTTTTTTTAATGCTACTTACTAACCACAAAATGAGCACCAGGAGGAAACCCACACAAACACAAGGAGAACATGTATATTCATCATAGGGAGGACCCAGGAAGTGAACCTAGGTCTCCTAAATGCGAGGTAGCAGCGTTGCCACCTTGCCGCCCCAACAAAAATAGATATGTGTATTTAACTTGCTTTAAAGGGTAACAATTCATTCATTTGTATATATAAAATCATATACATACATAAACATGCCGGGAAGAAGCAGAAGGAAATCCTAGCCAAGTGGGAGATTTCAGATGTCCCTTCCAACCAAGAATGTCGGCAACCTAGGTTAGCTTCTGAAGTTGTGCTGGATCCTTGTCCTTATAAACACTCACATGATTACATATTCATAAAATTCATGTCAGAAACCAGAATAACTAGTGTAAGAGCCAATCTTAGAAAGTTAAAGTTTTGAGTTAAACTCACATTAATGTTTGCTTAATTTGAATAGAATATACATTCTTCCATAGTCATAGACAATGATATAATCTTTCCCCCATAAGTTCTTAAGAGATAGAACCTTCTTGCTATAACTGAGAAACAGTGTGATAATACAGTAGATTATGTAGTGTTTAGAACAGGTCCCAGTAAACAGGGACTTGAAAGACCCATTTTTAAGTTAGAAATGGGACAAGCATACAGTTTTCTGAATGTCTTGAAATGGTTCAGAAATGTTTTGAAATGATTCAGAAATGTTAAGTAAATAGTAACGATTTGAGATGTAACAAGATTAAGCTTAGAACTGAACTTTTCTTAACATGATTTTTTTCCCTTTTTGCTACTTTAATTTTCTTTTTTGTGTGAACTGTTTTACTTTGAAACTTAACTAAACTTTAAAAAACAAAGATATTTTGTCTGTAAAATCATTTCTGCGCGTCAGGCTTTTGTTGAATCCCATTTTTTGAGTTAAAGCTGCTGAACCTTAGTAACTTTGGAAAAACGCAGCTATATTTTCATCAGAAAACTTGCCATCTGAAGACCTTGAACTTGAACTGGAATCTACCATCTGAGCACAGAGGACACTTCCGCTCCAAAACTCGTCAACGAAGAAGAACCAAGTCATTCCGAAGTACTGTGCTTTTATCTTCCTTCTCTGCATAATAGTAAATGAAAGTAAGGTTGCCGTACCTGAACTTGAGAAGATATAAGAGACTGTGATATTATAGAGACATTGTGGATGATTGGTTGTGCTTTTGCCTGAGTCATGGAAGCCTTGCTGTAAGGAAGTTGTATGTTGTCAATGTTCAACTGTGATGTTTGTTGCTGACAGGAAACGAGTTGTCATTTACTAGAAATGCTGTCATGGCAATGTCTAAGCATAACTCAAGTAAAGTCGGAAGCGATCTAAGTACAGACTCAAAATCAGAGAATATAATTAGAGATCTTAAAGATCATATAAGTAGAAGGAAAGAATGGCTTTCTGAGCTTAAGGCTGAAATAGAAAGCCTAAAAGACACTTCAGAAAATCATTTAGAAGTAGCAGAAAGACTTAAAAATTTTTGCGAGAAGCACAGTAAGATAGAGGAGCTGCATAAAAGGCTACTATTAGCACTAAGTAAAGAAGGAGTGATTAAGAAACAGAAAACGACATTCACGGAAAATCCTAAGAAATGGAAAGAATGTATTGATGCTACAGCGATATGGCTGAACGAAACAAATAGCCTGTTAACACACACATCTGATGGACAGCTAGTTAATCAATTTAAAGAGATGCAATTGCAAGAATGGGAGCACACAAAGTAAAAAGTTTGAAAGGCTTCTCCCCAGTTAAAGCGTGCCTTAGATAATAAATATGACTCTTTAGACCAGAAAAGTGCTGTAGCCTCATCATCCTCTTCGACAGTCACACTTGAACGGACGGAACTCGATAGAATCCTACAAAAGCTTCATGAGCTTGAATTTATAGTAAAAAAGCAGGTACATTCGGAAACAACCTTCGACTAGCGCAATAACAGACACACAGAGCTCCAGAAATGAAATACTAGACGTGCTAGCACAGACTCAAATCGAATATCAGAGGAATCAAATCGAATATCAGAAGAGTCAAGCCGAATGTCAGAAAAGTCAAGCCGAATGCCAGAAAGCAATCACCGAAATGACTAAGTCGCTAACCCAACAAAAGATAACAGCTGCTCCAGCACCTCCAGCGCCACGTGGTGAAGTACCACACAGACAGGTCCCTTTATTTTCAGATGACCCACTGACATGCAAAATTTATCAGAGCCTTCGATCATGCTGTAGGTGATATATTAGCAGACCCACAAGATAAATTAGATTATTTGATTCAATATACAAAAGGACCAGATCAAGAAATGATTAATGGCTGTACACAATTGCCACCGGATCAAGCATATGAAAAGGCTAGAAAACAGCTTGAAAGGTACTATGGCAACCAAGCATTTGTAGTAGATGCATACATAAGTAAAGCTTTGAAGTGGCCTCAAATAAAACAAAATAATGGGGAGGCTTTAAGAGACTATGCAACCTTTTTTTGTGTGACAGATAGGGGGCACTATCGCTCCCTTGAACCCTCCGACAATATGTCAGACACCAGGTAAAAGTCCAAATGTTGACTTTATTATTCACAAAGAGTGCACAAAGCACCCTCCTCACTACAATACTCCATAAATCCACATAAATACAATAATCAATAAACTCACCACCACTCCCAGACACGTTGCTACCCTTCCACCCAGCTCAGCTCGACGTCTGGGATTTCCCATAGTCCTTTTATATTCCCTGACCCAGAAGAGTTTCCAATCCCTCAGTCCATGTGATCTCCTATCACTTCTCAAACTGTTCTCTATACAGCCGGCTTACTTGTCTGAACTTATCATGACTTACAAACCAGAGCGCACATTAAGATCTCAAGATGCCAGTCTGCTTAAGATTCCAAGGATTTATAAAATAACAGTGGGAGGTTGAGCTTTTAGTTACAGCGCCCCTATATTGTGGAATGGTCTGCCTGCTTCTATAAGAGATGCCCCTTCGGTCTCAGCCTTTAAATCCCGGCTGAAGACTCACTACTTCAGTTTAGCATATCCTGACTAGAGCTGCTGATTTACTGTACATACTACATTTCTGTTGTTAGTCATTAGCACTAAAATATAAGTAACATGACAGTTATAATTGGATACTAACCCTCACCTATTCTGTTTCTCTTCTTGGTACTCAAATGTGGCACTTGGTGCCACGGCCCACCTGCCAAGTTGTTTTGCCTGCCTATGGTAAAGTCATCCCTGATGGAGGATCGCAGGAATCATGGGAAAGAGGCGTCCTTTCATTGGATTGACTGGCCCAGCATTGTTTTTGCCGTGGAATGGCCAAATGGGGGAGGCAGCTTGATGGATGAGATCTCCAGGACTCTAAAAATATCCAAATCTTATTATATGATATCATCTACTGTTAAATTCTGCTCCGTACTTCTAAATTTTTTATTTTTATGCTGTATTAAGGATTTGTTCTGTTCTGTGTATTGTATTGTATTGACCCCCTTCTTTTGACACCCACTGCACACCCAACCTACCTGGAAAGGGGTCTCTCTTTGAATTGCCTTTCCCAAGGTTTCTCCCATTTTTCCCTACAAGGTTTTTTTTGGGAGTTTTTCATTGTCTTCTTAGAGAGTCAAGGCTGGGGGGCCGTCAAGAGGCAGGGCCTGTTAAAGCCCATTTCAGCACTTCATGTGTGATTTTGGGCTATACAAAAATAAACTGTATTGTATTGTATCGTACTTCCGGGTCAGATAAAAATCCTCCTCATCCCGGAAGTACGTCACTTCCGTTGTCGCTTTGCTTATGACGTACTTCTGGGTTATAGGGCACATGTGACTATCTGGGCCTCCCTTCAGCGTCCTCTGTTGGCCTCTGTGGTGTCCAGCAGGGCTGTAGAGGAAAACACCTTTGTCCATGGTTCTCTGCTTGTATCCGGGGCACCTACATGTTGCAGGGAGAGCTTTACCTGGCGGCCTGGGGGTATTGGCCGGGATGACAAGCCGTCCATAGACCACACTTGATAACTGTATGGACTCCATGACTAAAGCAAGAAATCGAGCAGCGTTTAATAGCAATGAAAATATCCGTACTATACTCTCAAAGCTCCCATATTCTCTACAAAATAAGTGGCGAGACATAGCTTATGACATTGAAGATGGAGAAGATAGAGTAATTGACATTCATGATTTAACTACTGTATCTTTTACATAAACAGGCTAAGATATTTATGCATCCTGTTTATGGCAGCTCAGAGAAAAAGGAAAAGACTGACAAAGTTAGATCTCCTTTTAAGTATGGACAGAAATCACTAAGTATCTACACTACAAGTATATCTGATGCTGCTGAAAAGGAGACTCAAGAAATCTCTGTCAAAAAGACTATTAACAATACATGTGCATTTAGAAAGCCTTGTGTATTCTACAATGGCCAACATACTCTTGCTGAATGTAGTAAAATCAAAGAACTGCCACATAAAGAAAAAATTGACTTTTTAAAAGGTTTATGTTTTCGCTGTCTCAAACAGGGGCACCTTGGTAAGAACTATAAAGAAAGAATGAAATGTCAGAAATATTCTTTTCAGCACCCAGACATCCTGCACATCACAAAAGACAGTGGAGCAATATCTAAAGCTACAGCCAGTGTGGCAACATCTACTGAAATGGAAACCGAAACTGGAACTTGTACCTTTACTGGGGCCGGTGAAGAGTGAAGTAGTTCCTGTTAAGGTAAAATCTAATAAAAGTGAAAGGTATGTAGAAACATATGCCTTTATAGACCTCGGCAGTACAGTAACAATTTGCACTGAAAGGTTCCAGAGGCAATTAAACCTTCAAGGGAGAAGAACACAAGTATTCCTCAGAACCATGAGTAATTATGATGATGATTCAAAGATGCTAACCCAATGTTCTGTCTTATCAGATTTACAAGTCTGTGGCCTCAATGATGATGAATATATTGATTTGCCAAAGGTCTTCACACAGGTCTCCATTCCAGTTAACAGAGAAAGTATTCCACTACAAGAAGATATTGATAAGTGGGCATATCTTAAAGAGGTACATCTATCTCATTGACTCTGAAGTTGATCTTTTAATAGGAATCAACTACCCAGAAATCTTTGAGCAGTCACTAATCATACCCACCCAAAGAGGTGGACCTCATGCCATGAAGACTGCACTTGGATGGGTGGTTGGTGGACCATACAAAGAGATAGTTGACCCCTCAAGTCAAAGTGTTAAGCTGCCCAAACATTCAATCAATCGTGAGTCAATAACAGAGATTGAAGATATGTTGTTGCAGCAGTATAACACAGATTTTCCAGAGTGCAGCTGTGAAGAAAAGGAGGAGATGTCACAGGAGGACATCAGGTTCATGCACATAGCCTCAGAATCTGCGAGACTGGTAGGTGGCCACTATTGTTTAAATTTGCCTTTGAACGATGAAACACTTAAAATGCCAAACAATCGCTGTGTTGCTGAACAGCGTACTATTGGACTCAAAAGAAAACTGAGCAAAAGTTCAGGTTTCCACAAAGAATATAAATCCTTCACTATAGACAATATTGACAAGGGTTGCACTGTCAAGGTACCCAAAAAAATCCTGAATTGCAATGAAGACAGGCTGTGGTACATCCCACATCACGGTGTGTATCATTTAAAGAAAAATAAAATTTGAGTGGTCTTTGATTGCACTGCCACCTGCCAGGGGACTTCATTTAATGAGCAATTATTAAAAGGCCATGACCTAACTAACACACTCATTGGCGTCCTTACCAGATTCAGAAAGGAGCCAATAGCCTTAATGGCAGACATTAAGTCAATGTTCTACGAAGTTAAGATACCAGCCAAAGATACTGATCTTTTACGTTTTTTATGGTGGCCTGAAGGCAGTCTAAGTAAAGACCTCGAAGAATTCAAAATGACAGTACATCTTTTTGGTGCCACTTCTTAATCCAGTTGTGCTTCTTATGCTTTGCATAGAACAGGAGAAAATGCCAGAGATACATTTCCTGACGAAGCCGTTATCACCGTTATCAATAACTTCTATGTGGATGATTGTCTAAATTTGGTGACAACAGAAGAACAAGCTACAAAGCTGGCAAAGGATCTCCAAGCTCTATGCTTCCAAGGAGGATTTCATTTGACAAAGTGGGTGAGTAACAACAGAGAAGTTTTATTATACATACCTGAAGAAGACAGAGCTCATGAACAAAAGGACTTAAACTTGACCCACAATCTACTTCCCACAGTTTCAAATTTCAGATTAGATTACAAAACAAGCCCGCTACAAGGCATGATATTCTGTCTGTTGTTAGCTCAGTTTATGATCCACTTGGTTTTTAGTACCTGCCTTACCTCCAGCAAAGCTTATTCTAAGAGACGTATGCAAAGAGAAATTTGGGTGGGATGAAGAAACAGAAGTCAAACACATTCAGAAATGGAAAAAAATGGATGAATGATTTTCAGTTACTTGCAGACTATAAAGTGAAAAGATGCTTCAAACCTACCGGGTTTGGAACCATAAAGACAGCACAAATGCATCATTTTGCAGATGCTAGTGAAGATGGATATGGCACTGTCACTTACCTTGTCTTAACCAAAGAAGAGGGCAAAAAGCATTATTCATTCCTGATGGGCAACTCAAGAGTTGCACCATTGAAACAGGTCACAATTCCAAGATTGGAGCTGACAGCAGCCGTTGTGGCAGTTAAAATGGACAATATGCTTAAAGGTGAGCTTCAAATGCCCTTACAAGAATCTACATTTTGGACTGATAGCACCACAGTGCTAAAATACATTTAAAATGAAAGCACACAATTCATGACTTTTGTTGCTAACAGAATCTCTGTGATCAGAGATCATTCACAATCTTCACAGTGGAGGTATGTCACATCTGCCCTTAACCCGGCTGATCAAGCATCTAGAGGGCTAAGCATAGAAAACTTTCTCAAAAGCACCACATGGTCACAAAGTCCAAGTTTCTTATTGAAGCCACGGGAGTGGCCAAAAAGGCCGGATCAACTGAACCATTCACTCTTTGAAGATGATCCAGAAGTTAAAACTTGTGCAGCTAACATGACAAGAATAAAGGAGTCAACCGAAACCACCAACAAACTAATCACTTACTTTTCAGATTGGCATCGCTTGAAGAAAGCAGTAGGTTGGTTCCTCAAGTTTAAAGACATACTGCTGCACTTAAGAAATGAAAGAAAAACATTTCAACTAGAAGTCAGTCAGACTAAAAGTAATCCAGAAGAACAAAAATCACTCAGCACAAAGCATATGAAAAGGTATAAACGGACCTTAAAACCAAGTCCAATTTCTCTAGACGACTTAGTTAAAGGTGAAAGAGAACTTATCCGCTTAAGTCAACAGCAAGAATTTCCAGAAGAATTAAAGGCTCTAAAGAAAAAGACTTGTGTTAAAAAGAACAGTCAAATCTATAAACTTGACGCGATCATACAAGATGAAATACTGAGAGTTGGAGGAAAACTCTGCAAAGCTGCAATGCCCGAAGAAGCTAAACATCCTGCAATTCTTCACAAGCATTCAAATGTTGCTTCTCTCATATTGCAGCATATTCATAAACATATCGAACATTGTGGGCGCAACTATGTGCTCGCACAGTTACACCAGAAATACCAGATACCTCAAGCAAACTCAGTTATTAGAAAAATAATTTCAAAGTGCACAACGTGCAGAAGATATAATACGAAAGCAGGTGAACAAAAAATGGCAAATTTGCCAGAAGATCACCTAGCACCCAACCAACCACCGTTCACTACTGTTGGAGTTGATTATTTTGGCCCCTTTCTAGTCAAAAGAGGACGAAGTCTAGTCAAGAGTACGGAGTAATCTTCACATGTTTAACAACTAGAGCTGTGCACATAGAGATTGCACATAGCTTAGACACCGATTCTTGTATCCAAGCCATATTCCGATTTATGAGTAGAAGAGGACAAGTCAAAATCATGCTCTCAGACAATGGAACAAACTTTGTTGGAGCAGAAAGAGAGCTACGAGAAGCTACAAAAAACTTGAAACACGAAAAAATTGGCAACGCTATGATGCAGGAGAAATCAAATGGATTTTCAATCCACCATCAGCCTCTCACCAAGGTGGAGTGTGGGAAAGACAAATCAGAAGCATAAGAAAGATCTTAAATTCAACACTAAACCAACAAACACTCGATGATGAAAACCTTCCTACAATTATATGTAAAGTGGAATCAATACTCAAATCAGACCCCTTACAAAGATATCAGATGACCCAAATGATTTGGAACCACTTACACCCAATCACTTGTTATTATTGAAGACACAACCTAAAATGCCACCTGAACTAATTTCAGAAAATGAACCACACCGAAGAAAACGCTGGAAACAAATTAAATACATGGCTGATTTGTTTTGGAAAAGATGGACAAAACAATATCTGCCAATACTTCAAGAACGTCAAAAATGGCCTGCACCAAGAAGAAATTTTGAACCAAGAGATATTGTTTTAATCGTAGATAAAGCTACACCTCGCAATTCCTGGGTAATGGGTCAAGTCATCAAGACAATGCCAGATGCCAAAGGTGTAGTCCAAAGAGTTTGTGTGCAGACAAAAACCAGCACACTGGACAGACCCGTGAATAAACTGTGCCTGCTTCAAGAAACAGCCAATGTTTGAAATATGAAATTTTTCAAATGTTTGTTTACAGTGTTATTGCTAGTGATTTGAAAACAAAAGTTAATATAAAGTTAACTGGCTCATATTGAAGTAAAGTATAGTAATTGTCTCCGCTCCTGCATAGCCAGTTGGGGCCAGAAATGTAAGAGCCAATCTTAGAAAGTTAAAGATGACACACAGCTGTACTTATCAATAGCACCTGATGACTCAGACTCTCGATTCACTAACACAATGTCTTACTTGCATTCCTGAATGGATGAATAGTAATTTTCTCAAGCTAAATAAAGAGAAAACTGAAATTTTAGTGATTGGCAATAATGGATACAATGAGGTTATCAGAAATAAACTTAAAGCATTTAGATTAAAAGTCAAGACAGAAGTAAAAAACTTAGGGGTAACTGTTGACTGCAACCTGAATTTTAAATCGCATATTCATCAGACCACTAGGACAGCATTTTTTCACTTAAGAAACATAGCAAAAGTTAGACCTCTTATATCCTTGAAAGATGCCGAAAAATTAGTTCACGGTTTTGTTTTCAGTAGACTAGATTACTGTAACGCACTCTTCTCAGGACTACCCAAAAAAGACATAAATCGTTTGCAACAAATGCAGAATGCAGCTGCTAGAATCCTAATTAGGAAAAGAAAATCCGAACACATTTCTCCAGTTTTGATGTCACTACACTATTTACCTGTGTATTTCAGAATTGACTTTAAAATTCTGCTTATGGTTTATAAAGCCTTAAATAATCTCGCTCCATCTTATATATCAGTGTCTTACACCTTACATTCCAAATCGTAACCTTAGATCCTCAAATGAGTGTCTCCTTAGAATTCCAAGAGCAAAACTTAAAAAAAGTGGTGAGGTGGCCTTCTGCTGTTATGCACCTAAAATCTGGAATAGCCTGCCAATAGGAATTCGCCAGGCTAATACAGTGGAGCACTTTATAAAACTGCTGAAAACACATTACTTAAACCTGGCCTTCTCATAACTTCACTTTAATTTAATCCTGATATTCTGTATGTTCAATTAATTTTAATAACTATTAATGATGGATTTAAAATCTGTACTAATCCCTACTCTCTATTCTGTTTCTTTTTCCGGTTTCTCTGTTTTAGTGGCCTGCGCCACCACCACCTACTCAAAGCATCATGATGCTCCAACATTGATGGGCTAACAACCAGAAGTCTGCATGACCGTCATCATCGAGTCCTTCCGTGAGAACCCTAAATACAAAGAGGACTGTTTCATTTATGTTAGGTAGAATGCCCAGAAGGGACTGGGCAGTCTCATGGTCTGGAATCCCTGCAGATTTTATTTTTTTCTCCAGCCGTCTGGAGTTTTTTTTTTTTCTGTCCTCCCTGGCCATCAGACCTTACTCTTATTCTACAGTATGTTATTTAATGTTGACTTATTTTAATTTCGTACTAAGTCTTTTATTTTTTTATTTTTCATTATGTAAAGCACTTTGAGCTACATTTTTTTGTATGAAAATGTGCTATATAAATAAATGTTGTATTGTATTATATTGTTGTAAAGTTTTGAGTTACACTCACATTAATGTTTGCTTAATTTGAATAGAATATAATTTCTTCCATAGTCTTAGGCAATGGTATAGTCTTTCCCCCTATAAGTTAGTAAGAGATAGAACCTTCTTGCTATAACTGAGAAACAGTTTGATAATAGATTCTGTAGTGTTTAGAATAGGTCACAGTAAACAGGGACTTGAAAGGGATTTGAAGACCCAGTTTTCTGAATATCTTGAAATGGCTCCGAAACGTTTTGAAATGGTTCAGAAATGTTAAGTAAATAGTAACGATTTGAGATGTAACAAGATTAAGCTTAGAACTGAACTTTTCTTAACATTAATTTTTTCCCTTTTTGCTATTTTAATTTTGCCCCTAACACACCTTCTGTCAATCTAACCTAACTTGCAGCTGTCATTTGTCCATCTCTAGCCATCTCTCTCTCAGCTGATTGCATTGAATAATTTTCATTTTCACAAATTAAATTGGCACAATTAACTTTCTTACAGCAGGACACACTGTAGGTAGGATTGCCCACGATGTAGGACTCAAACCATGTGAGAGCAGTACCAGTTGATGCCAATTTCAGGGAGGGTGGCAAACAAAATCTTGTGGTTGACTGTGTCAAAAAAGAGAAGAGATGTAGCAGAATAAGGACCAATGACATGTTGGTAGCTCTAGCATTGCGTAGCTGATCGACCACCATAGGTAGAACCATCTTAGTTGAGTGGTTCCTCTTGAAGCTGGACTGCTTGGTATCAAGTATATCATTCTGTACAAGAAAGGAAGATATCTAATTAGAAACATCACATTCAAGTGTTTTGTAAACAAAGGGAAGGAGAGAGACAGGCTTGTATTTTTTAACTTGGGATGAATTGAGTGTTGATTTTTTGAGAAGTGGGGCAATCAGAGTGTATTTGAAGATGTTAGGGAATGTTCCTGAGTTGACTGAGGTGTTAATGATGTATATAATTGATTGCAGGAATGAGGGTTAAGAATGGAAGTGACAGCAGAGAACAGTGAGCATGTGTCAGTGGTGCTGTTAATTCTAGTCTAGTAGAACTGTATCTTAGCATTGAAGGTGGCAAGAGAAAAGAATGCAAGAAGCTCCTGATACTTAGCCAGGTCCCTGTGGAGGGTGATAAACAGCAGGAATCTTCATGTTAATTGGGAGGGAAAAAGTAATAGCATAGAATTCAAAGGTAATGAAGTTGCATACATTACCTAGAGGGGTGAATTTCCAGCACTTTAATATAAGAATACTCATGCCCTCACCCATACCAGTGGAGCAGCAGAAGTGGGAGATGCTGAAGGCAGAAGAAAGTGCTGTAGATGTTATTGTGTTTTCTGGCTGAATCCATGTCTCTATTAGAGACAGCTCTTGGAAACTCATTAACTCGCTGTTAAGATTTCTCCATTAAAAAGGAGATTTATTTTCTGTCTTGCCCATGAGACTAAGTGCATCTGTGTCTGGGCAACACAGGTAAAATCTGTAAATCACTTGTACCGCCATGCACCCAGCTTTGCAAACAGGCATATCGAAATCAACTGTCATAAATGTAAAAATGTTATGAATTACTTTTTTTCCTGTTGAAGAGAATGAATAATAATTTTCCCCATATTTTCCTTTTAGCTCATAAAGGAATAGAAGCACATGTGGATCCGGAATTACGTTTCAGTTTTTTTTTCAAGCTACAGAGAAATGTAGCCACACATGACATCCCTACTGTGCTTATTTATCTACTTGGAGTGTGTCACGTAAATTTAGTTGGAGTCAGACAGGGCAGTACCATTTCCTTGATTGTCCAAGAAGGCATTGGGAAAACTTTATGTACAGTATCTATTGAGTAGTGCTGCTGTCTCGCAGTTAGGAGACCCAGGTTCAATTCCCAGGTCCTCCCTGCGAGGAGTTTGCATGTTCTCCCCGAGTCTGTGTGGGTTTCCTCAGGGTACTCCAGTTTCCTCCCACAGTCCGAAGACATGCAGGTTAGGTGCATTGGTGATTCTAACTTGTCCCTAGTGTGTGCTTGGTGTGCGGGTCTGTGTGTGCGTGCCCTGTGGTGGGCTGGTGCCCTGTCCGGGGTTTGTTTCCTGCCTTGCACCCTGTCTTGGCTGGGATGGGCTCCAGCAGACCCCGTGACCTTGTAGTTTGGATACAGCAGGTTGAGATGATGGATGGATCTATTAAGTACATAGAATTTTTTTCTTTTTTTCTTTTTAATTTGTGTAATGAAGAATTGAGAGTGTAACAGTACATCATTTTATTTTATGCATTGACTTTAAGGTAAAATTATACATTGAAATGAGAAAAATAAAAACTGGAGGACATTGTTTTTACTGTCTTTTCTGGGATAGTATACTTCTGCAAATGAGAGAACAAACAAGTATCAATATCTTAATCCAGACTATCTGGCATCACATTGAGATTTATAACACACTGCTGGTACTATTAACTATACATAACGATATCTTACCGTCTTCTAAAGATATGTCGGTGGATTTCTCCCAGGAACTAAAGCGTACTGTGCATTGAATAAACGAACGATTTAGATAGATAGATAGATAGATAGATAGATAGATAGATAGATAGATAGATAGATAGATAGATAGATAGATAGATAGATAGATAGATAGATAGATAGATAGATAGATAGAAGTATTGCAGAAGTAAATGCATGCATGTATTTTTAGTAAGTCTGTCCACGCTGTTCTTCCAGTTCTGGATTATAAAACAAAAGCTAAAGAAGTATCCCCTGCTAATATTTCACCTATTTTGACTATTTAATGTCATACATTTGCATTGCATTCTGCCTATTGCTGTGCACTTTTGTATGTTGTGATTTTTTTTATTCTATATTTTATGAAGTACATGGCAAAGTTTATGTTTAAAATTGTGAAGTAATCTCCAGCCAAATGTATAATGGAATGCCCGACAATAAAGGTTAGCATGTAAAGAATGGAGACAAAAAATGCAGGGAATTTTTTATTAACAATTAAATAATTAATTATTGCATATTTTGATCTCCTTGATATTATTCTGAATTAAAGGATCATTGTTTGAGTATCCGCTCCAGTTCACAATATAAAATAAATCAGCATCTTTGTATTTGGAAATGACATTTTATATTTGTCTTTTTTGTATTTCATTTTAGTAAACCAGCAATAGTTGAGAAAGATAAGTACATCAGTCACAACTGCTAATGGGATGCTTGTCATCAACCAGGTTGTCCCTCAGAATATTTTGCAGGGTGCAAATACCACAACTACGGTACCTGTGCAAGTTGCAATGGGAACTAACTTTTGTCCAGTGCCATAGAAATTACAAAGATTTGTCAAAGGTGAACCAAAGGCTTTAGGGGTAAGAATATTTAAAACCATATCTTTTACTTTGGTTAAAGAAATACTGTTAAAAAAAGCAATGTCTTACTTCACAAGAATGAATTTTTTCATGATCATGTTTTAAACATTTTTACTTTTTACTTACTAGAATGTAAAAACATTTTGCAGCAATGTTAAACATTTGAGCGTGGTATGGTACAGTGATAGCTCTCCCTGTCTGGATCCCTGGTTCATTAAATGTATTATGCTGCCTATTGGGAAAATTGTCTTTATTTTGAATCTTTGAAAATTTATTTTATTTTGTTTATATTTCTTTGTTTTCTTGATGATCTCATGTTGCAATTCACATTACCTTTTGCAATGCAGTTTCTTATGACAGCATTTCACTGTGCATACTTTATTTAAGGGCATATTGGAAGCAGCCCAGTTGCAAAATGACTCTTTCTCTACCACAGTTAAAAAAAAGCTGAAAAAGTCTCTTTTCAAAAATACTTTCAAAGAAAGGCTTTTGTTGAGAATTTTAGCTTTCCAACTAAAAGAATAATCGGATGCTTCCACAGATGTCGATCCATATTTTTGGTAATTTTTATTACAGGTGGTTCAGATCATGATTGGAGTAATTAATTTTGGCTTTAATATAGTCCTGGCATTTCCTGGATTACTCGCTGTATATGCAAGAATATACCTTATTCTTATCAAAGTTGTTAATTCAGCATCCTTTGCATTAGGAAAGACATGTCCTCAAAACCTTCAAAACATGTACATATCAGAAATACAGACCAAGAAAAACCTGTCAGATTCATCTCAACGATTTTCAACCATGCCCACAAACTTCTTACCTCTCATTCGTATAAATGCTTTTGTCAGACACAGTTCCTGCACTCTCAGCTCTTATAAATTTTTCCTCACTTTAAGTTCCCAATAAAAGAAGACTTATTACGTCCAAATCTTATTGAAGAATTTCATTCTGAAGGGTTTTCAACAGAAAAAATAAGTACACAGGCAATCATAGCACCAAGAAACAATGAAGTCAAACGAAGGAACATGAAAATTGTTAATCAGTTACATGGCAAATTGGTTAAAAGTGTGTCAATATACTATGCTCAGACAGTTGGCTGTGATGTTTCGGAAGATGAAAACATCAACTTACAATATCCGTAGAATATCTACAACCATTAACAACATCTGGTCTTCCAGTTTTTGTTGTATTCAAAATTGGTCGAATAATTCTGACATTTAAAATTGTAGCAGGCGACAAGAAAGGTAATGTAGTATATCTGTCACAGATAACATTAGACACCAAAGGAGATCTTGATATGCCGTTTGTATTAAAACATTTACAGTTTCCTATTCAAATAGCCATTGCTATGACAATGAACAAATCACAGGGACAAACATTCCAAAAAATCGGTTTATTTATTAGAGAGAAGGAAACGATTTTCACTCAGGGGCAGTTATACATTGCGTTGTCATGATGTCATGAAGTCCAAACACGGAATCAAAATTCAATGCGATATTGACAAAAAATTAATTTAAAAAACTACTGAAGGTTCACAGTAAAAGTGTAAGTTTAACAAGTATTTGTAATTTGAAAGGCAAACAGAACAAAAACGTATAACGCAACATGAAACATAATTTTCTTTCAATTTAGTACGCTTTACTATTTTTTACAAGCATAGGTTTTGATTGCCTATGACTCTTTACTTGGATTATGTAGATGTGCTGAGGATATCCTGTAGTATTTTATTAAGGAAACATTTTAGACTGTTTTGTGCAAAAAAACTCAAGCATTTGGTGCTGAGCTACTCTGTTAAAGGTACTTCCTGGAAAATAGCAGTGAGGAACTTTAGAAAACAAAAAAGCCTGTTACTGTAATTGGGAATGCATCTGATGGGCATAGGTTCCAAAAACCCTGAATTTCTTTTAGATAGTTTTGTTAATGTATGGATGATTGGACAAAACATGTAATACATAAGGTGGATACATTTGCATATTACACAACACAAAGTGGAATATGAAACACAAAAAGTAAGATCTATATAGATGGACCTGGACATAATTCAGATTTACACCATTCAGATACAAATAATTCAATATAGGTATGCAGTGGGAAGTGATTGCTTAGAAGAAAAGCACATCTTAAGGGAAAGACTTCAGAGATGTACACATAATATGCAATAAAATATCACTGTCCTTAATGATTATAGAAAACAATTAGAAGACTAATTGTGTGTTTGCTTAAGCAAGGTTACACTCAAATAGGTCAAATCTGGAATACTGGGTATAGATTTGATCTCTGTATTACGAAAACATCCTTACGGCTTCACAGTTTCTCAGAGAAAAAAAGATACAAGATTTTTATCCCAGTCACTGCAGAGTCTGTTGACTTTACGGATTTATAGGGTCATTATTCACAGTGTACAGATTACAGAGAAACTCTTATTTGCATGTGCTTATCACTGTTCTGACTCATGATTAGTGAGTAGAACTACCTTATCTCAAAACCTCTGCCTTCCTTAATAGAAAAAATCAGAGCAATGTTGAAATCCTGAAAGATCTGAATATTTTCTGCTTAAGCACATGGAGTTAAAGAGGTGACTTTAAAGAGTGTTTAAAATTTTGAAGGAGTAGGATATGTGGATGCCAAGTTACTTAAATAATAAATAATTGAATTTTATTAGAGGCAAAATGTATGGAGTTAACATTTTGCCTCTAATAAAATTCAATTATTAAAGAAGTCCTTCGTATAGGGCTGAAGTTATCATCAACACTTATCTATGTACAGTAGTGTAACTGAGCAACTTTCAAATTTCAACTTACTTATGTTTTGGAAATTATATGTGAATATCAGATTTGCTGAATGGCCTGATTTTTTCTCAGATTAATAATTTATTGGTTATATTCAGTTAAACTCACTGTGATTGGCAGATGCCTATGTAATCACTTACTGTTTTTGGTGGTTGTGGAGTCATACAAAAAAAAATGAAAATCATCTAGAATACTTTTTAATTCTTCACTGGATGATGTTAATTTTTGTATTTTTGACACAGGCTTGCAACACAAATAGGAAAGAAGTATTTCTTAGTGACTGGAATGTTTATGTATACAGATAAGCCTTTTACCAGTTTCTAAAATGGTCTCCCTAACAAGGAAGTAACCTTGAAAATGAAGTATAGTCTACAGGAATTTACAATAAATCTAATTCTAAGAAATTCATATTACGCTTGGAAAAGAACCTAGAAAGATAAAATGTGAAGATACCAAAATCATATTGTAACCATACAAAAGACTTTCTGTTACATATCAGTAACATGTATATTCAAATATAAGTGCCAATCATTCCAAACTATGTATATACGTGTGTGTGATAAGCAAAGGTGTACTTTTAGGATCAAGTCAATTTTACAAGCATTATTTACTTTTCAATGCTGCCTTGAATAAAACTCAATTAACAAATTCAGTTTTAATATTGTAATAATTAGAGGCTCTTGGTAAACCATAAGGTAACCTTTAAGCTAATTAAAACTGTACTTTTATTAAGGCTTTGCTAAGGTTTGTTTTTCTTTCATATCCTGGACTGGATTTGCCTTTCTAGCACCTGGTACTTTTTGTTTCCATCGGGACTGTTTGGAGAAACCTGTAGGATTTCTTTCTTCTTAAAAATAAGACAGGCAAACTGCCCTGGGCTTCTTTTCTTGAGAAGATATACTGTAGTCTTCATCTGTCCCTCAAATGCATTTTAGGTGGTCATATGGTCCTTCAACTCTTTTTTGCCCTGTATAGGAATACTCTTCATGCATAACCACCAACGAAGAACTGGGGGAAAGCGTTAAGAGGGACGTTCATAAAGTTTAGCTACTTCTACTAAACCAACCAACCATGTCCTAACCCGCTGAATCCAATACAGGGTCATGGGGTCTGCTGGAGCCAATCCCAGCCAACACAGGGAAAGCAGGAACCAATCCTGGGCAGGGTGCCAACCCACCGAGGACACACACAAACACACCCACACACCAAGCACACACTAGGGCCAATTTAGAATCGCCAATCCACCTAACCTGCATGTCTTTGGATTGTGGGAGGAAACCGAGCACCCGGAGGAAACCCACGCAGACACGGGAGAACATGCAAACTCCACGAGGGAGGACCCGGAAGTGAACCCGGTCTTAACTAACTATTTTTTTAGGAATTTCAAAAACAAATTACATCACTTTTCTACATAGTCACCTTCATTTGTGATGCAATTTTCACACTTTCTAATGCCCAATTACTACTCCTCCCACCTTCACTGTATTCCATAAATATAAAAGTGCAGAAATTTTTTTTGAACGTCCCTCTGTGATATAGCAGGTCCATGGCTCAGAATAAAAGCCCTGTTTTTAAAAAGCGTTTCTTCGCTTAAGTGCACAGGTGAGGAATCGTCCACATCTGTAATTAAAGCCAGGAGCTGCTAATCGACACAACTGAGCCACGTCCCCAGGATAAATAGGAGAAGCACGAGGCGGAAAGGGAAATGGTAAAGAAAAGGAAGATGCAGAGAGCGAGAGAGCAGCATTGGGGGAAATAGAGTTGATGAGCCAGCCAGCTGAGAAAGAGTAAGGTCAGCGCGGTCAGGCGTCCGAGATGGAGCTAATGATCGGCACTAGTGGGACAGGGTTGTACCCACCAAGTTAACAGAAGAGTGGGTACGATCGGGGACAAGTCCTCCCTAGAGATGACTTCAAATGTGAGAAGGAAGATGGGAGTACAACCGACCCCAAGCGGACAGGCAGATGCCGGTTGAGGCAGCCAGGATGGGGGTCGGTTAATGTAAGGACCACGGTGGCTGAAGTCTCACAGCTGAGCATAACTTGAAAGAGCTGCAGAGACTGGAAAGGAGCAGAGCTTGGCTGGTGTGGCCCCAATGTCATTAGAAGGATTTTAATCTCGTTTTAGCTTTGTTTTAAACGTCTGGGATTTTTACCTGTTTTTATTGGATATTTATTTAATAACGTTTGATTGCACTACACTATTTATTTGGAAACTGTTTTGTTGGATTATTTTAATAAAATCACTTTGCACCTTTTTGCACCATCCCCTTGCTTCGTGATATCTTCACTGTCCAGCTTATCCAATTACCAATGTTGTCAGGTTCAAGAGCTCCCAAAATGGAGATGGGAGCCTGGAGCAGAATCCACATCATCACACACTCGTACATATGGGTTGCCTCTGACTTTGGCTTAGCATACTGTAGTGAAGTAGGATTGTGTGTTGTTGCATGGCAGAAGCAGCTACTGAAATAATGAAATAGGCTTCCATATAGTGAAAGATCTAAGCAATCTTAAGTGTGATTTTTTTCAGTTTTTATTGTATGGTTGTCTACAGAACAGAGACAACAATCCATATCAGATCATCAACAGCGGTTGGTTATGACTTTCTGAGGTGAATCCTTGTCCCTGGCCCAGAAAGATGCTTTTAAAATGGCTGAATGTCACAATGGTCTTTTGCTTTGCACTTTTTTACTTTATAAAATGACATGGATACCTTGTTTTGTGGTATATCTTCAATCTCAAGACATGGATCATTACTCAATAACATCCACCAGCACCAGTGTAAACAGCAAGGACAGGCAAGGAAGTTTTACAGTTAATAAAAAATGTCTCACTTTAGAAGACAATTTCATGTGGTAAATTAATATACAGTATGCTATGATTGTGAAGAAATAACGTTGACTTGCAAAATCCCAAACTTATCCTTTAAGCATCCTACAGTCTTTGATAAAGATTCAGTACCTCAAAGAGATGAAAAGTCTTAATGATGGTAGGTAAAGCTACCACTAACTGATGATTTGACAACTAATCCTTCAGTAGAGTCGTGTTGTCTTTGCTGAGGGAGTGTGAGTGTCACTTCCTGTTCCCAGCAGCAAATATTCCCTGGGATGGCACAGCTGGGACATGTACTTAGAATGATGGGAAGTACAAGTTTCTACCTCTCATCAGCTAAACAGACTGCTGTCTATCTACCTGCTTAGCTGTAAAAGAGCATATAAGTATTGCACAGCTGTGCCTGCTGCAAGTTACATTCAGTGACATATGCACTGTAAAAGCCATCTTCTGAAATAAGAGTCCAAATTACTGTAAAATTGTGTTTAGACTGGTCCACATTGCATTGAGGAACATTTTCATTTTGTGCATTTTCATAGCAATTTACTTATATGTGTGTTAAGATGGCAGTTAGAAGTGAAATACTGGCTACAGGGACACTGATAGAAATTTGGCTGATATCGTACAAACATTAGAACATTTTCATTCGAACAGAAGAAAATATTTTAGCGTGCACATGCAGGAAACTTTCACATGCACACATATCAACTGTTTTCAAAACATACTGCCTAACACACTGTTTGATGTGACACATACAGTTACACTCTACAAAAATTGACATTGGCTAGATTATTAAAGTATACATTCAAACACATGTCTTTGCAAACATGAAGAAGCAGAATTAACCACTGCACTACTTTGAAATAATGGTTAGCTAGCTACCCACAGCTACTTATATAGCTCACAGACAGAATCGTATTCACACAACATAAGAGAGCTGTATATATACCACATTTTGACTGCATGCAAATTTTGCCCAGTCCAATGTGGGTGCAACACCAATGGATTGTGGTATTCACATAACAAACATGTAATGTCACATCAGGCCACTGAAGTTGTCACTGTGTCATGAGATGTTTAATCTACAGTGCCTGGTAACATTGCCACATAACATTTCAGAAGACACATTAGTCTTCCATAGTATAAATCAGGTCTATTCTAAATTACTAAAAAGGGTGAAAACAAATATATGAATAATTACAAGGAACAAAAAAAATTATGTAAAAAATTTAAAAATTGTGAATTTCACATCTCTAGGGTATGCATGAGTATTTTGCAAGATCTGGCCACACTGCCTGTGTGTAGTTTGCATGTTTCTTAAACATCATAGAGACATTTAAGTTAAGTTTATTGGTATCACAAAACCCAATTTGGGTGTGTGCATAAGTGTGTCCTGAAAGTGGGCTCTCATCTCCACCAGAAATGGTACCTTTCATGTGCCCATTACAGCTAAGACAGTTTCTGGTTCTCTCTTGGCCACGTAATGGAAACAGGTGCCTAGGAAAATCAGTGATAGTTGGATGGATAACTAGCCTTACAAAATGCAGATGAGCTACAAATAAAAACATCAGACAGGCATATGTCAGAACAATATTGCTTTACTCGATTGTGCTATCAGAAAGAAGTGAGGTGAAAATAACTAACTTCATAAAAATGTGATGTAGCAACATTAATCTCTGTGCTACCATACCTCCAATCAATCAGTCTAATTTTATTTTGTATGGAAATTTTTAGAGTGCATATCATTAAATAGTGTTTTAAAAATGTGTGCTTTGTCACAAAAATACACCTGGGGCCTCATGTATAACGCCGTGCGTAGAACTCGCACTATAACATGGCGTAAGCACAAAAGCCGAAATGTGCTTACGCACAGAAAAATCCAGATGCAGGAATCTGTGCGTACTCCAACTTCCACGTTCTTCCGCTACATAAATCCCGATCAGCGTGAAAACTAACGCTCGTGCACGCGCATTATGTAACGCCCCAAATCCTCCCAGAATTACGCCTATTTGAATATTCAAATCAATATAAATCGCCCTTAAGCGCAGCCTTCTGTGAAAAGACAATAGGAAAAGCACGGGTAAAATATAAGAATTTCAGCGAATACCAAGTGGAGGCAAAGGAAAAACATACTATTTGTTCAAATAAACCGTGGTATAATCAACAAAATGAAGTTGATCGAGTGACATAGCGTGTTGGAGAAACTTGAAAGCTCACATTCACAAAATCGCACAGTGCCGGAAATAAAAAAGAAGTCACATATCAAAGTTGCCGTGAAAAGAAGAGTTGTAGCCCACCGTCTGAGTGTCATATGAAAGTTTATTAGGGTACAGAGAAAAAAGGCACACAGTGGGGAAAAAGCACGAAATGCCAACTTCAATCTCGACATTTCCACTTTAATCACGTAGTTTATTTTGTCATTTAGTAGAACATTAGAAACTTCATCTTAAAATCGTTTAATTAACCAGTTTCTCAAATCACATCGTAATTAAAGTAGCACGTTAAATGTTTTGTTTTGTATTTGATCTTCTACTCGTATGTGATCTATGTGTGTGAATCACTACTTGCTTCTTAAACTGGTTCTCTTCCTCCAACTGGACACAGAGTCCATTACATTCGTGATATTACAGCTCTCTGAATAACTAAAATACTGAGATGTATACGTGATGTCATTTTCATGATGATAGGAGCTAAAGCACATTATTAAACATGTGTTTCATGAGCCTCGTGCTCATGACAAGCATTTATCTTTTGTCGAAATTTGTCGCTGCGTTTTTAGCTGTGTTGTTATTTTCTCTTTCTGTTTTATATTCAATATATATTGGTGCCGCCCAAGAGTCCTTGCTTTTCTTTCCCCAAGTAACCGATCGCCATACAATCAGCTCTGTAATAGACGTTAAGCCATCTGTAAGCTTAGCGCCGATTCTTCAAAACGTTTAAAGAACATTGAAATATCTTCGTAGTACATGTTTAATTATTCTATCCTTCACGACACTCCCAGTGAAGAATATAGATTGTTTAAATGAAGTGAAAGTTTTATGTGTATAATTTAACAAACATATTTTGCTGCATTTCACCTTAAAAATGATATCGTCATCATATGTAAATACGCGCTTTATAAAGTGGCCCAGGTTGTGAGATATTATAACTGTAGTGCAAGTTTACAGTGGGGTGATTGTACTTATAAGTACAAACCGTTCTACAAGGAGCAATTGATTGAGTGCATTTAAAGTTCTTGGGATTAAACTGTTTCTGAACCGCAAGGTCTGTACAGGAAAGGCTTTAAAACGTTTTGCAGTGGCTGAGGTAGCGTGTCCTTAAAGCTGTATATCGATAATTCTCTTTCCGATCAGCTGCTGCTGTGATTCACACTCAGATACAGTGATATAAATACTCCGAGTCGTGCAGTGAGAGTAATATGGAAAAAGATGATCCGCTGTGGCAACTCCTAACGGGAGGAGCTGAAGGAAGAAGAAGAAGAAGAAGAAGAAGAAGAAGAAGAAGAAGAAGAAGAAGAAGAAGAAGGAGAAGTGAGAGCAGTTATGGTATTGGAATACTATGGCTGTTCCCTGGACCATTATATTGTTACGAGTTAATTACAATCTGATGCATTACACTAATAAACAATATGCGGTTAGTTTCTGTGTATTTATTAAGCCGCGTCATGAAAATAATGAGTAATCACACAAGAACAGTAGCATTGTTTTTGACACTGGGTGCCGCCAGTTTGCAAAACCGAGCGGAGAACTTGCGTACGACAAGGCATGAGGTACCGTGGAAAAGTGTGTGGCTTTACGCCAAGTGTAGGTTTTATAGATCGCGATTTGAATGTGGAAAAGTTCTTACGCAACATTTCTGTGCGTACGCACCGTTTATACATGAGGCCCCTGGTCAGTGGTGTGCTGGAATACCAATACATTTTCAATTTAATGTCATATTAGATCAAATAGTGTCCTGGTATCTGGTGGCAGAATGCAATAATCAATCTATCACAAAACATACTCATGCATATTACACTCAAATGATGTTAACTTATACACGTCAAGTTCTGCCACCTCACAATTGCACAAAATTAGATTAGACACCCAGGCTGGACACTGTTTGAGTGATAGCTGCATGTACTTAACATATTTGTGTGGGTTTTTCTCTTGGTACTCCAGATTCCTCACTCTGTCCAAAGATGAGCATGTGCTGGAATGTGTTCACCAAAACCAGTTGGTGTTCTTTGTGCACTGTTGTAGGACTGCTGTGTTTTTGCACTATTGTACCATTTTTTTTTTGTTTTTGATCTATAGAGTATTTTGAGATAAACAGCTGAACAGTCCTAAATGAGGCAGGAATGTAATTCAGTGTTGACCAAACAGGTTTAATATGGTCTCTTTTTCAGCCATGTGTACATAGCCTGCCTTCAGCATTTTATTTATGCTTCAGATTTTCTGGACAGTCTACAAGAATTCAGTTCCATTCCTCCAAATGTGAGAAGAAAAACCCTGAGTCAGCAGGCAAAATGAATCAGAGTAAATAACATAATGTCTCTAAAATGAAAGAAATCAGCCTTAGTGAAACCGTCAATGTTTGATTTAAAATACAAATCAGATTTAACGTGTAATTTCTATTGTATATGTCTGAATTGTAGAACCATATTTATTGCCAGATCATTGTGTTTCTTTTTATATTTCAGCCAAAAATGTAACTTTATTTAGTTTTTCAACTAAACAGTTAGAATCATTTGGCTATTAGCAGCCTGAATAAAGGAAGTTAAACCGGACAAAGTATAGATTTCTGAATAACAACAAATAAAATATTAATTTTTCAAACACTGTCATCATCCCTTAACTGAATACTTTCTACCAGTTCAGAGTAGCTCCATAAAGGACAATCCAGCCATACAGTCTGTTCAGAAACATGCTGTGGTCTATATTTAAATTTCACAAATACAAATGCTGGGGTATATTTCTGGTCACTGTTTTAGTCACAGACCATTTTAACCTACACTCTCATTCCTTTGGTTTATGATTTAGCTGTACTTCATTCCTATAATCTTCATTTCCACAGTGTTGCTCATGAAACAGAAGGCAAGACAAAGATATACAGTATTTGTCTTTAATTGTTCAGATCCTCATGAAACCACTGCCTTTTCTACTATTAAATGACTGATATAACAAACATGGAGCCCTTTGAGTACTGGAAACAGTTTTGTATATCCTAGTTGTAAATTTATCCTTCATCCGGTTTATGTTAGTTGTAAACTAGTCCAGAGACTGATATATTCTGACAGTAGGAGAAAATATAAACTCCACATATGCAGTGACCCGGTAAAGAATTTACAGCCAGGATGCTGAAGTTGTGAGCCAGCAGAATAAACTACTGTAATAAAATGATTCCTAATGTTAAATTAACAATATACTAAAATCTTTGTTTTCAAGTCATGCCTTTCCATTAATTGACATTTTCAAGTTTCCCTTTTTCTCTTTCCACAGTACATTATTTCTGGAAGTCTCTCTGTTTGTGCTGCCAATACAATTCAACCTTGTCAAGTAAGTATAAAGATCTGTCTATTTCTTTCTTACAAACTGGTCATTTAAGTCTTATCAGCAACTATAGGATTCTCCTTCTTTTGCTTTGTTTGACTATTAATAGTACAATACACAGAATATATGTTAAGAGACAGCTCTTTAGAGATTTTTATTTGTTGTATTTTCACCCATGATTAAACCTTTCCTACAGCTTTTGAAGTGCAACTTAGTTTTTAAATCTTCAAATCAACAGGAGAGTTGTAGATTCATTAAGGTTGTATTTTGTCAAGTACTTTTTCAGTATTTCTAAGATAAATTAACATGGCCCTTAGATAGTTTGCACATGTAACGTACAGTACATCCAGCACATTTGGTCTTAGGTTCTATACAGCCTCATTCATCCCATAAATTATGAATGTATCTGGTTTCACATTTTACACAAGCGTTGTGCTTCATGTTGTTGATTTTCACATTATTTGGTTTTAGATCTAATATTGTGTCAAGATGGAAATTATGTGACTGGAGTGTTGTCACATGATCAAAGTGGTAAAAGACCAAGAATTGAAAATGTGGTTTAAAAGGAGAACTGAAAGATTAATAAAAGAGCCTAAGGACAAAATCAGGAAATACAATACCGACCGACAAAACCAAAGCAGGAGACAGGAATCATGGTCAAATCACAAAGCAAAAGTCATGGCTACACAAAGAGCTTTTCTTATTAACTAAATGCAAAACAAAGATGTGTACTTTAAGAGTTGGTATCCTGTAGATGCCACAGAGGATGAATGGGCATCCCACCTAGGATTGTGATCAATCCCTCACCTGGGTGAAATGCCACAATGGAAGGATGGATTAAGTAAGGGTAATTCCTGGCTGGGATGCCTTATGATTCCTGTCCTAAATGGGATGCCTGAATGCTACAGGAATCAGTAAAAGAGGATGGCAGGGAGCAGTTCATCCACCACTATAATAACTGGCCGTACCCCTCATATACAGGCCCTGTTTGGAAACCCGTAGGGCTGCATGGTAGTAGGAGTCCAGAGGTGTAGCTGTTGAGGTCCCGGCAGACAATACAATAAAGGGCACTTCTGGGGTCCTCCCTGGCTTTCTTATGACTCAGAAGTACTTCCAACTGGCCATGTTATGCCACCGTAAGTGTTCCTGGGCCCAGCATAAAAGGAACCTGCTGCAACACATGGATGAGTCAGAGTCAGAGGACTGCTCTTGGAAGAGAGGAGAGAGAACATAGAAGTCTCTACAGTATATTGGCTGTAATGTGTTGACCTGTCTGGATTAGAAATCTTCACATTAGCAATAAGAGTTGTATTGAGTCGTGTGTGTCTGGGGTTTGGGGGCCTAATGGTACTCTGTACTATTCACAATTGTACAGTGGCAGTATCATGCAGTCATAATTTATGACATTATTATGTCACATATATCAACGTGACTGGTAACAAGTTACATTGTCAACTAGAGCATTGCCATAATCATGAGGAAATTCTGCAGATCAAACTTACAAAATGCCACTGAAATTATGTCATTTAGAAAGTGATTATATAAAGCAGTGGTTCCCAACCTTTACTGCCCCAGGACCAATATTTAACTTTCTAAGTTCATTGATGACTCACAAACAGCAATTGAGGAGTATGGTTGTTGTCCTTGGTGATACAAACGCACAGGTTGCTTGCCCCATTGGTGAAATATGCGATTAAAATGAGAAAAAAATGTTGTTGAGTCCTTTTAACCATGAGCAACTCAGTTGATGTAACAGCTTCTTTTTTTTCTTGCATCCACCCAAACCAGGGATGACCACTCTCTATCCAAGAATGGCATCCTGCAGCCTAAAGTGGGTCATGACACACTGATTGAGAAAGACTGATATAAAACTTTACTACAAAATACATAGAATAATGAAATAAAAATAGATAAAACAAAGTAGAATACAGACAATATAACCAATATTCAAAACAGCACTGCAGTAGCTTTTCCAATATTTTTATTATTTTTGTTTTTAACAAATAAGATGCAGTATTACTTTAATAACTAATTCTTTTTCCTCTTCATCTTTTCTCACTTCTATGTGGGGTCAATGTGCTTGATCAACATTCTCCATACAGCTCCATTCTGTACCTCCTCCGTTCTGTTCCTTAAAATTCTTCTTTTACATAATCAATCCACCTTCTCTTTGGCTTCCTGTATTTTCTTCTTCCCAGGTACTTCCTTTTCCATCACTCTTTTGCTCACATATTCATTGTTTCTCCTCATCACATGTCCATGCTACCTCAACCTACTTTTTTTTTTACTTTCTTTCATATCTATCCGACTTTTGTTGTATCTCTGATTGTCTCGTTTCTTATTCTGTCCTTTTTTGTAACTCCACACATCTATCTCAATATTCTCAGTTCTGCCACATCTTCTACTGTGCTTCATATACTGCTCATGTTCTTACCACTGTCTTAAAAACCTTATTTTTAACCTTCAATGTAAATCTGTGATCACACAATACTCCTGATACCTTCCTCCAATTGTACCATCCATGCTGCACGTTATGGGTTATAACTGCATCTAATATTCCATCTTGGGCTACTACTGATCCTAGATATTTCAAATTTTTCATTCTTTCAAAGAGCTTTCCCTGCAGGCTAACTTCTGAATCCTGATCGTCATTAAATATTCTGTCTTCTTCCTATTTATATTGAATCCTCTAACTTCCAAAGTCCTCGTCTATTCTTCCAACTTCCTCTCTACTTTTATGGTGCTGCATAATACAATGCCAGCAACAAAAACATACACCAGGGGTATTGGTCTTGTATCCTATTACTCATCACATCCAATACCAGTTCAAAGGACTTACAGAAGATCCCTGATGTAGACCTACTCTAACTGGGATTCTGTCTGTTACCCCAACACTGCTTTTAACCAGAGCCCTCACTCTGTTATACATATCCTGAACAATCCTCACATACTTTTCCGGTACTCCTTTTTCTTCCATGCACCTCCAAACCTCTTGCCATGGCACTGTATCATAAGGTTTCTCAAAATCAATAAACACTATACACAAACCTTTCTGCTTTTCATGATGATTATCTTTGAGTTATGTCAATGCAAAGACTGCATCAGTTGTTTCTCTCCCCAGCATAAAACAAAATTGCACCCTCCCATGATGGTCTTTTCCCTAAAACCTCTCTCTATAACCCTTTTCCCAAATTTTCATTCTGAGTGACATTAGATTTATCCATCTACAGTTTCCATAATTCTTAATATTGCCCTTCTCCTTATAAATGGGTACAATCACACAGTTCCTCTACTCCTTCATATTCTCTCTTGTTCATAAATTCTCTGCATTAGATCTCACATCTACTCTCTCTTCTCCTAAACTCTTCCACACTTCTGGTGGTATTTCATCCTGTCCTGTTGATTTTCTATTTTTAATTCTTTTCACTGCCTTCTTTATTTCCTGCCTCTTTATTTTTGGTACTAGCCCTTCATCTGGGACTCCATCCCCATATACCACCCTTGGATTTTCTTTATTCAACAGCCTTTCAAATGACCTCTTCTATCTTTTATTAATTTTATGATGCTCACTCAAGACCACACATCACTCACCTTTTATCTGCTTTATCTTGCTAAAATCTTTCCCAGCCTTGTTCCAAACCTTTTCTATTCTAGAAAACATTCTCGACCCCTCCGAAAAAGCTTAAATCTTGGCTATTGCCAATGCCCTCTGTGCCTCTTTTTTGTCTGGCTATATATTTCTCTATATTCCTCCCTCCCTGATTAGTACCATGTCTTCTTTGTCTTCTTTTTAGTCATTATCACATCCTGCAACTCTCTGTTCCACCACCATGTTTCTTGGTCCCCAGGTGAGCTCCTTCATGTCGTCCTACCCAACACTGACTTCACCTACTCTTAATACAATTTTAGTATTTTTCTCCCAACATTCCTCCACACTCTCATGTGACAGCACTTCATTTAAAACGTCTCCCTAAACCTGTTTTTTACACCTTTCCTCTTTTAATCTCTACCACGTTATCCTTGGTGCGTTCTGCTCGGGTTTTATTCTCTTATTATTTCTGATTGATGTTTTGTTTTTTCAGCACTGGGGTTGCTTTCAATACAAAAGATTTTAGTTTGTATAGACAGGTGCCAATGTTGCTCATGCCCACTGTACTGGTTGATTTGGGTGAAATAATCCCTTGGAAGCTCAATCTACACTGTAAAATTTTTCATTGTACTTTAACAGTAAAATACTGGCAGCAGAGTTGCCAGCCACTTACTGTATGTTTACAGAGAAGCTGCTGTAGTTAACATTTACAGTATTACACTGTAATTTCATAATACAGTATGATACAATACTGTATTATGAAATTACAGTGTAATACTGTAAATGTTAACTACAGCAGCTTCTCTGTAAACATACAGTAAGTGGCTGGCAACTCTGCTGCCAGTATTTTACTGTAAAATTACATGAGAAAATGTTAGAACTGTATTTTCTATAGTTATGTATTGTATTTTTACATTGGGCATGCTGTGAATACCATTTTATAGTGTCACTACAGCATTGATAAGGACATTATTCTGCAATATTTACTTACAGATTAATTTAAACAAATAATGCTTCTTTCATTTGAAACATTCCAATAAACATTTATTTTTATGGTCTTGATTAGCTTTTTACATTACCAGTTTTTTTAATTGTTAGCAGTCTTTTATTATTTCAGATAAACACAAATGGTTGCAACAGAGGTGGGAAACACTGGCAATAAACATAGTGCAGCATTCAATACTAAATTTAAAAGTATAACACCAATGTTGACTTTCACATTAAAATAGAATAAGAACACCATGTTAGACAAAAATTGCCTAAACTGTCAAAATTAAAAGTGAACAAAGTGGTCTTGAATGAATTCCGTTCAAAGTCCATTATCTTACAAAGTGGATAGGAAAAATGAGGGTTTACTGCGTTCTTCTTGTTATGGACTACTTGGCTAGTCTTCTTGGATGTAGCTTTTCCTTGATTGGCCTTGGACATTTGTTCAGGGTTGATGTCAATATATCATCTAAATGACAAAAAGAAAGAAAAACACATGTAGTTAATTATTTATAAAATAAAAAAAAAATCATTCACTTTGTCATGACTACAATGGTTCCTCTTCAGGTTCATGTGGGAAAGTGAAGCCATAACACATCTTCAGAACAGTTCCTTAGTTCCTGCACTCTCAACAATTTGCATTCTCTTAAAAAGATTCAAGCACATAACTGAATTTGCCAATATTTACTTTTAACCAATTTAATTTATAGAAAAAATATCATGGTGTGTGATAGTGTGGGTTAATAGTGTGTCACAAAAATTTAATAGGGTATGAGAAGGAGAATAAGCTTACTGTATGTCTAAGAGGAAGGTGCAAACAGGTGCAGACAGTGTGTAATAAAGTCTGATGGAAGTGTAAGCCAGTTTTAATGAAAATGTATGTATGAAAAATAAGCCAATGTTTTACCTTTGAACAAAATCGAGGGTACTTGCAGTCTCTTCCTATATTGGAGGCTGAAATTATAACATGTGTGGAAAAATAAAAAATACCAGTCAATAACTTGTGCTTGACAAATCTGATGTATGTGACAGAAAGCATGTTCTATGGGCTGTGTGGTAGGAGTCATGCAGACCCTGCATGTTTACAGTGTACAAAAACAAGTGCTGCTTCTTGGGCGTCTAACAGGTGTGGACTTATCAGGCCCCAACAGATGTACTCCACCCTTAGATTATTTGATAATGTTTATGTAACTAAAGTCTTAAAGCCCTGCACGAATGGGGGACACGGGCCCCTCGGTGCAGATGAAGGGCAGTGTCCTAGGGCTGTGTTTCTCTGTCATTTAACCTTTGCCTGGTGTGTATGAATAAAGAATATTTCTAACTTTAATTTTGCTTTCTCTGTCTTCAGTCACAAGAAACGACACCAAAGAAAAAGTGTCCACACATGAAGCAAACACAGCAGTACGGCCACAGACAAAGCTGAGTTGTGTTCCCTCACATACAACGTGACCTTCAATGCTCACCATCCACTGCTGGTTGCTTAGAGTTTGACCTGAAAATAAAAATTACAAAATTACATTCATTAAAGAGTACTCTGAAACATGAGAAACTTTTATCAGGTACAATTAGATATCTGCACTATTATGTCTACATACCAAGAATTATAATGCAAGGACTGTCAGGCAAGTTGAGTGTTCCTTGGACATAAAAGTAAAAGAAAAAAAAATGGACACAGCATGTAAACAGACATTACAACATATAAGTCACGCATGCAATAATACATATGATTTTCAAAAAATATTTAACTCACATCTGCTTGAAGCGTGAGTCCATCCATTTTCTTACTGAGGAGCCTGAGGAGCTCATTTGTGGTGAATTTTGAGGAGACCTATAGGTCAAACTAATTACTGAACCAAAATGCCGTTTCTTTGTTCTGAAAAATGTAATGAGATATCAGTTCTAGAGTGTCACAACAAACAATGTGCACAACATAATTAGCTTATTGTCGGACTTACCATGTGAACAGTTTGGCACTGAACAGGTTGTATGAACTCTTAAGATGTCCTCTTCTTTCACGTACATTAAATCTTCTACTCCTCAGCCTACACATTTCTCAACTGACTGATTGAGTGGCTCGTCAGGAAGGCCTGGTATTACTCACAGTAAGGTTTGCTTAATCTCTTTTTGTAACTCAGACATCATTCTAGTAATAGAAAATAATGACGAAGAACCATTACAGTCAGACTACACAAGGCAGGCAGATTATTTTGATTAATGCATAAGTGACCAACATTTTGTGATGTCAATCAGTGAACTCCCTGGTCTACAAGAAAGTTATTTCTTTGTGACAACATGTACTGTACATTGGAATTGCTGTGAATGAGAATCGACTGAATTTTCCCAGATACAACACCTTCGTCATTTCTGTCCAGAACAACACGCATGTTCTTTTTGTAAAGTGTTTCCTGACTGGAATGTTTGACAGTCACAATATCTGCAAAAGTTGCTACTCCTACTAAAATTTGCAACAGATCCACCAATGTAGTGTGAGCTGAGACTGTCTCCTGCTCTGGCACTTGACCCAAGTATTTAAAATCCTGCACAACTAAACTAACGGCATGTGCTCAATGCTTGACCTACAGAAAAGTAACGGGATTGCACGCATGACACAAACAACAAGAATCTCAGGTTTTTTTCTTTTTTGATCCAAGTCAATTGGCAACTTGATATAAGATTAAACCTAACGATTCTGAATCAGTATTAACACACTGTTCTCATAAATGTATCTGCCATTGGAAAAATCAGAGAATATATTTTGTTCTGATTTCAGCTTTTGTTTCCTTATATTGTTTCCTGAATAATAAAACAGTGCTTCTAAAGTTTGTTTAATAGGAATGTACTGAGAAAAGTTTTCCTTGCGTGATTCATTTTTTCTAAGGTAGATGGATACATGATCTATAAAATAACAGGAACATAACTATAAATTTTAATGTGCTGACAAAACGGCAATATTGTTTCAAAATCATGATCACAAAATTGACGCTGCAGCATTTTAGGTCAGTTGGTTAATCTATTTAAGTCAGAAAAATATGCAATAACTCATTGCTTTAAGCAGGTTCCTTAGCTGACACTAACTGGTAACAAATAGCTAAGCTGCCACAACTGCTTTGACTAACTTTAAAGGTTACTGAGTTAAAAGAGTTTGGAACTTGTGTACTTTGTGCAAAATCACTTTGTCCTTATATGTAAAATGATAGCACACGGTAACATCTGTTATTTTATAATGCCAGGATGTCTAAGTGACATTTTACTTTAGAATGAATGTATGTGGTCTAATGACACACTGAGCAAAAACGTATACTGTATGCAGAGTACTTTGTGATAATTTAAAAATAAAGATATTGTTTAAACATTAACTGGACGAAATGGCTTTCCACTACAAGCAAGGCAAAATAGTTGTGCGGGCTATACAGGCTATTTGATACTTTAAGTACAAACTAACTAATAAAGTTATGCAATTATACACACATACAAACACAAATGCTGAGGATGTGAAACGACTGTCAAATGAATAACTAATGAACTCACTCACATAGCCAAAAAAAAACTTTAAAAAAAGAAATGCACAAAAAATAAAAGAGACAGAGGCTCACCAAGTCAAAACGGTAATGAATTGTTTCTGGAACTTTCAATTCTCCCGCATCACACTCTGTTCCCGGTCTCACTCAACAATGGAAAGTGCAAAACGAATAATATTAAAAATAAATGAACTGAATAGGCAGAGTGATAAAAAGATAAATAATTATAAGCTATAACATAATTAACAGGACGTAAGAGAAGTTCTAAAAGTTTTAATGTGGTTTTCTGAACCAAAACCTCTGCTCAGCTTGCACCGTTCTTACTTCCTCGTTCAAACCAATCCCAGAATGCCTTGCTTGTACAGTGTTACTGTACCTTAACCAGTTTACAGTATGTTACTGTATTTTTGATATATTACTGTATTAAGTTTTGAAAACAGCTCTTTGCTGTAGATGTACAGCCATTCTTTAAAATATTACAGCATGTTACTGTGTAAATAAAATACAGGAAAATACTGTAGGAAACTCGCTGTAAATTTACAGCAATCCTTTACAGTGTAGGACAACCGATAATTACTCTTTTTCCTTTGAAGTTAACATTAGTATCTTTGAGGACATTTTACACAACCTGCTATTATCTTTTCATTACTGAATTCCTTGGTGCCTTTAAGCATGAAAATATTTTTATGGGTGTGCTGGTCATGACAGGTTAATGATCACATGTTGTTGTATTTCTGCATAAAAAATATTTTCTTCATAGTATGACTATCTACTATGTAGTGCTGGTCTTTCTTCTACATGTTCATATTTCCTTCAACTCAGTGACTTTGAGCCGAGGGAAGAAATTCATATGATGTATTTCTGAAGAGATTTTTTTTTCTTATACAGTATTCAAAAGCTTGTGCTACAATGGTTTGAAAAACCAAAAACAATCAATTTTTTTTTCATCCTGTAATCATATATATGGTTTCTAAAACAATAACCCTCTCTGCTTTCTCTTTCCAGAATATTGGGAAGAAAAATGAAAAAAGGTTTATAAAATGAATTGATAAAACATTTAGTAAATAGTATTTCACACAAGAATATATTGCTTAATTTAAATGAGTTAATTGGGTTGAATATCTTTTGTTTTTAGATTCAATGCTGCTTTTATGGTCCATATTGCTACAATTATTTATTTCAGGTAATTTTCTTTATTTTGTTTCTGAAGTATTGTCTGGTCAGGGCTTTTCAAGAATATAGTAGCATTTGCATTTCAAGAAGTAGCTCTAGCCATCAGAATTGTTCATGTATAGGAATTTTTAGTATAGGAATGCACTCTTGAACTCTTTGCCCAAAAGGATATTCATAAGAGTTAATGTCATAATTCTATAGATTTTTTCTTTCTATAGCACAGCATAAGTCTTGGATTGAAAATAGAAACTGATAGAATCAAAATAAATTCAAAACTAGGATGGGTGGTAGATTTCAGAATTAAAATAGCGTAAAATATTTAAGGAATACTCTAACATAGTCATTGAAAGAAGATATTATTAAGTCTGATGCTCAGGAGAGTAGAGAATGACAAAAGAGTCCTCTCTAAACAAAGTCCAGGGGTACTAAACCTTCCTGTGCCCACAAGTATTTTTTATAATAAAAATAAAAATACACACAGCAGTTAGCTATTCTCTTGTGATACAATCTACAATGTAATCAGAGCATAACATATATACAATTTCTGATAAACCTAACATAGCTTATCCTTCTCCAATTACATTAATCTAATTCATCTTTCTTAATCCAGCTACCTCTAATAGAAAAAGTGAAATGCAACACATATATAACATAATCAGTCTGAATGCTAAATGTTCTAAAAAGGATCACTCCATGGGTAATTATTGATTAATATAATTTGTACAGAAGATAACTAAAAGTGGGCCCATTCAATGTAATAATGTATCTTACTCAAAGGCAAACCGAATACCAACACTGAAATCAAAAAGAGAAAGAAAAAAACAATAAAAAAAAAAACCAGTCACTGAGATTAATTAAACATCAACCCAAAGTGTCTAGTGTGGGATTCATACCCAGTACACTGAACCCATGAGGCGGCACTGATAACCTCTGTACAATCCTCACATAAACATAGTATACTTAAAATGTCTATAAGTACAATAGAAGGGTAAGCATGTACATTTATGCAAAAGTAAGAAAAAAAAGAAAAAGCATTGTATTTTACAGGAAAACACAAGAAAAGCCCCTAACATCAAGAGAAAATAATATAATTCTTCTCTGTTTAAAACTTGTTATCTATGTATGCACAATAGCTATTAAGCTTTCTTCTTCTTTTAAGGTGACAAAGAAAAGAGAAAATCCCTTTGCTATCTACTATGGAAGAAAATATTTGGATTTTAGCAACAAATGCATTGACCTGTAAATCTAAAGGCTATCAGTTCAATCTCTTCTGCTGTCACTAACCATGTTAATCAGGGAAAGTCACTTTGAGCCACCGGTACCGTATGTGTATGAATATGCAAAAAATTATACTCGCTCAATAGGAGAGAGGCACAGATTCATTTAATGCCACAGTGATGAGTCTATCAAAGTGTTGTGTCAGAAATATGTATGTAAACCACAGAGCAATCTGCCAAACCCTAAAATAAGGAATACTTTAGTTCTCCCCTGTGTTCATAACTTTAACTTAATTAGCTGCTTCACACAGCACAATATTGGCACAAGCCAACACTGAGATGTGGATTTAATAACAAATGCTGGTCAGTGAAATGTGTAGTTTTTCATATAAAAGTAGAAAAAGAAATGTTTGTAAAACATTACATTTTATAATAACTATGTAATAGATTTATTTTATTTTTTGTGAGTAACGAATAATGTAACTAGTTCCACAAGTCTGATGGGCATTACAGCAAGAGCTGGTTTATGGCCTGATTTGTACAAGGAAAAGTACATTTATTAAATACATTGAGCTCTACATCACATGACATTGGCGACAATGACTGTGGAAAGGGTTTTGCCATCAAAATGCAAGACTCATCTTTATTTTTATTAATCAACATTTAACTCAAATATCTTTTATGTTGCTTTGCTTAAAAAAAAGTACAGATTTACTTTATTTTGATTGACACTCAGAGTTCTCAAGAATCACTATGGATGTAAATCTTTGTGTTTTCTGTTAAGAGATATATAAAGTACAGTGAAAGTGTACATTTATTTTTTTACTAATATGATAATTTCCTAGAAACAAAAAATAATGACATTGTGATGACTATGATGATAATAATTTGGGGCTTTTGTAAGTCTTTTAATATCAGAAGGGATTATATTTTTGCCTAGAAATGATTTAATTAGACATTTACTCAGTTTCCTGTATTTTATTAATTTCAGGTAGAATTATTGTAGTTATAAATACTTAAAAACTTAAAGAATTTTGATTTGCTAATTATTAAAAAAAACATTTTTTTCATCTTCCTCAACAACCAGATGACTTGAACAACAGGAATTTTCATTTTATTTTTTTCTTGTTCCCTCAAGCTCTAACTGCTCTGCTCTGAGGCTTTTGAGTATGCACCAGTGAAGGTACAGTATAGGCCTCTCCTTCACCATGACATCTCATTTAATTTCACACAATACAACACTCCTAGCCTCGCTGAAGTCAGACATTTAATATATACATCTGGTGACAACCATGAGTGAATTTTGAATAAAAGTGGATGGGAACTATTCGACGGCTCATTGATTATTGCATTTCTAAATGAATCCAAAGCCCCATGAACGCAAGCTTCAAAGTAGATATAGTGATTAAGAACTGCAAAGATCAGCGGTCTCTTGTTAACCTTGTCTGACAGAGAATAAGCTGCTGATTATGAGTTGAAAAGTCTCCAAAAACCCTATTAAACATATAAATGTGCATTGCATGTACAAAAAGCACATTGCACACGTTAAAAATATACATTAACTGATGCAAACGAGAAACCTTTCTGTAATATCAGATTATACTTTGGCATTTGAAGACATCAATGGACAAGTGGTAAATATGAATGATACCTTGTCGCAGGTGTTGCGTGTGCTCTGTTATTCACTGTTTCAATGATAGTGAAGGAGTCAATGTAAGTTTGAAAGGACTGGTAGCTACAGTATGCTCATGATAATGTAAACTGCAAAGTATGCCTTTGAAATAAAAGGTGTGTCACATCTTGTCAAATGGACTGCCGTTTAAGAAGTGCATAGCAAAGAGCCACAGCAGACGCAGATTTTGAGTACTCAAAACACACAAATCAACAAAATTTGCCTAATGATAACAATAAAACATGGACAAGGCTGCGCAACACTCACCTTTTGAATGTACATTCAAATGTGTAACTAAAGGAAGTTAATATTACTGTCCAATTGGGCAAACATACCATGCCAGAATATAGCCACTGAATTTTAATATACAGTTGATACCTAGACCTCAATGCTTATCTAAACTCTACTGTTGTTATGCCATATAGTGATGCAGTAGTCAAAATTACAGAAAAATATGACAGCAAACAGAGCCCTTCTCAAATGTGTGCAGCTATGGTGGTTTTCATATGTGTGTACGCTTGCATGTGTGTGTATCTGTCTGTCTTCACTGTGACATTACAATGAACAACAACAACAACAACAACATTTATTTATATAGCACATTTTCATACAAACAGTAGCTCAAAGTGCTTTACATATTAAAGAATAGAAAAATTAAAGACACAATTATAAAACAAAATAAATCAACATTAATTAACATCGAATAAGAGTAAGGTTCAATGGCCAGGGGGGACAGAAAAACAAAAAAAAACTCCAGACGGCTAGAGAAAAAATAAAATCTGTAGGGATTCCACGCCATGAGACCGCCCAGTCCCCTCTGGGCATTCTACCTAACATAAATGAAACAGTCCTCTTTGGATTTAGGATTCTCACGGAAGGGCTTGATGAAGATGATGGTCACGTAGACTTCTGCCTTTTAATCCGTCCATCATTGTTGGAGCATCATGAAGCTTTGAGTAGGTGGTTTGCAGGCCACCACCACAAAGAAACCGGAAAAAGAAACAGAAAAGAGATTAGGGGTCAGTACGGATTTTAGAGCCACCATGAATAGTTATTTTGAGGAAATTGAAACATACAGAGTATCAGGATTAAGTTAAATTAAGTTAAATTGAAGTTATAAAAAGGCCATGTTAAAGTAATGTGTTTTCAGCAGTGTTTTAAAGTGCTCTACTGTATCAGCCTGGCGAATTCCTATTGGCAGGCTATTCCAGATTTTAGGTGCATAGCAGCAGAAGGCCGCCTCACCACTTCTTTTAAGTTTTGTTCTTGGAATTCTAAGGAGACACTCATTTGAGGATCTGAGGTTACGATTTGGAATATAAGGTGTCAGACATTCCGATATATAAGATGGAGTGAGATTATTTAAGGCTTTATAAACCATAAGCAGAATTTTAAAGTCAATTCTGAATGACACAGGTAACCAGTGTAGTGACATTAAAACTGGAGAAATGTGTTCGGATTTTCTTTTCCTAGTTAGGATTCTAGCAGCTGCATTCTGCACTCGTTGCAAACGATTTATGTCTTTTTTGGTTAGTCCTGAGAGGAGTGCGTTGCAGTAAACTAGTCAAAACTTACCTGAGAAGCCTTGATAAGGTTGATAACCCAATTTGAATGTCCATTTCTCCAATAAAAATTAAAAATACATTGATTATTGTCAGCACGGAGGCGCAGTGGTAGTGCTGCTGCCTCACAGTAAGAAGACCTGGGTTCGCTTCCCGGGTCTTCCTTGTGTGGAGTTTGCATGTTCTCTACGTGTCTGTGTGGGTTTCCTCCTTGTACTCCGCTTTCCCCCCACAGTCCAAAGACATGCAGGTTAGGTGTACTGGCAGTCCTAAATTGTCCCTAATGTGTGCTTGGTGTGTGTGTGTGCCCTGCCTGGGGTTTGTTTCCTGCCTTGTGTCCTGTGTTGGCTGGGATTGGCTCCAGCAGACCCCCATGACCCTGTAGTTAGGATATAGCGGGTTGGTTGGTAATTATTGTTTGCTAGTGTTTTAAGAGAAGTTCCAAATATGTTTTATTCAGTTGGCAAAACTTCATAATTTAAGTTCACTAATTATGGCTGAACCATCCTTTGAAATGCTTAAATACCATTTTTTTCACAATATCCAACAATTCTCCATTAGTAAGCCCGACAGAGTTACTGCTAAAGGAAGAAACCCTTCAAAATAACTGAAGAGAGCCTTTGAGTACACACTATACATACACATCCAAATCACACAGACATGAAACTGTGCAAAAATGATAAACAGTCAACTTTCATTCTTTATCGTCATGGAATATCCTGGTAAAACCTATGCAAACATTTGTTTACCAAGAATATGTCATGTTAGATTATGTTATTAAGAAAATGCTATTTCACCCTTTCATTTTAGTTTGTACATTTTTAAATAATCTATATATTCATGCATCCATCAAGTCAATCAATCTGATTTTTCAATTTCAGAGTCAAGGACAACCAGAATAATAAAAGGGAGGTCAAGATGAATGTAAAGAAACTATATATACAGGGTGGTCCAAATCTAATTATGCAGATCCAGATCATCTGGATGACTTTGATTTATGTGGGGACGATTCCAGTTTGGCGCGAAGAGGATTCTTCATGTCATCAGTTCGCAAACTTCTCGATGGTCTGGGATTTTTCGGGGGATTTTCTATGTAATAAACTTAATAAGTTATAGCGTAATGAAAATTGCATAATTACATCTGGACCAGCCTATACAAAACAAAATAAAAGGTGGAGGAATCAGCAAAAGGACAGCAGCCTCAATTAATTACCAGAAGTTGCTGGTTCCCTCTTCCACTTTCATACTGCATCCTCTGCTCTATCTTATTGAACTCTGTTTTTTATTTGGCCACTTTTTGTCCTGCCAGTCAAATGGCTGTCTCCAGCTCTGCTGCTAACTATACACTCTATAAGCCTTTAAAAACGCATGGTTGAAGAAGAAGGAGATTCCCACAGTAGTATTAAAGACACCGATGCATAGCTCTTCCCAGATGCCACTGCAAGCATTATAAATAAGGAACCATATACTGTGTTATACACATATTTTGAGCCATGCACATCCTAGAGATTAGGAAGTGTTTTCACAGCTTCTTTCTTCTTTTTTAATGCACTTCTGCCAGTTGTTGAGTTTGCCCAAATCTAAAAGTAAAGAGCGTGTTGTTTATACAGTGGACAGAGATTTGAGAGTCAGGCTTTATGTAATGTGGATTTGACTACTCCTGTGCTGGGACAAAGTATTGACTGCTTGTATGTCATCCACCAGTACTAATTTTTCAAGACCCTAATAATACAAAGCTGAGCTACCTATGCATTATTTAGAAATATCAGGCCTTGCTGTACCTGTTTTTGGCCACATTGCTCTAATTTATCTAGGTTTGTTGCTTCATTAACAAGCTACAATCAATGGGTATACTCTTCTACTATTGATTTGAATACTTTTGTAAATGCTACAAGAAGGAAAGGAATTATTTAGAAGGTACAAAAAATTAAAACATAGGTATTGTAAAGAACTGGAGAAATGCTGAGAACATGAATATTTCATGTAAACAAGAACACAACATATAAATACACATCTGAAAAGTATTTACATATTTATGTTGATATAACTTTGGGCAGTATGAAGTGGAAAATTATAGTATATTATAAAGTCTGTAAAATATAAATCAAATAGTGTCCTGTCTTAGATAGCTAATTCACATTTAGTGTATTGTGTGCAGTTCTTCTCACTGTCCATAATACATGGCACAACTGCAACTTCACAGAACAGCAAAAAGGCACATCCCTGTAATAAAAGTAATATCCTACTATAGCAGATTTAGAGAATGCATGATTCTTGAGCAGAAGCAATTTGGGAAGTGATCACTTAGCTCTCCTATTCAATGACAATGTGAATCAACAGTATATAAAGCATGCATCACGTGCAGTACGGGAGGCCAACAGAGGATGAGTGAATGTACAAAAGATTTCACCAAAGCTTGCTAGGCTATGAAACAAGCAAATGCTTGAGTAGCACAACTGACTGTTTATAGTATACAGATATAACAGATATTACAAGACACTAAAATATAGTTGTTGCATTTTTTTAATTGAAGCACTCTGATTTCTCAGCTAGGAAACAATTTCACCAAATGATATATCAGTCATAATTTTCATGGACCATCGACCTGACTTTGTTACCTGGCAAGTTTAAGGTTAACAACTCAAAGGCCTGGATGCAAAATAACCAGCAGATGAGGAAAGGGGAAAAAAGTTCAAAAATCAATCAATTTAAGAACTGATGAAGCTTTAAAGCTACACAATGAGACCCTTTTGCAAATGACAACTTTTTAGCAAGCCATGGTTTTTCTCTCACAATTAAAGCCAGGTAATGGTTAATAACAAAATTTTTGCTCAGAGAATTTGTGCAACAAAATTCATTCCAGTTCTCTTGTAGCATACTGGAAGGCCAGGGAGAGATGAATGGCATAACGTGTAGTGATGTGTTGCAAAGAAAGATGTTTGCCTTTACATTTCGGATGACTCAGGAAAACTGGTGTAGTCTCTGGTCTTTGTATTATTAAGGGAGAGAGGATATCATTCAACAGAAGAAAAAATGGCTGCTGAACTTTCACATTGACCCTTTATAAGCTTTAGTTAGGGATGCTTTATTTCATTAAACAGGCAAGTGTTTAATGAAATTAGTATTGTTCTTATATCTTTAGTGTGTTTTTTTATTATTTATAATTTTTTATCATAATTATCATTGCTATTATTAATAAGAATTAAGAAATTTTGAATGGGCACCTCTTCACTCAATTGACTATACAACAGCTCAGTAGCAGCTTGTAACCAAAGAGTGGGGCAAACAGACATAAATATTTTTAATGTTTTAATATTTTAAACTCTGCATTATGCTTATAGTTCTCTCCATTCAAGAAACACATATTATTATTATTATTATTATTATTATTATTATTATTATTATTATTATTATTATTTAGTGATTTCTCAAAGGTAGCTTAGATAGATAGATAGATAGATAGATAGATAGATAGATAGATAGATAGATAGATAGATAGATAGATAGATAGATAAGCCACTTTAGAGCCACAATCACCAAATTCTTTTTTCTGTTATGTAGCATGGTGCAACAGAAAGGGGTCAGGACACGTGACAGTGAAAACAATTAACTAACATGCAGCTGAGGATACACTCACCAATGTAGTTACAAACGTTGTATGAAGTTAGGAAATGCTTCCTTTTAGACCTGCATATGGTGGCACACAGTTGAAAGGCTTACATAATTCTCAGGGCAGGTCTATTACAGTAGGAGTCTGACTGACCCACTGACATAGACACATGGGGTTATTAGACACTTGAATACTACTCTCCCTCTCTTTTCATTACGGTGGCCAACTTTCACAATAAAGGGCCCAAGGCAATCCACTCCAGTGCTCTAAAATGCTGCCCTTAACAAACGTAGTCAGGCTAGGGGATGATCAGCCATCTTAGGAACTTGAGGTTTAGCTCACTATATTTGACACTCTTAGCAAACATGCTGATGTTTCCTAATTACCTCTGTTCCTCTTAGGATCCAGTATTTACACATAATTTCAACAAATAAATATTCTGGTCCAGGCTAACTAAGTTGTTCATCAAATCTTTGAATTTGCAATTTTGTCACAGGGTGAGAAGGATCCAGTTCAATTGGATGCATGGCATCACATTCCAACTACTCAGTTCGCCACAGCCTAACACCAATTCCAATAATTCCACTGGAATGTCCACACTGACAGCAACAGTATGTTCTCTAAACCAGATTAGCATTCCTAGTAGTGATGGGCCTAAAGTGGGTCCAGGCAACAAATACTCAATTAGGGTTGACCCTCTGAACTGAAATGAGCAGTTGAAAACCAACCTGTTCATACCATTAAGATGAACCATATGATGATGGATGATCCATGATTCTTGACTAGCCAGTGCTTCCTTTGTTATTTTAGTGATATAACCTGCTTGGTCCAGTTTCTCTTCTTCCATAGTGTAGACTGCTGCAAGTTGTGGATTCTTTGCTAGTCTTTTCTCTATATTTCTGAGACTTGGCATCACAGTGAAGAGTTCAGGCAAGGCATTTCACTTCTTTCTAAGATGGAGGTTGTGTATCACTGAAGTCCATCCACTTCTATCCAAATAGTTTGACTTTGAAGGAGGAAAATTAAATGAAGTGTCTGAGGATAATTTTTACTGAATTACTGACATTCAAATGTCAATGGAAATTTTCTTTTCTTTTTTAAACTCTCTTCAAAAAGTATATCTTGTCACACACGTGCGCTTAGGAGACAGTCAACAAGCCCTGAGGTAAGTGAATTATCATCGGATGGGGGGTTGTTTTGTGGTAATAATGCCTCTCTCTCTGATTTTGCAGAACAAAAGAAGATAAATAAACCATTATCATCATCAACATACCATTTCCTTTGAAAACAACATCACAACAACACACACTTCCGATCTTGCTATGATGATGTCACTTCCGTCCAGCTCAAATAACATCACTTCCGGTCCCACGATGATGACGTCACTTCCGTCCAATACGAATGGCATAACTTCCAGTCTCATAATGATGACGTCACTTCCGTCCAACCAGACTGTGTCGCATCCAGTCCCATGATGATGATGTCACTTCCTGCCACATCACCTCCGGAGGCCATTTTACCTACTGTTTAAAATCCCAGCCATACTGTACCTGTCTGCCGAATGTTTGATTTTTATTTAACTAAATTCAGACCAACAAATCACTGTACAACAATATACAGAGCTAATCCCCAAATCTTGATGTTTGTGAGTTTAATTCATCACAATCTCAATCAAATAATGTCCCAGGAATGAGTGGTAAAGGGGAAGGAAATGTAGAGAGTGAAAGAGTGAAATCCTGAGGCAGATGCCACTCTTCAAACACTTCCTGCATTTACGCCAACATATCCGCTTAAATGAATGGCCGCCTTTTCCACTACTTTTCAGTATGTGAGTGTGAAAATCCTGAAATAAAATAGGACGTAGGAAATCAAACATCGCTAAATAAATCCCAGTGTTAAAAATGAACCAGAAAATGCATTACCTATGTAGAACAGTAATTAAATAAGAGGTCAAATAATACCGTAACGGTTAGGCAAACGTCTTTTTATGTTGTTTGCAGGTTGTAGTTTAGGACAAACACCATAGTGTTCTCAAACTTATCTCAAAGTGTCATTTTTTTTTTCTGTGTAAAATAAAAGTTTTAAATGATAAAAAAAATATATGAACATATGTAACTATCCGAGAAATGCGCTTGCTTTTTAAAGCAAACCAACGAGGTTGGTTGTTAGAAAGACGCTACCTTGTTCGCTATGTTTCCCACATGAAGGGAAAGGTTTCATGAAAACAACAAATGCTTACATCTGTAACTATATGAAATGAAATATTAGTTATTCATTACGGAATTAATATGCTTTATACTTACACATTCATAATAAAATAGATCTTATTATTGATAAACATTACAGCTGAATGCGTTGTTGTAAAGACCAAGAAATCAATATGAGAGGAAGTGCCCTGTCATTACATTTCGATGTGAGAGGAAGTACCGTGTCATTAAATTTAACTTAACTTAAATGTGTTCAATTCACAGTATAGTTTTTTTACTTAGAATAAATTATAAAAAAAATTACATTTTAAGAAAAATAAGTTAACATTATTCTTACATTTTTTATTGAATTAGAATTAAATAATCAATAAAAAGGGTAAAACCCATTTTTATTAATTAAAGTAATGATTATTTTGCATATAGTTAGCTATTTTTTATTATTATTTTTCACACATGCAAGATTTATTTTTTACAGTGTAGGTAAGTTCCTACAAGCTTGCCACACTTAGATTTTGGCAGTTTATTTCATTCTTCCTAGCAGAGCCTCTAAAACTATATTAGATTATATGTGGGAAGAGTCTGTAAATTTACAATTTTCAGGTCTCTCCATACTGTATATGTTTGATAAGGTTTAAATTTGGGCTTTGGATGGGCCATTCCAGGACTATCAGAGACTTTTCCTGAAGCCACTCTAGACAATGCTGGAGTCTTCTGGTCATTGTCATGATGAAAGGTGCATTCATCCTTCACTCAATTCATCTCGCTGTCTCTGCTACTGAGAAACACCCCTACAGCATGATGCTGCCACTACCATGATTTACCATAGTGATAGAATTAGGTGGGATGATGTTCACCAGACATAGTGCTTAGAGTTCTGCCAAAAGAGTTCAATTTTTGCCTCATCAGAACAGAGAATCTTTTTACTCATGGTCTCATAGTCTTTTAAATGCTGTCACACACCTTTAACACTTATGTGTAGTCACTCTGCCATAAACACCAAATTGATGAAATGCTGCTTAGATGTTCATCCTTCTGACAAGATTTTCCATCTAAGAAGAGGACTTCTGAAGCTCTGTTAGACTGACCATTGGGTTCTTGGTCTCATAAAAAAATCTATGGACAGACCTGAAGATGGCATTTTACATCCAATCTAATGGAGTTTGAGAGGATCTGCCAGGATGCATGGAAAAAACTGCTTAAATCCAAGTGTGGAAAGCTGGTAGAGATTTACCCAAGAAGGCTTGAAGCTCTAATTGCTGCCAAAGGGGTTACTACAAAGTACTGAATTGAAGGTCAAAATACTTACATGAAAATGGTTTCTCTTTTTGACATTTAAAAAACTTGCAAATCTTTCTGAAAAAGTTGTCACTTTGTCATTTTTCTTTGTTGAGTGTAAGCTGATAGAAAAGACTTGTCCATTTAACATTAAATCTATAGCACATTAAGGTTTGCAGAAAATGAAGAGTATAGTCAAAGGCTAAATCTCAAAAAATGTATTGCATTGTGTTTTTTTCCCTTTATAAAATAACATGTATGTACTGTTTTACAGTGTGTGTGCTAAACAATACTCGATAACACTCTTGGCTAAAAAAATAGTTGTACTCAGTAACTTTAAGGCCTTTGTTTTCATGTTTGGACCTCAGTACCATATACCTCCCTCAACAGGCTAGGTATTTTTTAAACTTAAAAATAAATGTTTTTCTTTAGAACACAATCTCTTGTGGTAAATTGGTATATTTCATGATTTTGAAAAAAATAACTTCAACATTAAAAATATTTTTTGTGAGACAAATCAGATCTTACACAGATCTGCAATCTGTAACAAGAGCCAAAACACCTTGTATTTTTGACCAGCATCATGCAGAAGAACCACTTTTCATCAAACACTCAAATTTGGATGTTGTATGTGCAATACTAAAATGTCTGCTTCATCATCTTGATTAAGATAATTGCCTGCAGCACTGCAGCAGACTAATGATGGTCGGCAATCTCCATCAGTTTCTGTTGTCCATCATCACCGTCTTCAGCATCATTGGAAAAAACAGCACTAAAGACTGTGTTCGGCTTCTGTTTATACCTTTTCTCTGAAACTCTCTGCCCTCTCTGTTTGATCCTATTACGTCTTGTTAAATGATTTGCTTCCTTCCCTGCTGGATGGACTATGGCTTCTCAAGCATCAAGCTCTGCTTAGCCTAAGTGAATCTTTTTGGAAATGACTGGCAGAATGCCATAAACTTGTGCGCAAGGATCAAAAACCAGGAATCAAAATGATCTTTTGTGAGAACAAGGACAAAAACAAGAATCTTAAATAAGGGGTCAGAAAAGTACATTATGCCTTAAAACAGTAAGGCAATAAAGAAACAATTGGAAGTGTTCTAACAAGGTTCATGTAATTTTGGATAGAGTGTAAAGGGGGTGCCAATATATAAGTGGTTGAGTCAATGACATTATACGTACCACATCCCCAGAAAATCCTGGGACCCACTGACAGAATATTTGTGACATTCATAAGAAAAATAAATGGTAGTGCAGTATAATGATAAAAAATAATTAAGTTTCTTAGGAATACTTGAATAACAAAATAAGTGTCAAAAAATGCATTAAATGCACATTAAGACCTCTTAAAGTGTAAATTGACCCAAATAGTTCAGGAAGTGATAGAAAAATTAAATAAAAAACAATCACAACACCTTCCCACACAACCTGTCTGCTAAGAATGATCTAACTCTTCAATATTACTCTCAATGTGGCCACTGATGTCTCAACATGCCTAAAGATATTAAATAACAACAACAACAACAACAACAACAACAATAATAATAATAATAATAATAATAATAATAATAATAACAATAATAGTTTTATTTATGTAGTGCCTTTCACACACTCAAGGACACTTCGCAATTTAACAAAAACACATTAACAAGACAGCTGAAGATACCTACCATAAAACGAATAATATACTCTTTGAAAAGATGTGTTTTTAACAGGAGTTTAAACTGAATAATAGATTTTTCCTTGCGAAGACTGAGAGGAAGAGCATTCCAAATTTTAGGGGCCGTCACATTGAAAACTCTGCCACCTAATGTTACTAACCTGTATTTAGGTACAAAGAGTTTGTTAGCGTCCGATGATCTTAATGTACGGGCAGGACAATAAGGAAGCAGCAGCTCAGACAGATAATGAGGGGTTAAACCATGAAGGCCTTTAAAGGTGATGAAAATAATTTTATATTTGATTCTTGAAGAAACTGGTAACCAATGCAAATCACTGAGCCCAGTGACGTAATCAGATTTTTTAGTGTGTGTAAGTAAACGAGTAGCAGAATTATGAACACCCTGTAATCTATTGATATATGTTGTCGGGAGGCCATAAAACAATGCATTGCAATAGTCCAGACGGGTAGTGATGAAAGCATGCATGAGTGTTTCAGTATCCTTCACACTGAGGAAAGAATGCAGATGAGCGATGTTGCAGAGATGAAAAAAGTTGTCCGTACTATTCAGCTAGTGTGTGATTGAACTGTTGTGTCTGTCAACTGCTGCAATACTTTCTTGCAAACCAAGTAATGGGCACAGAGCGTTTTATAACAGCGTAACATGATTTTAAAATGTTACTGATCACCCATTAATTTTGATTTTCAGGCATTCAAGGAATGCAAAGAGTTAATTAGGAAGTCCTAGACCCACCAGTACTCATTGTAGTTTGGACTATGGCAGCGTTGTCTCACACTGTTTTGAGATCTGATCGATGTGCATTTGCATGGTCTCTTTGTCTTGGTTTGAGCTTTTCATCAGGTTCTCTCATTTCCTTGTCACAGCCCAAAGATGCGTATGTTAATTTAGAGCTGAATGTAGGGGTACCTGAATATCCACAGTGATAAACTGGCACCATGCCATTGCCCGGATTCGGCCACTTCCTGGTTATGTTACAGTTAAGCTCTGGAATTAATTTAACTGCTTTCAGGATATATGAACTTAGGGTTGCCAGAAGTCCCTTGGACGTGTCCCATATTTAATCATTTTTGTCCCCTGTCCCGTACTGACCTTTCAGGGACACCCAAATGTCATGTTTTTAGTTCATGTTCAATTTTCGTAATAAAAATATATTTTTACTACCTTCTTACGGTACTTAGTTATAACTTTATAAGTAATTTATACTTTTTTTCTCAGATTCTCTTGATGAAAATAACCCAAATGTAACGAGGAAACTAGTGTTTGCTGCCTGTTCGCAACTCTTTCAGTTGCCATGTTTGGCTGAGGACAGCGACACTGTTACCGCTTTGCTCTCCAGCCGCGCTGCTGTTTAGTTCTGTATCAGCTTTGCAACATACAGCGTCAATAAAGTGTGTTGTTACTACTTGCCACGGCCCATCTTTTTTTTCTAACTGTCTGTATTAAATACAGGTAATAATTATATTTCTCTGTTTTCTGTATTAAATAAATATTTTCAAATGATTTCACTTTTACAGATTTTTTTTTAGCTTGAATTAAATAATTTTCAAATTATTTTACTTTTGTTTTCCTCATAACCCATTAAATTCCTTGCTTTATGTTTTTAGTGTATGTCTCTACTTTTATATAATATAATATATTGGTCTGGGTGTGTAGGGGGCAATATACAGTATATATAGAAAGAGAGAAAGAGAGAAAGAGAGAGAGAGAGAGAGAGAGAGATTTAAAGAGTGTCCCGTATTTCTAATTTTCTAATCTGGCAACCCTAGATGAATTGAAGTATGTTAACTGTCATTAATTAAAAGTAAGTCCAATTATCTGCTATAAAACGTGTAAGATAACAATTATCTAAGTAACATTTAGCGGCAGCCATGCAATGTTTGAAGCAACTTCATTAAGTCTAATGCTTTTCTTTCGTTCCTGCCTTAGCCTGAGCCCACACTGGACAACCATGGACAGTCAAACGGTTGTGATATTATTTTATATAAATCCTTATGTAAGGTTAATATACTACAAGACTTACCAACACTACACAACCCAGTTGAGGCTTAACTTAGATCTCAAAACGTCAGGTTTGGGCATCTTGAGAAAAGTGTTTTACATACACTGTAATTTGTATCGTATTACTAATGGTAGTAATTAGCACTTGTTACACTCCTACCGCGTTAATTCTTATTGGCGCCACTAGTTTAAATGTCTCAAAATGGAACGTTTTCAAAGCCGCTTTATCATATTCGGGAACTTAAGCATAGGGCGCAAAACATGGAAGGTTTAATGTCATATTTAATGTGCACGTCTTTGGGACGTGAGAGTTAAATTCGAATACGTTAATCCACTCGGGAGAACGTGCAGTTTGCACAGACAAGGTGTACGGCGCAAAACTGGAAGTAGGAATCGCGGGGCAGCACATTTTAATCTCTCGTACTGTGTTGAGTAATTTAAATCTATTTACTGCTGTTTCAGTCTCCCCTTCGTACTTTTCACAAAGCCCGTGTCATATGTTCCAGAGTTTCACAATAACTCTGTGAGAGAAGAAAAGTTACTTTTCGATTAATTTTTAAAACAGAGTGATCCAAAATCAGGATCGATGATGGAATGGCGCTAAACGTTACTTTGTAAATGCTTGATATTTGTTAAATATGCCTTGTCTTGTATGCATTTATACATCCCTATACCCGGACGATGGTAAATGAGGAGGGAAGCCCCTATTCGTTGTTAAGATTTCTCCATTAAAAAGGGGATTATTTTCTGGCTCACACCATGCTACGAAATGTATCTGTGTCCGTGCAGCACAGGGAAAATCTATACAGTAAATCACTTGTGCCTCGCAAACAGGCATATCGTAATCGACTGTCATAAATTTAAATATCTCGTGAATCAGTTTTTTAACCCCTTTTGTTGAAATTGTATAATTATTTCCCAATGTTTCCCCTTAGGCTCACAAAGCTATGCGAACACCTGTAGATCCGGAGTTCCGTTTCGGGTTTTTTTTTTTTCAAGCTATGGAGAAATGCGACGTCATGTGGCTCAATAGCCACACTTCACCACCTCCCTGAAGCGAAAGAGTTTGTGATCCCAAATGCGCTTATTTTCTGCTCGGAGTACGTCACATACATTTAGTTGGAGTCGGACAGGACTGTATCAGTTCCACGACAGTCGGAGAAGGTAACGGAAAACGTTATATACTGTATTTATACAGTACATAGAAACGTTTTTCTTTGCTTTTATTTTTTTAAACTCGTGTACTGAAGAATCGAGAGTGAAACCGTATATTATTTCGTTTTATGCATTGACTTTAAGGTACAATTATACATTGAAAAAAGAAAAACTGGAGGGCATTGTTTTTCAATTTGCTTTCTGGGAAAGATTACTGCTGTAGAGGAGAGAACAAATAAGAATCAATAACTTAATTTAGACAATCTTGGCTTCACTTTGAGAATAATAACACACTGCTGGCTCATAAAACTAACATAACGATGTCGTACCGTGTTCTAAAGATTAATTGCTATGTTGATGGATTTTTCCCACTTCAGAACGAACGAACGAATGATAGATAGATAGATAGATAGATAGATAGATAGATAGATAGATAGATAGATAGATAGATAGATAGATAGATAGATAGCAAAACATTTTCTTTTTGATGGTTAAAGATTTCTTTCCACCACACAGAACTGGCAGATAATGATAATTCAGGGCAAGCAACTTAAGTTTCCGGCACATATCGCGGCTACATCACCAGATATTGTCATTCTGTCAGAGATCTCAAGTCAACTTGTCTTGATAGAATTGACTGCCCTAGGAAGATCGTATAGAGGAGGTGTTTGAGAGGAAGCCGGCTAAGTAGCAGGTACTTCAGGAGGATTGCCGGACACAAGGGTGGCGGGTACACTGCCATCCAGTAGAAACAGGCTGCAGAGGTTTCGCAGGCCACTGTCTCTACAGATTCAACACCCTGCTGGGTGCTGAGTGCTCCGCTATGAAGTTCATCCATCAGGACTGCGACGGAGGCAACAGAAAGAGCTTCCCGGTGGCTATGGATTGCGAGGGGTGAGCCATGGCTTAATGCTGCTAGGGCGTAAATCGGGACTTGATCAACCCCGGCTGGGTCAACTGGACGAGGTTGTTTGAAGCGCCCTATTAATCCGTAGGGTGAATCTTCCTCTTCAAAGCATTACTCTATTTGATGGTTACAGATTTTTGACAAATTTAAAAGGAAGCAAATTTTAATACATAGACAATGCATCACCTAGTAACAAAAATGGATACAATTCAGTAAAATTAAACCACGTTTAATACTAATAATATGAATAGTAATAATAATTATAATAACAATACATTTAATTTATATAGTGCCTTAAAGATTACAAAAGATTAACATGCCTTATGGTTATATTCAAATTTCCCAGCTTTTTACCACAAGCATGCTTTTTAGTTTTGCTGGCTTTTTGCTAAGGCTAGGTTAGGCTTCATCTTTAAAGGTATAAATGATTAAGGAAGAAATAAAGCTCTGTGATGATGGAAATTCCATTATCTTACATGAAGCTCTCAATCTAAAAGAAGTACAGATTACTTAAATGACCAACTAAAGGCTAAAGGCTGCCAAGTGAAACCAATAATGTGAAAATTACACAGTTTTGTCTTTATGCAGATTCAAATGTCTTTAAGAAATCAATACTTTTAAAATAAAGTGCTACTGTATATTGCATATTCTCAATTGAAGGATCACTATTTGAGTATCCACTCCACTTCACAACATAAAATAAATGAGTATTTTTGTCTTTTTTTATACTTTTTTTTGGTTTTGTTTCATTTTAGTAAACCAGTAGCTGAGAAAGATGAGTACATCTCTCACAACTGCTAATGGGATGCTTGTCATCACCCAGGTCGTCCCTCAGAATAATGTGCAGGGTGCAAATACCACAACTACGGTACCTGTGCAAGTTGCTACAGGAACTAACTTTTGTCCAGTGCCACAGAAATTACAAAGATTTCTCAAAGGTGAACCAAAGGCTTTAGGGGTAAGAATATTTAAAACCACATCTTTTACTTTGGTAAAAATAAACAATACTGCTAAAAAGCAATGTCTTATCAAACAAGAATGTTTTTCTTTTCATGATCATGTTTTGTGCATCACTTTTGACTTACTAGAAAGTGAAAAGTTTTGTAGCAATGTTAGACATTTGAGTGTGGTATGGTACGGTGATAGTTCTACTTGTCAGGATCCTTGGTTCATTAAATGTATTATGCTGCCTATTGAGAAAATCATCTTTATTTTGTATGTCTGAAAATTATTTTTTTTATGTTCATTTCTTGTTGCTCCTTTGATGACCTTATGTTGCAATTCACATAACCTTTTGCAACGAAGCACAGTTTCTTATGACAGCATTTCACTGTGCGTACGTTAATTAAGAGCATATCAGGAGTGGATAATTTCAGAGATGCAAAACGACTCTTCCTCTATCACAGTTTAAAAAAATGAAAAAGTCACTTTCCAAAAATACCTTCCAAGAAAGATTTTTGTTGAGAATTTTAGCTTTGCAACATAACACTCCATGTTTTGATTTCTAGTTTATCCTTTAAAAGAAAGTTTGCTTTACTATTTGACCCTCACTTGTCCCATACTATGTTTGTTTAGAATGTTGAAAATCTCAGCCACCTGAGGCACCTTTTTATTGCATATTGCTGTTCTGTTGACAAATGATGCTGTCTCTGATCAGACTACCCCTTAGAGAACATATTTTTTTACATTGTGTATTTTTGTAATAAAAAAATGTGTTTTCTTGGTGTTTCATGATGCTCTTGTATATTCACTTTTACCCTTAAAAGAGTAAAATATTGCTTCCTCCAGTTCTGTAATTTTACATAGCAGAACATCTATTGCTTTACATACAGTATCTACACTTTGTTAATTATGTCTTGGTATATAAAATCACAGAATGTAAAAAATGTGTATCTAGGTCTGTACATAAGTGTGTCAATCTATCTAACATAATGGTATTATTATGTTTTCACTTAATTATTTTTATATTTATGTAGTCTCTTCAATTTTAATTTCTTTCTTTACACAAATAGATTCAAATGTATTATTCTATTAAACTGGTCAATTTGTTCATGTTTATATTTACATTTAGTTAACAGGAGGGTTTACTTACATTAATGACAGGCTGGACTGGTCTCAAAACATTGAGAAGCTATATAAGAAAGAGCAGAGCAGACTTGTTTTCACTAAGAAACTGCCTTCCTTTAATGTGGGAACTGACTTCCCTCACGTCTTCTATAACTCTGTAATGGCCACTGACTGATGAGAAGATCACTAGGACCCCACTGCCCACTCTGCAGAGCATCTATAACTGCAGAGTCCGCAGGAGAACTGCCTTGATCCTCAGGGACCCCACCCACCCCAACATGAACTGTTCACACTTCTATCCTCAGGCAGGAAGTAAAGAAGTATGAAATGCAGGACTTCCAGGCTAAAGAACTCTTTCTTTCCCAAGGCCATTAGATTCCTAAATAACTGACTGGAGTTTATAACCATGGGCTACGTCATTCTATCTACCTCACACAACTGTATTTGACTTGTCCATCACACACCTACCTGCCCATTACACTTTATATTTCTATTCTGTGTTTATACTTTATGCTGCCTCTGTTAATTATTATCTATCGGCTACTTATTATGTTTATTTTTATACACTGGTTTTGTCATTTAGTGTGGACAGCAAAGAAAGAATTTCATTGTACAGGGAAACATGTTTCCTTACTGTACACATGACAATAAACTTTGAACTTTGAACTTGAACTTGTAATGGCCACTGCAGTTTTCTACACTGTGGTGTGCTGAGCTAGTAACATCACTTCAAGAGTGGCTCACTGAATTAACTAGCTAATTAAAAGGGCAAGCTCAGTTATAGAATGCACTCTGGACCCCTTGGAGGTCGTAGCAAAGGAGAGAATGAAAACAAATCTGAGTGCCATTATGAACGATGCTGCACATCCTCTCTCTGATACACTAACATTGAGGACTTTCAGCCAACAAATTGTTCAGCAGAAATGTGTTGGGAAATGTGGCTAGGTATCCTTAACACCAACAGCGATACGCCTGCATAAGACCTTACTGTGACAGCCAAGTCAGAATGTTTCTTTTGAATTTTTTTGCTTTACAGTCATTCTGGTGTATGTTCAGACCAAAGTGTGTGTATATCTTTATTTATTTACTGATATATTTACCCATATATATATTTATTTATTTATTTAAAGAGCTTCTGTAAAAAGCTAAATTTCTCCCTGGGCACAAATAAAACCTTATCTATCTATCTATCTATCTATCTATCTATCTATCTATCTATCTATCTATCTATCTATCTATCTATGTCTCCTAGCAAAGCATGTAACTTGTGTGGCTGAGACTTAAATAAATAAAATAAAATCAATTTAAAAATCTGTCAAGATTAAATGATTGTATTTCAAGAATTTCTAAAGAGGTCTCATTTAAATACTGTTACCAAAAAGATTGGCCATTTTTCAGTAAGTAATGACTCTTTAAAGACAGAATAGTAATTGGCTAACAATTAGTAGAATATTGAATGCTTTATTGTTTTTGTTCTTGATGTGACTTTGATTTTTCGTTCTATTAGTGTAAAAGCTAGACCCATATTTCTATGAGTGTTTACAGTAATCTCAATACAGACAACCTCTAATGGTCAGATCTGTGATGGAGGTCGAGAGTGATTTGGTGTCCCCATCTGAAAAATCAAGATAAAAAAAAGAATAATTAGGTGTTTCCACAGATGTCAATCCATATTTTTGGTCATTTTTATTCCAGGTGGCTCAGATCATGATTGGAGTGATTAACATTGGGTTTGGGATAGTCCTGGCATTTACTGATTCACTCGCTGTATTTGGAGGAATTCCATTTTGGACAAGCATAATGGTAAGATGCTGTTTCAATGCCTCCTACCTTATTCTTATCAAAGTTGTTAATTCAGCATCATTTGCTTTAGGAAAGACATGTCCTCAAAACCTTCAAAACATGTACATATCAGAAGTACAGGCCAAAAACAAATGGTCAGATTCATTCATTTACAGTTTTCAAAGAATTTAGCTGCTTCAAATAGATATTGTAAGCTAATGTGATATTTCATGAGAGGAGTTCATTTACAGTCAAAGCAAGAATACAGCTTTGCTCTGAAACACTCCTTGAAAACATTTAAAATCCTTCTTGCCTCATATCTTGGTAATCCCCTTCGAAACCAATTACCCATATTAAAGAATTAAAAAGAGAAGTAGAACACCATTAGTCAATTAAATAGAAACACCAACATAGACACGCAGGATCCATAGGTAACACAAACTAGGCATTGACCCCAAACTATATTGAAAATGAAACAGTTTGAAGAATGAATAATACATACCAGTTACAATATGAAAATGTATTACTGTGTAGGTGCCATAATGGGTCTGCATTGCTATCCTCACATTTCCAAAAGACTGGAATCTAAGCAATGCTTTGTCACCGTCTATGTGAAATGTCCTCTTGTCTGTATGAATTTTGTGCAGGAACCTGATCTTATTTAAACATTCTAAATACATGCAAGTCAGTTTAGCTGGTGATATTACATTAGTCTTGTATGATCAAGTGTGGGTGAGTGTGTCATGAGATCAGGGCACATTGTCTGGCGCCAATGGTGTAGACTGCACCCAGTAACACTGAATTAAAATAGGATAATTTTTAAAATAAATGAGCAAGCATACTCTACAATATTAACTGTAGGTATATGAGAAAGATCTGAAAAATATTATATTAATTATATTATATTACTTTGTATTATATTAATTTTTGAAAAGCTTACTTCACCTCAGGGTATTAAGGTATGTAAAATATTGTTGCAAAAAATATATTTTTATTTGTATATTTTTTTTTATTATTATTTATTAATTTTATTACAATCAATACATAGCAATCAAGTTTTTACAAAAAAAAAGAATTATGCTAAGAACAGATTTTTTTAATGTTATTTCTTGAGTGGCACAACTTGTTTACACTGATAAAAAGGAAAAGTCAAGATGATCAGTGCTGCCGGTTAATGAACGAAGAATACTGTAACATCTTTCATTCCATTCTGATTGAAATACCAAACAAGAGGTGAAGCAAAAAGAAAAGGCCACTTTGTGCTCTACAGTCATGGACAGCAGCTACACCTTCAACTAAGCTCAGCCTGCGTATAAAACAAGGATATTACAGATCATCAGTTCATTGTTTAGCTGCATATACTAGTGCAATTATTAAGTGCATATACTTATGGAATTAGTTATTTAAATTACTGGTAGACATTTAGTATTACCTGTAAAATCAATGTTTATTTAGAAAAATGTTTTACTGTTTTTAACTTATCTTTATAAAAAATGGACACACAAGAGTACATGAACATTGGCAATCTATTAGACTATGTGCCAATGATATAAGACAGATAGTGTAAAAGTCTACTTAGAAAGAGAGTAGAGAACAACAATATAAAATTGTCATTTATACTAATTTAGATGAGGCATCACAATCACAATGGTGACCGTGTGGTTGATTAAGTTCTCTGACTGTGTTTCTGGATTTATTTTTTTTTAACTTAACTTTTGGGTTCACTGTTGATTCTTAGCTGATACACACATAGGTTTTCATTGCCTATGACTCTATACTGTACTTGCATTATGTAAATGTGCTGAGGGTAGCCTGTAGTATTTTATTAAAGAAACATTTTAGCCTGTTTAATAAGAAAAAAAACACTCAGGCAATTGGTGCTATGCAACTCTGTTAAAGGTATTTCCTGGAAAATAGGAGTGAGCAACTTTGAAAACAAAAAAGCCTGTTAGTGTAATTGGGAATACCATCCATAAGTGTTTGTTAAAATAAATGAAAGGACTTTTGTCTGCTTACAAATGTATGTTTAGCACATATGATATATATTGCCTCTTTTAAGGGTAAAAGGTGAGAACCACTTATTGACCCCACTTTGCCCAGACTCTTCTTCACGTCTACACATTCCACTGTGTTAATTACAGTAAATACAAGGTAAATATGGGGTTACAGCAGTCAGGTCATACTGTGTTTGACCAATATAAAAATAATTTTTTTAGGAGGCAATAAATGTATGTTGAGTATAGTGCTGCACGTGACATTGTTCACAATGCATTAGGGGAGCCTGTGACATATTACCATACAGGTGACATGGAATAAAGATTTTTGTGTAAATGTCTTGGGCAAAGAAAACATAAGGTTAGGTGCTGACAACATTTTCAGTATTAGGTTAGGTTAAAAGTGAAATTCCACAGAATTCACAGCACGAAATGGAAACCTGTTCTTCTTTCATTAATTGGCATTGCCTTATTTGAATGTGGATGTGTCCTGCAATGGGCTGCTTTCTACCTTGCATCTGATGGGCACAGGTTCCAAAAACCCTGAATTTGTTTAGACAGGTATGTTAATGGATGGGTGGCATGGTGGCACAGTGGTAGCGCTGCTGCCTCGCAGTTAGGAGACCCGGGTTTGCTTCCCGGGTTTTCCCTGTGTGGAGTTTGCATGTTCTCCCCTTGTCTGCGTGGGTTTCCTCCGGGCGCTCCGGTTTCCTCCCAAAGTCCAAAGGCATGCAGGTTAGGTGGACTGACGATTTTAAATTGACCCTAGTGTGTGCTTGGTGTGTGGATGTGTTTGTGTGTGTCCTGCGGTGGGCTGGCACCCTGCCCAGGATTGGTTCCTGCCTTGTGCCCTGTGTTGGGTGGGATTGGCTCCAGCAGACCCCCGTGACACTGTGTTCGGATTCAGCGGGATGGAAAATGGATGGATGGATATTAATGGATGGATGGTTGGACAAAACATGCAATAAATAAGGTGGAGAAATTTTCAGATTACAGAAAACACATTGGATAATCAAACACTATAAAGACAGTAATATCTACATAGATTAAACTGAACATAATTCAGGTTTGGACGTACAGTATATACAGACAGAAAGCCCCTGTGTTATGAACGTTTTCCATTCCTGACGACATTCATAAACACATTTTGTATGTTAATTGGAACTTGCACTGAAAATGTCCATTTAATAGAAATATTGGTAAACATGCAAAATACTTTATTAGTTGCTTTACAGAAAAACATTTCAAACTTAATAAAGTGATAGTGTAGCAATATTACTGTACTTTAAATCACAAAACAGGAATAATGTAAACTATAATGAACCATGTGTATGTACGGTTGATTTTATGTTTAAAAATAAGTTTGGTATTTGTAATTTCAAAGTTATTTCTTCACAATCATAGTATTTGTTCATTTTCCATATAAAATTATGTTCTGAAATGAAGTGTTTTTTATATATTTTAAAAATACCTTGCCTGTTTGAGCTGTCTGTTTGAGGAAAATATGACTTTTCAATTTATGATAACTAAGGAAACTAAAGATAATTATTTTACCACAGATTGTTGAAACAATTTTTCTTGAGGTAAGAATACATTTTCTTTTCATTTGCCTGCTAACAGCCTTCATTGTGGGTGAAGTTATGACAACTCAACAAGCACCAAACTATTTTTTCAACAGTTATGTTTAGCACTTGCTGATCGTGTAATTCATCACCTTGTTTGGAGGCTCTATTAGCCATACCTCACTTGACATATTACTAGAGCGTGCATGTTTGGTAGAAAAATACTGACTAAGGTTGTGCATGATTAGCCATCAATTAAGGGCTGGGGGACAGAGTGACATACGGATTGCCTCTGACCCTGGGTTAGTGTAAGGAGGCAGCTGTGTGTGTTGCCACATGGTAGAAGCACCCACTAAAATAATGAAATAAGCTTCCATATAGTGAAAGAATCTAAGCAATCTTAAGTGTGAATTTTTCAGTTATCATTGTATAGTAGTCTACAGAATAGAGACAACCATCCTTATCAGATCATCAACAGCGCTTGGTGATGACTTTCTGAGGTGAATCCTTGCCCCTGGCCCTGAAAGATGCCATTAAATGGCTGAACGTCACAACAGTGTTTTGATTTGCACTTTTTTTCCTTTGTAAAATGACATGGATACCCTGTTTTGTAATATATGTGCAATCTCAAGAAGTGGATCAATACTCAAAACAATTTTAGCTTGAAAAATGGACATTCTGTAAGTTTCTAGAGTTTTTCATTCATCTATGGACATCAAATTTTTAAAATTTATAATAAAAATGCCTCACTTTACAGCACAATTTTATGTGGCAAATTAATATATACCATGATTGTGAAGAAATAATTTTGACTTGCAAAATACCACACTTATCCCTTAAGCATCCAACAGTCTTTGATAAAGAGACAGTACCACAAAGAGATGAAAAAGCTTAATAATGGCAGGTAAAGCTACCACTAACTGATGATTTGACAACTTATCCTTCAGCAGAGTTGTGTTGTCTTTGCTGAGGGACTGCAGGTGTTACTTCCTCTTTCCAGCAGCAGATATTCCCCGGGATGGCACAGCTGGAACATGTACTTAGAATGATGGGAAGTACAAGTTACAGGATCTGCTTCTCATCAGCTAAACAGACAGCTGCCTATCTACCTGCTTAGCTGTAAAGGAGTGTACAAGTATTACACAGACATGCCTGCTGCAAGTTACATTCAGTTACATGTGCACTGTAAAAGCCATCTCACTTTGCACTGAAGAACATTGCTCATTTTTATAGCATTTCACTTATGCGCGTGTTAAGATGGCAGTTAAAAGTGAAATACTGGCTACAGGAACACTGACAGAAGCTTGTCTGATATCATACAAACATAGGAACATTTTCATTCAAGCATCAGAAAATATTTCAGCGTGCAGTCGCAGGGAACTTTCACATGTACATATATCGACTGTTAACAAACCTCACTGCCTAACACACTGTTTGATGTGACTACACAGTTACACTACAAAAATGGATATTGGGTAGATTATAAAAGTATACATTGAAACCTACCTGTATGTCTGGATCTGTGAAGCCACAGCATTACCCATTTCACAACCTTGAAGTAATGCTCAGCTTGCTATCCACAGCTACTTATTTGCTCACAGCCAGCTTCTTATTCATACAACATATGAGAGTTGTACATATACCACATTTTGACTGCATGCAAGTTTTTCCCAGTCCAATGTGGGTACAGCACCAATGCACTGTGGTACTTGCATAACTAATGAGTAATATAACATTAGGCCACTGAAATTGTCATTGTTTCATGACAAGAGACATGCCTTTTTCTGTCATGAGATATTTTTACTTGCACATGGGATATCTAATAATTTTTTTGGGACCTTGTTCTTTCAGGGGCTGTATCACATCTCTTTTGATAGTGGCATGGTTCAGAATCCTTCTTGGTGAATGTGGTTAGCTTCCAAGAACAAGCTGATTTCATTTTCATTAGGGCATCTCCTGATGACATCAAGAACGGTGAACCTTTACAAAAGTCATCATGCAGTACTCCTGTATCTTATGTAGACACACCTTGCAGCCACTACAGTTTGATAGTTTTGCATTTCTCTAAGGCCAGCAGCATGGAGCCTGTCCCTAACTGTCTTGTCACCACTGCAAGAGTTGTGTTTACCATCAGTTTTGGTAGCAGTACAGGTTTTTGATCTGAAATGACAAGTCTGATGTATCTATTCTGCACTGTTGTGGCCATTTGAGGGTGAGCAGATTTTGGACCGTCATCTGTCCTTGTCTGCAGTTAGAAGTGACAGAGTGGAGATGTTTAATTCATAGTGCCTGGCAACACTGCCACATGACATTCCAGAAGACCCATTAGTCTTCTATAGTAAAAATCAGGTATATTAAAAAGTAAGTTAAGTTACTACAAAGGGTCACAAATGAATATATTAATAATTATAAAAAAAACAAACTAAATGTCAAAATTGTGAATTTCATATCTCTAGGGACATAGGGATTTTTTAAGGTCTGGCCACACTGCCTGTGTGTAGTTTGCAAATTCCTCAAACATCACAGAGACGTTTACATTAAGTTTATTGGTATATCTAAACTGACCAAATATGAGTGAATTTGGGTTTGTGCATAAGTGTGCCCTGAAAGTGAGCTGGTGCCAGAGATGGTGCCTTTCCTGTGCCCATTCCAGCTAAGACAAGTTCTGGTTCTCTCCTGTCCACATAATGGACGGAAGTGCTTAGGAAAATTAATGATGTTTGGATGACTAGCCATGCAAAATGCAGAAGAGCTACAAATAATAACATTGGACAGGCATATGTCAGAACAATATCGCTTTACTTGGTTGTGCTGTCAGAAAGAAGTGAGCTGAAAATAACAGTAACTTCATGAAACTGCTGTAGCAGCATTAATCTCTGCGCTACCATACCTCAAATCATTCATTCTAACTTTATTTTGTAAAGAAATTTTTAGAGTGCATACCATTACCGTTTTTAAAATGTGTATTTTGTCACAAAATTACACCTGGTCAGTGGTGCACTGGAATACCAATATATTTTCAATATACTATCATATGGGACCAACTAGGGTTCTGGTATCTGTTGGCAGAAGGCAATTAATTATCAATCTATCACAAAGCACACTCATGGACACATTTATACTTAAATGGTGCTAACTTGGAGACACCAAATCCTGCCACCTCACAATTACAAAAAACTAGAAAATTAGATCAGACACCCAAGCTGAGCACTGTTTGAGTGATAGTTGCACGTACTTGCTATATTTGTGTGGGTTTTTCTCTTGTTACTCCAGATTCCTCTCTCTTTCCATAGATACCCATGTGCTGAAATTTGTTCACTAAAACCTGTTGGTATACTTTGTGCACTGTTGTAGGAATGCTATGTTTTTGCACTATTTTACCATTTTGTTTGTTTTTAATCAATAGGGTATATAGGGATAAAGAGTTGAATAGTTAAATGAGACAGGAATTTAATGCAGTGATGACAGAACAGGTTTAATATGGTCTCTTTTTACGCCATGTGTACATAGCCTGCCTTCAGCATTTTATTTATACTGTACCTCAGATTTTTTCAGCAGTCTACAAGAAGTCAGTTCCAATTCTCCAGGTGAGACAAGAAAAACCCCAAATCAGCTTGAAAACTGAATCAGAGTCAATAACATAATGTGTCTAAAATGAAAGAAACAAGCCTTAGTGAAATTGTCAGTGTCCGATTTAAAATACAAATCAGACTCTATGCCTAATTTGTATGATACAGGTCTGAATTGTAGAACCACATTTATTGTCAGATTACTGTGTTTCTCTTTATATTTCAGGCAATAATTTGACTTTATTTAGCTTTTGTAAAATTACTGTTTTATCATGCTAAGAAGACAGTTTATCTGTGTATTTATACCATCAGTATCATTTGGCTATTAGCAGCATGTTGTGGAGGGCAGCTGGGGGCTGTGCCCAGCCGGGATGCTAGAAGGAATGAGAGAAGGACTACGCCTCCCCCGGACCACGAGAGGGCAGCCGCCCTGGTTTGTATGGGGGCCAGGGGAATTGAGCATGGAGGCTCAACCCTATAGGAGCCTGTGGCCACTGCCAGGGGGCACCTGGACAATTGTGGAGCCCTGGACATAAGCACTTCCGCCACACCCGTTCTGGCGGATGGAATACCAGGGACACCTGGAGTGCTTCCGGGTGCTCATGCGGCACTTCTGCCACACCAGGAAGTGCCACAGGAGGAAGTTCCTCAGAGGGCACCTGGAGCACGTCCAGGTGGGTATAAAAGAGGCTGCCTCCCTACAGTCATGAGCCAGTGTCAGGAGGAAGAGGACAAAGCTGGGGAAGGAAGACGGAGGCAGGAAAGGACCATTGGAAGGCCCGGGAAGAAGGGTTTTGGTGCAAGGGCACTGTGTGTTGTGCAGGACTGTTTTGTGGACTGTAAATAGCTGTAAATAAATGTGTGTGTTGGTACCATTGGTGTCTGCCTGTCTGTGTCCAGGGCTGGTTTTCCACAATGTTTAAAGGCACTTAAAGCAGACAAAGTATAGATTTCTGAAGATCAAAAAATTAAATATCAATTTTTCCAAACACAGTCACCATACATTAACTGAATACTCTCTACCTGTTCAGAGTAGCTCCATAAAGGACAATCCAGTCATAAAGTCTGTTCAGAAACATACTGTGGTCTTGTATTTAAATTTCACAAATACAAGTGCTGGGGTATATTTCTCGTCACTGCTATAGTCACAGATCATTTATTACCCACTCTCTCATTACTTTGTTTTTCTGATTTAGCTCTTCTTCATTCCCATAACCTTCATTTCCACAGTATTACTCATGAAACGGAAGGCAAGACAAAGATTTATTTGCCTTTAATTGATCAGATCCTCATATAACCACCGCCTTTTCTACCATTAAATGACTAATATAACAAACATGGAGCTCTTTGAGTACTGGAAATTGTTTTGTTTATCCTAGTTGTAAATTTATCCTTCATCCAGTCCAGGACTGATATATTCTGACAATGGGAAAAAGTATAAACTCCACACACACAGTGGCCCAGTAAAGGATGTAAATCCACAATGCTGAAGTTGTGAGCCAGCAGAATAAACTACTGTACCAACATGATACCTAATATTAAGTTAACAATATATTGTACCAATATACAATTTCCTTTAATTGACATTTTCAAGTTTCACTTTTGCTCTTTCCACAGTACATTATTTCTGGAAGTCTCTCTATTTGTGCTGCCAATAGTATGCAATCTTGTCAAGTAAGTATAAAGATCTGTCTAGTTCTTTGTTTCAAACTGGTTATTTAAGTCTGGTCATCAACTATAAGATTCTCCTTCTTTTGCTTGGTTTGCCTATTAATAAATACACAGAATATATGTTAAAAGCTAATTCAGCTCTTTAGAGATTTTTTATTTGTTGAATTTTCACCCATAATTAAATCTTTCCTACTGCTTTTGAAATACTACTTAGTTTTCAAATCTTCAAATCAAGGAACAGGAGACTTGTAGATTCATTAAGGTTGTATTTTGTTTGTAAGATAAATAAACATGGCCCTTAGACAGTTTACACATATAATGTGGAGTACATCGGGCACATTTGGTCTTAGGTTCTAATCAGCCTCATTCGTGCCATTGTGATTGTATCAGGTTTCCTATTTCACACAAGAGTTGTGCTTTATGTGATTCATTTTCACATTATTTGGCTTTCGATCTAATATTGTGCCGAGAAGTAAATTATGTGGCTGGAGTGTTATCACATGATCAATGTGTTCTGAACAGTATAAAGATCAAAATGATAAAAAGAAATTAAAATGTGGTTTATAGGGAGATCTGAAAGACTGATAAAAAGATAGAGCATATGGTCAAAATCAGGAAGTACAATACCGATCGACAAAACCAAAAAACAAGACATGAGTCATGGTTGATTCACATAGCAAAAGTCGTGGCTATGCAAAGAGCCTTTCCTATTAATTAAATGTGATACAAAGACTTGTAGTTTAAAAGTTTGTATCTTGTAGATACTCCAGAGGATGGATGAGCATCCCACTCAAGATGGAGATGGTTCCTTTATCTGGCTGGGATACCTTAACGGAAGGATGGATTAAGTGTGGGTAATACCCAGCCGGGACGCCTTATGATTACTGTCCTGAATGGGATGTCTGAGGGATACAGGGATCAGTAAAAGATGATGGCAGGAGCAGTTCATCCACCACTATAATAGATGGCAGTGTCCCTCAATAGAGTCCCTGTTTGGACACCCATAGGGCTGCATGGGAGTTGGAGTCCAGAGATGCAGCCGTATAGGAGTACTTGGCAGATGATAGAGGGTGCTGCAGGGGGTGATCCTCCGTAGCTTTCTTGTGACCCGGAAGTACTTCCAACTGAGAGCATAAGTCCTCCAGGGCCCAGCATAAGAGGAGTCTGTTGCAACAAATGGATGAGTCAGAGTTGGGAGGCAGAGGGCTATGTACTTGGAAAAGAGGAGAGAGAAGTTTAAAGTCTGTATATTGGCTGTAATTGTAATTGCATTCAGCTGTCTGGATTATAAATCTTTATATTAACACCAAGAGTTGCGTTGGGTCATGTTTTTCTGGGGTTTAGGGGCTCAGTGGCACCCCCTGCTGTTCATAATCCATAAATTTATACAGTAGCAGTATCATCATTTATAGGGATACATTATAATGTCATGTATAGCAATGTGACTGTTGACAAGTTACATTGCCAAAATGAGTATGGCTATAATCATTAGAAAATTCTGCAGATAAAATTTACAAAATGGCACTGAAATGCCAATGAAACAGTGGTTCTCAACTTTTACTGCCTCGGGACCGAGATTTAACTTTTTAAGTTCATTGATGACTCATAGACAGCAATTAAGAGTAGGATGGTTCCCTTTGGTGAAACAAATGCACAAGAAAGGGGGAAGTGTGCTTGCCCTATTGGTGAAACAAGCGATTAAAAATGGGTAAAAATATAAATATAAGTTTTGTTGATTCCTTTTAACTGTGAGCAACTCAATTGATAAAGCAGTTTTTTTTTTCCTTGCATGCATGCAACCCAGTGATAGCCACTCGCAATCCAAGAATGGCAACCTACAGCCCAAAGTGGGTTGTGACACACTGGTTGATAAAGACTGATATCAAACTTTAATGCAAAAATACAGTAAATAATCAATCAAAAATTGACAAAACAAAGTAGAGTTCAGACAATAAAGCCAATAATAAAAAAAACAGCACTGTCTTTGTGGCCAGCCTCATTAAAGAAAGCCTGAAGTAGCTTTCGTAATATTTGTATCACTTTTGTATTTAACTAATAAACAAGGTATTAATTTTAAAACTCCTTCTTCTTCATATTTTCCCACTTCTATGTGGGGTCAATGTGCTTGATCAGCATTCTCCATACTGTTCCAACCTGCACCTCCTCCTCAGTCAAACCCTTTACCTTCCCCTGTACTTCATTTCCCATCACTCTTTTGCTCACATGTCCAGACCATTTCAGCCTACTTTCCTTTACTTTACCTGCTATCTCTCCTACTTTTGTTGAACCTCTGTCTCATTTCTGATTATGTCCTTTTTTGTAACTCCACATATCCATCTTGACATTCTCATTTCTGCCACATCCTTTCCTTTGTTTCCTTTACTGTCCATGTCTCAACTCCATACATCATTGCTGGTCTTATCGCTGCCTTAAAAACCTTTCCTTTAACCTTAAGTGCAATTGTTTGATCACACAATACTCATGATACACCATATGTTCCATCCACACTGCTTTCTATGGGTTATCACTGCATCTCATTTTCCATCTTGGGCTACCACTGATCCTAGATATTTCAAGTTTTTCCACTCTTTCCAATAGCATTTCCTGCAGGCTAACTTCTGAATCTTGATCATCATTAAACTTTAAATATTCTGTCTTCTTCCTATTTATATTCAACCCTCTGTCTTCCAAAGTTGGTCCTCATTCTTTCAATTTCCTCTCCACTTTCTTTTTTCTGGTGCGACATAACACAATGCCAGCAGCAATAACATACACCAGGGGTATTGATCTTTTATCCTATGACTCATCACATCCATAATGAGATCAAAGATGTAAGGACTTAGAGAAGACCCTGGTGTAGACCCACTCACATCCTCACATATTTCTCTGTTATTCCTTTTTCTTTCATTCTTCTCTTGACATGGCACTGTATCTTAAGCCTCCATGGCCCTGTATTATAAGCCTCCCCCACACCCCTCCCCCCAAAAAAAACACATACAAACCTTCCTGCTTTTCATGATGCTTCCCTTTGAGTTATGCAAACACTGCATCAGTTGTCCCTCTCCCTGGCATAAAACCAAACTGCTCACCCCATGTTGTTTTTTTCCATAAAACAACTCTAAAACCCTTTCTCAGATTTTCATTCTGTGTGACATGTTATCCCTCTATAGTTTTCCACAATCCTTAATATTGCCCTTCTCCCTATAAATAGGTGCAATCACACTGTTCCTCCACACCTGTCATATTCTCTCTTGTTCATAAATACTCTGCATTAGACCTCACATCTACTTTCTCTTCTCATAAACTTTTCCACTCTTCTAGTGGTATTTCATCCTGTCCTATTGACTTTCCATTTTTCATTTTTTTCAGTGCCTTCTTTATTTCCTACCTCCTTATTCTTGGTACTACCTCTTCATTTGAAATTTCATCCCCAAATACTATACTTTTCAAATAACCTCTTCTATATATTCTTGATTCTAAGATGCTCACTCAAGACCACACATTGCTCACCTTTCATCTGCTTTATCTGGCTAAAATCATTCCCAGCCTTGTTCCAACAATATTCTAGAAAACGTTCTCTCTTCGTCATTTGCCTCCAATTTTTCATGCACCTCCTCCAACGCTTGAGCCATGGCTATTGCCATTACTCTCTTTGACTCCTTTTTTGTCTGTCTAATATTTCCCTATATTCCTATCTCTCTGATTAGTACCATGTCTTCTTTGCCTCCTTCTTAGCCTTTATCACATCCTGCACCTCTCTGTTCTACCACCATGTCTCTTTGTCCTCAGATGAGCTCCTTCCTGTTGTCCTACCCAACACTGACTTCACCTACTCTTAATACAATTTTACTATTCTTCTCCCACCATTCCTCCACTTTCTAAAATGACTGCACTTCATTTAAAAATGTCTCCCTAATTCTGTTCTTAAGCCCTTCATCTTTTAATCTCCACCACTTTATCCTTTTTGCTTCCTGCTCTGGTTTTGTGCTCCTATTGTTTCTGATCGCTCACTTCATCACCAACATCTGTTTTGTTTTATCAGCACTGGGGTTGCTTTTCATACATTAGAGTTTCGTTTATATGGATAGGTGTCAATATTGCTCAAGCCCACTGCACAGGTTGACCTGGGTGAAATCCCTTGGAAGCGCATCCTAGGACAACAGATAATTACTTTTTTTTTTGTTTGAACATTAGCATGTGAGGACTTTTTACACCTGTTATTAACTTTCATTTCTGAATTCTTTGGTGCCTCGGCAGCATGTTTTAAGCATGAAAATATTTTTATGAGTGTGCTGGTCATGACAGCTTAATTGTCACATGTTGTTCTGTTTCTCCATAAAAAGTCCTTCCTTCATAGTATGACTGTCTAATATATAGTGCTCGACTTTCTCCTTCATGTTTAATATTGCTTAAACATGGTGACTTTGAGCTGAAGGAAGAAATGCATATGGTTTTTTTTTTTCTTGCATTCAAAAACTTATGCTAGAATAGTTTGCAAAATCAAAAAGAATCCATTTCCATTCATCCTGTAATCATAAATTTGGTGTGTAAAACTGCTTTAACTTTCCAAAATATTGGGCAGAAAAGTAAAAAAAAAGTTTATAAAATGAATTGATAAAATATTTATCAAATAGTATTTCACACAAGATGTATTGCTTAATTTAAATAAGTTAACTGAGTTGAATTTCTTTTGTTTTAGATTAAAGGAGCCTTGGGTACGAATATCATCAGCACAATTTTCAGCTGCATTGGAATCATCATGTATTCAACAGATTTAGCAGTTGAATTGTGCTATGATGATTGCTATTACGGTTATCCATTTCAGGTAATTTTCTTTATGTTTTGTTTTTCCTCAAGTCTTGTCTGGTCAGGGCTTTTTCAAGAACATAGTAGCATTTACATTTCAAGAAGTTTTTAATTCAGTATCTCAAGCCACTTGAATTTTCAATGTATAGGAATTTTCTGCATGTTACTTTGAACTCTGTGCCCAAAAGATAACTCATAAACGTTAATGTTACAGTTCTCTAGATTTTTTTCTTTTTATAGCACAACATAATTTTTGGATCAAAAACAGAAACTGATAGAATTAAAACTGGGATGGGTGGTAGATTTCAGAATAAAAATATTGAACATAAAATATTTAAGGATTACTCTGCAATTGTCTTTGAGACATCATAATGTTAAATCTGGTACTCAGGAGAGTACAGAATGTCAAAAGAGTGCTCTGTACACAAAGTCCAGGAGTATTCAATCTATCAGTGCCCACAAATGTCTTTTTATAATAGAAATAAAAATCTACACTGCAGTTAGGTATTGTCTTGTGATGCAATCTACAAATTAATCAGAGCATAACACATATAGAATCTCTGATAAACCTCACCTAGCTTAACCTTTTCCAATTACATTAATATAATTCATCTTTCTTAATCCAGTTACATCTAAGAGGAAAAATGAAATGCAACACATATATAACATAATCAATCTGAAAGCTAACTGTTCTGAAAAGGTTCATTCCATGGGTAAACATTGATTAATTTAATTTGTACAGAAGATAACTAAACATGGGTCCATCCAATGTGATAATGTATCCTGCACAAAGGCAAACCAAGTACCAACACTGAAATCAAGAAGAGAAAGAAAAAAACGATCAAAAAACAATCATTTGAGATTAATTAAACATCAACACAAAATGACTAGTGTGGGATTCATACCCAGTGCACTGAACCCATGAGGCAGCACTGATAACTTCTGAACAATCCTCAGATTAACATATTGTAATTAAAATGTCTCTGAGTACAATAGATGGGTAAGCATGTACATTTTTGCAAATGTAAGAAAATTAATTTTACACAATAACAAGCCCCTAACATCAAGAGAAAATAATATTATTCTTCTCTGCTTAAAACTAGTTATGTATGCACTGTATACACAATAGCTTTAAAGCTTTATTCTCTATTGCCCTATCTCTCCTATAAATACCTAAGTAAGAAAATATTTACACTTTGGCAGCAGGGTCTGGTAACAAATGCATTGACCTGTACATTTAAAGGCTATCAATTCAATCTCTTCTGCTTTAACTGTGTTAACCAGGTAAAGTCACTTTGACCCACCAGGGGCCTCATGTATAACGCCGTGCGTAGAACTTGCACTATAACATGGCGTAAGCACAAAAGCTGAAATGTGCTTACGCACAGAAAAATCCAGATGCAGGAATCTGTGCGTACTCCAACTTCCACGTTCTTCCGCTACATAAATCCCGACCAGCGTGAAAACTAACGCTCGTACACGCGCATTATGTAACGCCCCAAATCCTCCCAGAATTACGCCTATTTGAATATGCAAATCAATATAAATCGCCCTTAAGCGCAGCCTTCTGTGAAAAGACAATGGGAAAAGCACAGGGGGAAACATAAGAATTTCAGTGAATACCAAGTGGAGGCAAAGGAAAAACATACTATTTGTTCAAATAAGCCGTGGTATAATCAACAAAAGGAAGTTGATCGAGTGACATAGCATGTTGGAGAAACACATCCACAAAATCGCACAATGCCGGAAATAAAAAAGAAGTCACATATCAAAGTCGCCGTGGAAAGCCGAGTTGTAAGCCCACTGTCTGAGTGTCATATGAAAGCTTATTAGGGTACAGAGAAAAAAGGCACAAGGTGGGGAAAAAGCACGAAATGTCCACTTCAATCTCGACATTTCCACTTTAATCACGTAGTTTATTTTGTCATTAAAGTAGAACGTCATAAACTTCATCTTAAAATCGTTTAATTAACCAGTTTCTAAAATCACATCGTAATTAAAGTAGCACGTTAAATGCTTTGTTTTGTATTTGATTTTCTATGTGCTCTATGTGTGTGAATCACTACTTGCTTCTTAAACCGGCTCTCTTCCTCCAACTGGACACAGAGTCCATTACATTCGTGATATTACAGCTCTCTGAATAACTAAAATACTGAGATGTATACGTGATGTCATTTTCATGATGATAGGAGTTAAAGCACGTTATTAAACATGTTTCACTTCGATGAAATAATTTATTGCAGCAGTACAATCAGGGGCGGCTCTAGGCTTGTGGTGGCACTGGGCAGAGGAAGAATCGGTGGCTCCTTCGCCCGCCAATGTCATGCACGGTGGATGGCCATGTATGTTGCGTGTGCTTAATGCCGTATACCGATAATTCTCTTTCCGATCAGCTGCTGCTGTGATTCACACTCAGATACAGTGATATAAATACTCAGAGTGGTGCAGTGAGAGAAATATGGAAAAAGATGATTCGCTGTGGCAACTTCTAACGGGAGGAGCTGAAAGAAGAAGAAGAAGAAGAAGTGAGAGTAACAACGCTAAAGTAGTTATGGCATTTGGAATACTATGGCTGTTCCCTGGACCATTATATTGTTACGAGTTAATTACAATCAGATGCATTACACTAATAAACAATATGCGGTTAGTTTCTGTGTATTTATAAAGCCGCGTCATGAAAAATAATGAGTAATCACACAAGAACAGTACCATTGCTTTGACGCTGGGTGCCGCCAGTCTGCAAAACCGAGCGGAGAACTTGCGTACAACAAGGTATGAGGTACTGTGGAAAAGTGCGTGGCTTTACGCCAAGTGTAGGTTATATACATCATGATTTGAACGTGGAAAAGTTCTTACGCAACATTTCTGTGCGTACGCACCGTTTATACATGAGGCCCCAGGACTGCATGTGATATGAATATGTGAAAACTATATTTGCTCAATAGGAGGAGGGCACTGATTCATTTTAATGCTACAGTGATAATTGTACCAAAGGGTTGTGTCAGACAGAGATATGTATGTAAACCACAGAGCAGTCTGCCAAACCCTAAAATACAGAATACTTTAGTTCTCCCCTGAGCTCATAACTTCAACTAAATTAGCTGGGCAATTTAAATGAATATTTAAAGATAAACTAAATATAAAAGTTATCCAGAAACCACAAAATAAGTAGTGGCCTTGGCATCATTTTCTGAGGTTCTTTGAGGGGGTTAGTGTTATGCCTGTAACCACTGGCAGAGTATTAGGGTTCATAAATGCATTTGCCTTGGATTCCTATTCTTGCAAAACAAATACTATTTGAGACAGGCACTGTAATAACACACGCACCATACACACTGCCTCATTCAGTCCTGGACATTCATCAAATCACCCGCTCAATCACATTACACACGCACACACACACAGGTACACTTCAAATCAGTTCAGCCTGCCAAAGATTAAGAATTTTCAAGCATTGAATTCATTCTGGTGTTATCATTCTAAATTAGCTCAATCATTTTTCATGAAAATTAACGGTGGGCTGTATCCAATTACGGTGACTTTTACTGGTTAGCCAGGAATTAACCCTTTAAAATTTACACTGCAAATTGAGTTAGATAGCAAAAATGTCACTGTTAAAAAAGTTTAAGAGGACAATTGATACTCAGAATCATTAATTCAGTGACAAATGGACCGAAAAATTTGTCTTTATAATGCCATGATTCTGAAATGCTCCGCAGGCCTGTCTGATTTGCAATCAAACAGTAACTAAGATAAAAGTTTATAATGTGAGCCACTACTATCGTAAGAAGTATAGCACTCTCAATAATTCTTATCCACCATAGTCTGAGACCTGATGTGCAAAAATTAAGGTCATTGAAACTAGCTATGATGGCATTAGGGAAAATACTTGCTTCCAATACCTCAACCAGAAGAAACTGTGATGAGGTATTGAATCATTATGTTATAGACATTTTATCAACACTTGCGTGTGATAAATCAATGGATAATATTTATACATTCTAGAAAATTTTAATATGATTAAAATAATGTGTTGTGGCCAGAGAGAACTGACCCACAGGTCACTAGTTAATAATCCTGGCTAGAGATCCAAGTCAAAGTAGCTTCTTGCAGATTCTCATATACTGACTCATTGATATTTTGGAAATGTTAAATAAATGTAGTCATACTAGGCACGTTTCTTCCGTAGCATAGCCGAGCATGATTGTCTCCCCCTCTCTACCCCCCCACTGGCCTGTTCTCACACTACGCTTAATATACTGGGCCTAGTCTCGCTTTCATCATGACCATGCAACTTTGTGTAAAGCCAAAATAAGATCCAAACATGGAGTGACAGCAAGCATGTCAAAATGGTTTTACTTATTTTGTGTTTTTATTTTTTTGGAGTCGTCGAGGGCAAGATAACGCTTTACCCTTTCCCAGATTTATTGAGTGTGCAGCACAGCGATTTGCTGTTAATTGTGCTGCACAAATGAGATTTTTACAGTGACAAGTGATGTTAAGGGAGGAATTTGCAGCTTTTCTTGCCATCTACAATTCACATTCATGTGTAAGGTGAGCATAAAAACATGTTTTTAACTCAAATGGTATTGTATGAAATGAGAATTGCACTCTCAGACTTGATGTCGCGTCTGTTTTCCATGCTCAGGCACATTTAGCGATCACACTATATCTGAATCCTACTGAACCATGCTCAAGCGTCCCTCTTCCAAGCAGGCCAGAGCATAATATGCTTGCCCTGGCATGGAGTGATCACACTATTCAAACGAACTAAACTTTACGGGGTTACATGCAGACAAACATGCTAGAGGAGCGTTGCTAGTCAGAATGGCCTGTTGTCATCAGAATTGTTCTTATGCTCTTACAACATGTGCGTGGAACAATGCATGCTTTATCTAAAAAGCTGCCACTAGAAGGCCCTTTACAGGTAAACTGCATACAATTAGAAATCTAAAAAATTAATATTTAATGTGTAACTTTGAGTGTCACTGAAGAAGTTTCATAAAATCAAAAAAGTGCTTTACAGTGAATCCTTTCTCAATTAAAAGCATTTCAAATTATTGACATTTTTGTACAGTTGTACCACAGATCAGGTAGGTTTAGGGTGTTCCATTTGTATTTTAGGTATATTTGATGTAAAGTTCAAATTGATTTACATTTTTCATTGAATGTTTTATTTGCATAGCTCTCATAGACCAGTAACAGTTATAGAATCTACGATGAACAAAAACATAAAAGAGAAATGATTTGAGGGCAAAATTAACAGAACTTAGTAAGCCATCTAAGTTTTGTTCCTGATACAGAATCAGATGTGTGCTACATTTTTATACCCACCATTGTCCTACATGGTGGATGATCATCTGTTAACAAACACCTTTAAATATATTGTTTCTTATAATTGTATACTATTATTTACATAAAGAATTTCCAATAGCTATTGTGATATTGTTCTTAAAAATAAACATGACTAGGTTTGGACCAAGTTACAGTTCTTAAAGAATCAGGTAAGGTTGGGTAAAGGAACATTTATTTGTGGACTGCGGTTGAGTAGTTTTATTTTTACAGTTAAAGGTTGAGTACAGATCTTCAAAAAGACACTCTATGCCTGCCATGAGATTAGAAATGCCAAAGCAACTGTCAGTTTTAAGACTATGACTGTCTCATGGTTGAGAGGCTTATTCATTGCAGTGATCCTTAGATATGATGTAGGTTTTTGGACCCTTACACTCCTGGTAACATTACATTCAGCAAATCTGCCTAGAAGGGGATGTAGACTAAATGGTAAAATATAAAACATCCAGTTCACAGTGAAACTAATCAAACATCAACCCTGAATAGTTATATAGGAACCCCTTTTGGATCCACACTTATTGTGTGGTGTTGGAAATTGAACATCTGGAGGCCATGTGACACACAAAACCCACTCAGGTACAAGACAAAGGGAAGTGGGAGAGGTTAGGTTTGATGCATGCCAGATAGCAGACATGTGAGGCACAGACCCCGATGTACAAATCTCCGACCACTGAAACTGGCTTTTAGAATGTGGACTATTAATTCACTTTTAAATGGGGGAGCCTTGGCTTACATCTGTTGACTAGATAAGACAATAAAAAAAATGTAACTCATTTCTACATACAGCATTGCCTTGGAAACCAGGCTTTTTTATTTGAGGTAGTCTCTCTGGTACTTTGCAGCTTCTGAACATGAGAGGCCCTATTCTGTGATGCAATTAGGAGTATACGTGATTTGGCTGTTTTCAGGCCACAACTGGGAATATCATCTATCAATCCATTATCCAACCCGCTGAATCCTAACTACAGGGTCACGGGGGTCTGCTGGAGCCAATCCCAGCCAACACAGGGCGCAAGGCAGGAAACAAAACACGGGAAGGGCGCCAGCCCACCACCGGGGAATATTATCAAGAACTAAATAAAATAATTTGAGGAATTCCGGTATCATTTGGGAGAAAAAGTAATGAAAGGATCTTCATCTAGAGATGCAAGCCTTCAGCACTGGAAAAGATGTCACAAACATGTCACAAAAACTGGATACTTTGGGAGTATCCTTGTTAATGTCCTCATCAATACTACATGAAAGGTAATGACAGTAACTGCAAATTTTCAGAATTGGATGGTGCTTTACATTCTTAACATGAGGGAGCAGATGGTACATGTCCAATTATTGTGACATCACTTTGTTTGCAATCCCTGACAGATCTTATCTTTATTGTGCTATCAGTGCAATAAAAAGTTGCAAAGTTCAACCTTTGACCCTGCAAGAATAATATGAATTCTGAGCCAGCCACAAAGTAGATGAATTTGAGCGGTTAAGCATTTGATAGTCCTGCTTACATGTTTTATGAATTTGAAAAATATATAACACTGTGTAACAACGTGGTATCTTGTGGGAGATGTTATATTGGGTTCTAAGGCCACTGCTGTGTGTCATATAGACCTTTGAATTTGTGGAAGGCAAGTTTTATTTGTGTAATTAACATTTGAAAGAATCTGTTAAAAAGTTGATGTAGGAGAGTGCAACACTTGCTTCTGACATTCTCCCAGACATATTGGTAGTGCAACAGCAAGCTATTAACATGATGGGCTGCCTCCAGCTATGGCCAGTGTGGTGACTCTCCCAAACTGATAGTCAGGGGTTGCAAGACACCAGTCTATGAAGAGTCTTCTACTGGTCCGCAAAAAGATGGAAAGTTGTACTATTTTATTATTTTCTTTATTTTGTCAAATTTGAATTATTTGCAGCTCGCCTGTGTGTTAAATTGTTCAGAAATGTAACACAGTATGCTGCTTTTATAGTGTCATCACTAAGGTATTATCATTATTACTGGCTTATTTCATTTTGTAGCACCAGGCCGCAGCGGTGCTGACTAAAGGCAAGTCCCAGTGGACTATTGCTCTTCTTGAATTGCTTTTTTAGGTAGCTTATTTAACATTTCCATATTAGTTGGAATTTTAATGCGACTTGGTCAGGCTTGCCATTTTTATTGGCTCCTTTAGAGTTGGCACTGAATTGGAATGCCAGCTTATACAATGGGCAACTCATCCTTCAGCAATGTATAGACGCAAAACATGCTCATTCTTTTTGCATATGAAGGTTAATTAATTTGCTTGCACACAGCACAATATTGGCACAAGCCAACTCTGAGATGTTGATTTAATAAATGCTGGTCAGTGAAATGTGCACTTTTTCATACAAAAGAGGAAAAAGTAATGCAAAAGTAATGCACTGTTTGTAAAGCATTACATTTTATAACAGCTAACCATGTAATGGATTTAGTTTATTTTTTGTGACTTAACGAGTAATGCAACTAGGTCTCATTTTTAAAAGTTGCATTCCACAACACTGATTGGCATTAAAGGCAAGAGCTTGTTTATGACCCAATTTGTGCAGGGCGGAGTTAATTTATTAAATATACAAATATCAACAAGTCTTAATTTTAAAAGCACTTAAGAGTCCAATAAAATACCCAACTTAAGTACCAATAACACATTCTGAAGATGATTATAGACAGATCTGTAAAATAATACTCATGTATCAATTTCCAGTGATGTAAAGTCACGAATTACATTCCCTTTTGTTATAGTTATTGAGTAGATTATATATTAAATTGCATTTTTTTTAAAGTATTTTAAAAATCATGCATAAATACTTTTACTCTTGAATTATGTTTAGTTGTTGTTTTGTCTTGGTAGAGTATTTATTATATAGAGTATATATTACTCTACTTTCCCCTTTTGTATTATTAATATGTAGCCTTTGTCAGAATGCCTCAAATCTCCCAGCCTTATCACTGTTTATAAGGTACTGTACCATATAACTTCTCCACACCTTCCTTTCTACATGTATAACCTCAGGCAATTAGGTGTAGTAAAAGACAAGCAGGAGTTACGTTACAATTTAAACAATGTATTATTGATAATATTCATAAATATGAACAATATGCAAAGTAAATTTGAATATTGGCATCCTTCAAGTCAAGTCAAGTCAGGGAGCATGCACTGGTACAGTGCATTGCCGCACCCACTACACGATAAAACAAATTGGGATCTCGGTCGGCAACCCCTCAGGAAGATACACGGTCCAGTTCCACCATCCGGAAATTACCCTCTATCTGCTGCAGCCAGGTGTTACATGGGTGACCCCTTGGCCTGGTCCAGCCACTCGGGTCCCCAACAATGAGGATCTTATGAGCTGGATCACCCTCGGGGAAACGCACCACATGACCGTAGTGCCGTAACTGACACTCCCTTACAATGCAGGTAATGAGCCTCATTTGGGACTCCATGAGCAACCGCCCATTCAACACAAAGTCAAACCAACAGTGCTCAAGGATTTTCCAGAGAGACACAGTACCAAAGGAGTCCAGTCTTCATCTCAGGTCACTGGATAGCGTCTATGTCTCACATAGCAAGACAGGAAGCACCAGGACTCTAAAGACTTGGACCTTCGTCCTGTTGCATAAATATTGGGAGTGCCACACACCCCTTTCCAGTGACCTCATGACCCCCCATACTCTCCCAATCCATCTACTGACTTCATAGTAAGAGTCACCAGAGAAATTAATGTTACACCCAAGGTAAGTATAAATTGTTCAACAAGGTCGATACTCTCTCTCCGCAAAAAGACACACTGCTAATTGGCTGTGCCCAAGCGGTCATTAAAGGCCTGGATCTTGGTTTTTATCCAGGACACTCACAATCCCAGGCATTTAGACTTCTCACTCAGTCTCTCGAACACCCAGATCAGAGCATCCATTGACTCTGCGAAGATCACAGCATTGTCAGCAAAATCAAGATCTGCCCCACATCTGCTGGACCCCACGATCTTGCCCAACACCCAGTCCATACAAGCATTGAACAGAATAGGAGCAAGAACACACCCCTCACGAACCCAAGAATCAACTGGGAAAAACACAGCGGTTCTGCCTCCACTCTGCACAGCACTCACAGTACCAGTGTACAGGCAGGCCATGATATCCAGCAACCTCGAAAGGATCCCGCGAACCCTCAGGATGTCCCACAGGGCAGCTTGAGTCAAATGCTTTATGAAAATTGACAAAGGCTACAAAGAATCCATGCGTTCCATGAGAACCCTCAGTGCCAGGATGCAGTCGATGGTAGACTTCTTAGGCGTAAAACCAGACTGTTCCGGTCACTGGTAGGTTAGCAAGTGATCACGGATCCTATTGAGGATGACCCTAGAAAGGACCTTACCCAGCACTGAGAGCAGTGTTATTCCCCTGTAGTTGTTGCAATCCAGGCAATCACCCTTCCCTTTCCAGATAGGGACGACAAGTCCCATTTTCCAGTCAGTTGGGATGATGCCAGTCACCCAAATGGAAGCAAAGATTGCTTGCAATGCCAGGAGGACAGCCTTACCACCAGCCCGGAGAAGTTCACCCCGGATACCACAGATCCCTGCAGCCTTTCCTCCCCTCAGCTGGTTCACCACCTGTGCAATCTCAGTGAGATTGAGTGGTTCATAGCTAATTGGAGGATCAGCCTCAAGAACCGTGAACCCAGAGATGTCTAATGTCCTAGCCAGACGATCAGCTTTGAAAAACTGCTCAAAGTAGTCAGCCCAGCGGGTCACAACTGCAGCATCATCCATAAGGACCGTTCCATTAGCTGCCCTGACTGCCAATCTCCAAGGAACAGATTTAGATGTGCGTAAAGCTTCAATTCCTCTGTAAGCAGGACGTGAGTCGCTAAACAACAGATGGTGTGTCATTTGCTCACAGATTTCTCTAACAAATGCCTCTCCTAGAGCCAATAGGGCATCATGGTACTTAAAGGCTTCTGATACAAGCCAGTTTCAAACAGCCATACTTCAGACCAATGAGGCAGAGAACACCTTCACACCTACACCCGTGACGCTTGCCAGTTAGGCAGCCTAGCTTTCCTGTGGGGGTTGGCTGGGAGTCCTGCAGAGAAATATTAGCCAAACTTGTTTGAGGCACTTCCCCCAACTCTGTCATAAAATTACAAAGAGACTCATTCCTAAAAGGGGGAAGGGGTTTTTAAACCATCAAACCGTTGCTGTTATTATCAATAATGTAACACTAATATTACATTGCTTTGTCTAAGTTACAAATAAAGACATACAAAATATGTATCAACTTGTGTGCAAAATTTCACGTCACAACAGTAGTGATTCTGCTTTGTTAGTTTTTTCAAGGTGGATCGTTACAAAATACAATTGATCGGCTGTGTTCAAAGTGTAAAGTTTACAGTTCAAAATAAAACTTCACAAAAAATATTGTCTGGGATGTAGGTCACGATCTTATAGTACAAATTGTTTTAGTAAATAAAACCATGGCTGTGTAGTTCACCCCGGCTATATAAGTGGTTGTATCTCAGTGTATCAGAACCTAGTGTATTGTCCAAGAGCTCAAACTTATGAAGAGACATGGAAGTATGTTGATTTTTTTTAAACTAGCAGGGTATTTAATATAACACAGCACAAATGCTATAAATCATAGTTGATTGAAAGATACCACAGTAAAATACTAGTAGCCCCATATTGTTACCAAACAAGTTTCCAGTTTTCCAAAAGGATAACCCATACTAACAGAGAGCATTATATAGAAAAATAGATGTTTCCCTTCAGTTTATAACACATAAGTCAGTCGTACACAGCACATACAGTCAGTCAGTCATTTTCCAACCCGCTATATCCTAACACAGGGTCACGGGGGTCTGCTAGAGTCAATCCCAGCCAACACAGGGCGCAAGGCAGGAACAAATCCCGGGCAGGGTGCCAGCCCACCGCAGGGCACACACACACACACACCAAGCACACACTAGGGACAATTTAGGATCACCAATGCGCCTAACCTGCATGTCTTTGGACTGTGGGAGGAAACCGGAGCACCCTGAGGAAACCCACGCAGACACGGGAAGAACATGCAAACTCCATGCAGGGAGGACCCGGGAAGCAAACCCAGGTCTCCTTACTGTGAGGCAGTGGCGCTACCACAGTGCCACCGTGCTACAGCACATATATAATTTCCTAAATCTGTACACATTTTCTTAATGTACATTGGTAAGTTCAGTATATTCAGCAGACATCTTCTGTATATGAATAAGGGCACTCATCTTTTGAGCAATGCATTTGTTTCCCTGACCACAGCAAAATAGTCCCAACATAGAACAGTAATGATGATGGCAACTCCCAAGGACATGGAGAGCTGTTGGCAATAGCTGCATCCCGTTTCAAGGAATTTTATATGTTGATAACACAGTGCTGTATATCTAGGCACAAATTTCAAGTAAGAACTAAAAAAATGTACAGGAGTTGTACACTCTACTTAAGATCAACTACAATCAGTGGCCATTTTTGTCTAAAAAACTTCCTGCTCCACCTGGGTACAGATTTTTTCTTTTTCATTTTCAGCACTTACATGTAGTTGAGGAAGTCTGGCACAACCTCCAGATTTTGAGTTTCTAAAATTTGCTTCTATATGCTGTGCTATTCCGATTGTACGTGCCTAATATTTACTAATTTTGTTTTTGTTTTTTAATATAACTAAATAGTATCATTACTTGAGTGATTTTGTCACAGACTACATTTTTATTTCTACTCAAGTGGTTTCCACATTTTAAACCTTAACTTTTACTGAAATAAGTTTTTAACTAATTTATAATACTTTTACTTGAGCAGAATTTTTCAGTGTTCTTTCCATCTCTGTCAATTTCCAATAAGGTTGCACAAGGAATGAAGGGTGTCCTGTTGATTTTTACTATTCTTGAGTTCTGGGTGAGCTTGTTCACATCAATCTATGGCTGCAAAGCAACCTGTGGAAACCCAGACCAGGTAATAATTCTACATAATATTCTTTTACATTCAGTTTTACATTAAGTATGTGAAAGTGTGTGGCACCTTGCACTAAACACCTTATTGGTTTCTGGTCCAAAGTGCTAAGCTTTTTTGTTAATTTTTTATTTTTTTCTTACAGCCTCTAATTATCATCCAGCAGAATGTTGACCCATCAGGAATTCCTGTGCAGATCCCACAGTGTAATGTTCCACTGCAGACAACTCCTATCACACAGCCATATAATCAGCCTCCAAATATGCCATCTTACCCACCTCCATATGCTAAGTAAAAGTGAGGTTGAGCTCTACAGCACATGACATTGACGACAATGACTGTGAAAAGGGTTTTGACATCAAAATGGAAGCCTCAGATCTTTATTTTTATTAATCAACATTCAACTTAAATATCTGTTAATTTATTTTGCTTTGCTTAAGAACTGATTTACTTTATTTTGATTGACACTAAGAGTCCACATGAATCTCTATGGAAGTGAATCATTGTGTTTTCTGTTAAGAAATATATAAAGTACAGTGAATGTGTACATTTATTTTTTTACTGATATGGCGATTTCCTAGATACATTCACTATGCTGATTTATTTTGAGGTTTTTATAAATCTTTCAGTATCAGATGAGATTATATTTTTGCCTGGAATTGATTTCATTAAACGTTTTCTCAGTTTCCTGTATTTGATTGACCTGAGATAGAGTTATTGTAGACATAAATTTTGATTACCTCACTACCCATATCAACTCAGAAGAACATTTTTATTTCACCTTCCTCAACAACCAGATGGCTTGAAGAACAGGGATTTTCATTTTATTTTTTCTTGTAACCTCAAGGTCCAACTGCTTTTATATATACATATATATATATACAGTAATTCCTCCTCGATTGCGGGGGTTGCGTTCCAGAACCCCCCGCGATAGGTGAAAATCCGCGAAGTTGAAACCATATGTTTGTATGGTTATTTGTATATATTTTAAGCCCTTAGAAACTCTCCCACGCTGTTTATAAATATTCTCCGCACAGTTATACAGTAAACCCTCGTTTATCGCGGTTAATCTGCTCCAGACAGATAAATTAATTTCCACGAAGTAGGATTCTTTATTTATAAATCTAATAATTTTGCAGTTAGAGCATAGAAAACCTGTTTACGACCTTCTAAATACGTTTTTAACATTATTAGAGCTCTCTAGACATGAAATAACATCCTTTAGTCAAAGGTTTAAACTGTGCTTCATGACAAGAAAGCGTTGACAGTTCTTTCTCGCAATTAAAAGAATGCAAACATATCTTCCTCTTCAAAGGAGTGCCGTCAGGAGCAGAGAATGTCAGAGAGAGACAGAAAAGTAAACAAGCAAAAATCAATAGGGCTGTTGGGCTTTTAAGTAAACAAAGCACCACGATAAAGTCGCCACAATGAAGGGATCAATGTAAAGAAAGTCTTTTCAGCATTTTTTTAGAGGCGCGCCCGTATCTTCTAAGCAAAACAGCCTCTGTGCAAACAGACCCCTCCGTCAGGAGCAGAGAATGTCAGAGAGAGTGAGAGGCAGAGAAAAGCAAACAATCAAAAATCAATACGGGCTGTTAGAGCTTTGAAGTTTGCGAAGCACCGTACAGGAAGTATATCATTGAGGAGTTTTATTTAATACGTAATACGTGCTCTGATTGGGTAGCTTCTCAGCCATCCGCCAATAGCGTCCCTTGTATGAAATCAACTGGGCAAACAAACTGAGGAAGCATGTACCATAAATTAAAAGACCCATTGTCCGCAGAAATCCGCAAACCAGCAAAAAATCTGTGATATATATTTAGATATGCTTACATTTAAAATCAGCGATGGAGTGAAGCCGCGAAATTTGAAGCGCAATATAGCGAGGGATCACTGTATCTATACTAATAAAAGGCAAAGCCCTCACTCACTCACTCACTCATCACTAATTCTCCAACTTCCCGTGTGGGTGGAAGGCTGAAATTTGGCAGGTTCATTCCTTACAGCTTCCTTACAAAAGTTGGGCAGGTTTTATATCGAAATTCTACGCGTAATGGTCATAACTGGAAGCTGTTTTTCTCCATTTACTGTAATGGAGATGAGCTTGAACGCCGTGGGGGCGGAGTTTCGTGTGACATCATCACGCCTCCCACGTAATCACGCAGTACGTAGAAAATCAGGAAGACCTCCAAAAAGCGCTGAAGAAAACATGCATTATATAATTGAGAAGGCAGCGAAACAATAAGAAGCGAGCGAGTGACATATACAACTATATTGATGAGTTCTGCTACTTCGGAAACAAAGCACGATGTAAACCTACACTTTAAATTAAGTTCATAGACAAGCTGCCGCTGGCGTTTGTAATTTAGTGCCTGCCCATATAAGGCCGTCCGTCAGCGGCAATCCAATAGCAAACTCCCACTAAATATTCACGGGTTAAGGACTGTGCTTATGCAGAGGAAGATGAGATGGTCAGGGTGGTGTTTGGCACAAACTCAGCGAAACTGCGAGAGAAAGTTTTAAGTGCCAGGACTAAGGTAACATTAAATACAGCCATGGACATAGCACGAGATGGCACCAGCACAACTGGGAACTTCGATGCATGTACACCGAGCGCTCACGTGAACTGGCGCGTGCACAGATAAAAAGCAACAGTTCCAAAGAGCGCTGAACAAAAACCGAATTGCACAATTGAAAAGGCAGCAAAAAATATGAAGCGTCTGATACATACAAGCATATTCATAAATGCTGCTACTGTGGAAACAAAGCACAAAACAAACAAACAAAAGTCAATGTCCCGCTAAAGGAAGACAGTGTAAAAAAAAAAACCCGTGCATGCAGTGTGTCAGGTCTCGGATAAAGAAGAAGACAAGCTGTTTATTGATGCAGTAAGAAACGAATCGATGAATGAAACCTGTCATCTTTACAACGATTGACAAACACGGAATGTAACTTGAACACAACACATCCTACAAATACAAACCTGATTGAAAGAAATAATGATAATCAAATCCTTGATGACAGCAACACTCAGTAACACTCACAAAACAAATACTGTATATTGACAGTCATGTTACGTTATTTTTAAAATGTTCCCTTTTCTTTTTCATAACTTCTACTTCTCCACTGCATACGCGGGTATATATTTAAATGTATATATATACCCCGATCTACAGTACATACTCTCGCATGGACAAGCCACACGCTGTGGCGCAATTGTAGAGTCTTCGCCTCTAATGCCGACATTCGAGGTTCGATTCCCGAGAGGGGATGCACTGAGTATGTGCGCTACCCGATTCATTTTACCTTCGCATCTCCTTGGTTTGGGACGTATGAAAAAATATTCGGTTAACGCAGAATCATGTTACGTTATTTTTAAAATGTTTCCCTTTATTAGCACAAGCACAGCTGAGAAGCTTCGATGCATGTCCTCCATAACGCGTTAAAAAAATAACGCATTTAATCACTCTTTCAATTCCAAGCAAACGGGAACTTTTGTCAATGCATGATTTCCTGGTACATCCATTACACTGATGCACACATCACAGCTACAAAAATGTTAGAGTCGGAATAAAGCGCGTTCCTACGACTGATCATTTCGACTACCCGAAATAAGCCTTGATAAAAGCATGGTTTTGTGCACACTGAAAAGCAAGCAAAATTAGATGCATTACAGAAAGCAGACTTTGTGGCTCTTACTGGGGATCATTGGACTTCCGTGACCGTTAGTAATTCTAATTACATCTAATTACAAAATGTTCAATGATCACACTGTTTTAGCCTAATGTACAAAATAATTTTGGCTAAGGTTACTCAGAGTTTAAAGATTAAGTTGGTCAAATTACCTTTTATGTTTCTGACTTATTTTTTTAAGAAGAAAAACTGTACTTTATGTTGAAATTTTGGTTATTATTATTTAAAGACAATACTATTCTGAAAATCTACTTAAAGTACTTAAACTACCACTTTATTTTTAAGTCTGCCCAATTTTAACCAGGGATGTTATTTTTGTTTCTGTTTTGAATTCAAATGCAGTTTAAAGGCTTTTATTTTCAGAAATTAAAACAGCTTCAGTTTACAATATTCATGTCCATGTCTATTATTTGATTCTGTCGCCCACTAAAACACTTTTAAATTAAAAAAAAACATTTGCGATTTGGGGCAAATTTACGTGTGCGATTACATATGATTAATCAAGATTAATTCTTACACAGCCTCTAATTAATTGGATTAATTTTTTTAATCGAGTCCCACCCTAATATATATATGTAGATATATATATATATATATGTAGATTTGTATATATAAATGTGTATATACAGTATATATGTAGATATGTATATGTGTATATACAGTATGTATATATATATGTATGTGTGTATATGTGTATATATATGTGTATAGATGTATATATATATATGTTTGTATATGTGTCTGTGTGTGTGTGTATATATATATATATATATATATATATATGCCAGCAACACTCATGACAATGACAAAACAATTACATTGTCAATCATGTTACGCTATTATTAAAATGTTTCCTTTTCTTTTACTTCTCCGCTGCCAATCACAGGTATTTTGCTATATATATATATATATATCTATATATATATATATGTATATATATATAGATATATACAGTGGTGTGAAAAACTATTTGCCCCCTTCCTGATTTCTTATTCTTTTGCATGTTTGTCACACAAAATGTTTCTGATCATCAAACACATGTAACCATTAGTCAAATATAACACAAGTAAACACAAAATGCAGTTTTTAAATGATGGTTTTTATTATTTAGGGAGAAAAAATCCAAACCTACATGGCCCTGTGTGAAAAAGTAATTGCCCCTGAACCTAATAACTGGTTGGGCCACCCTTAGCAGCAATAACTGCAATCAAGCGTTTGCGATAACTTGCATTGAGTCTTTTACAGCACTCTGGAGAAATTTTGGCCCACTCATCTTTGCAGAATTGTTGTAATTCAGCTTTATTTTAGGGTTTTCTAGCATGAACCGCCTTTTTAAGGTCATGCCATAGTATCTCAATTGGATTCAGGTCAGGACTTTGACTAGGCCACTCCAAAGTCTTCATTTTGGTTTTTCAGCCATTCAGAGGTGGATTTGCTGGTGTGTTTTGGGTCATTGTCCTGTTGCAGCACCCAAGATCGCTTCAGCTTGAGTTGACGAACAGATGGCCGGACATTCTCCTTCAGGATTTTTTGGTAGACAGTAGAATTCATGCTTCCATCTATCACAGCAAGCCTTCCAGGTCCTGAAGCAGCAAAACAACCCCAGACCATCACACTACCACCACCGTATATTACTGTTGGTATGATGTTCTTTTTCTGAAATGCTGTGTTCCTTTTACGCCAGATGTAACGGGACATTTGCCTTCCAAAAAGCTCAACTTTTGTCTCATCAGTCCACAAGGTATTTTCCCAAAAGTTTTGGCAATCATTGAGATGTTTCTTAGCAAAATTGAGACGAGCCCTAATGTTCTTTTGCTTAACAGTGGTTTGTGTCTTGGAAATCTGCCACGCAGGCCGTTTTTGCCCAGTCTCTTTCTTATGGTGGAGTCGTGAACACTGACCTTAATTGAGGCAAGTGAGGCCTGCAGTTCTTTAGACGTTGTCCTGGGGTCTTTGTGACCTCTTGGATGAGTCGCTCTGCGCTCTTGGGGTAATTTTGGTCGGCCGCCACTCCTGGGAAGGTTCACCACTGTTCCATGTTTTTGCCATTTGTGGATAATGGCTCTCACTGTGGTTCGCTGGAGTCCCAAAGCTTTAGAAATGGCTTTATAACCTTTACCAGACTGATAGATCTCAATTACTTCTGTTCTCATTTGTTCCTGAATTTCTTTGGATCTTGGCATGATGTCTAGCTTTTGAGGTGCTTTTGGTCTACTTCTCTGTGTCAGGCAGCTCCTATTTAAGTGATTTCTTGATTGAAACAGGTGTGGCAGTAATCAGGCCTGGGGGTGGCTACGGAAATTGAACTCAGGTGTAATTCACCACAGTTAGGTTATTTTTAACAAGGGGGCAATTACTTTTTCACACAGGGCCATGTAGGTTTGGATTTTTTCTCCTAAATAATAAAAACATCATTTAAAAACTGCATTTTGTGTTTACTTGTGTTATATTTGACTAATGGTTAAATGTGTTTGATGATCAGAAACATTTTGTGTGACAAACATGCAAAAGAAAAGGAAATCAGGAAGGGGGCAAATAGTTTTTCACACCACTGTATATACAGTAAATATATACAGATAAATAGATAGATATGACAACAACACTCAATATCAATGACAAAACAATTACATTAACAATCATCTTACATTATTTTTAAAATGTTTGCTTTTCTTTTTCATAACTTCTTTAACACACTACTTCTCCGCTGCGAAGCGCTGGTATTTTGCTAGTATATATATATATATATATATATATATATATAAACACCAGACTCTTAGTCTTGCTGTAGCCTGACATATAATATATACGTCTGGAGACAAGCACAAGTGAATTCTGCTTGAAAGTGGGATGGAACAATTAGATGGCTCACTGAGTATCATATTTCTATATGAATTCAATGCCTCATGAAGGCAACGTTCAAAGTGGGTACAGTGATTTCGAACTGCAAAGAGCAGGGTTGCTCTTGTTAACTTGGTCTGACCCAAGGTAAGCTGCTGATTATGTTAAAGAGTTCTAAAGTCTCCACGAAAATCCTATTAAACATATAAATGTGTGATGCATGTGCAAAGAGAAGATTGCACATGTTAAAAATATACATAGCCTGATGCAAGCGAGAAACCTTTCTGTAATATCAGATTAGAGGTTGGCATTTGAAGACATCAGTGGACAAATGGTAAATGTGAATGAAACCTTGTTGCAGGTGCTGTGTGTGTCTCTGTTATTCACTGGTACAATGATAGTGAATGAGTCAATGATGAGTATAAAAGAACTGGCAGCTATGCTTGTAAATATGTAAACTGCAAAGTATGCCTTACATCCATGCATCCATCAAGTCAGTCAACCTGATTTTTCATTTTCAGAGTCAAGGACAACCAGAATAATAACATGGAGGCCAAGATGAATGTAAAGAAACTATCTATACAAAAGAAAATAAACCATGGAGGAATCAACAAAAGGAGAGCAGCCTTAATTCATTATCAGGAGTTGCTGGTTTCCTTTTCCACCTTCATACTGCATCTTATTAAACTCCTATTCTTTACTCTGTTCTTTATTTGGCCACATTTTGTCCTGCCAGTCAAACGACTGCCTCCAGCTCTGCTGCTGACTATACACTCTATAAGGCTTTAAAAACGTATGGTTGAAGAAGAAGGAGCATTCCACTGGGGTATTAAAGACACTGATGCATAACTCTCCCCAGGTGCCACTGTAACCATTATAAATAAGGAACCATATACTGTGTTATACTCATATTTTAAGCCATGCACACCCTAGAGGTTAGGAAGTGTTTTCACAGCTTCTTCCTTCCTTTTTAATGTGGGGTTTGGCACTTCTGCCTGGCTACCTATGCATTACAGTATTTAAGAATATCAGGCCTTGCTGTACCTGTTTGGGGCCACATTGCACTAATTTATCTAGGTTTCTTTCACACATGCCACTATACAAAAGTCACGTAAACAATCGGACAATAAGAAAGTGGCATTAAATTTTAAGATGATTAAAGGATATGAGCATGAGTTTCAAGATACAGTTTAGGACAAACAAATTGTATATCTATGCTGTAGATCTGTCCCAGGACCATCACTCTTTTTTTGCTTTTTGTTTCTTTAACAAGTGATAATAGGTATACTAGTCTGCTCATTGATTACTTTTGTAAGTGCTACATGAAGGAAACAAAATATTTAGAAGGTACAAAAAATTTAAACTTCAGTAATGTCAAGAACTGGAGAAATGCTGAGCAATACAATATGAACATTTCATGTAAACAAGAATCCAACATATAAATACACATCTGAAAAGAATTTAGATACTCATGTTGATATAACTTTGGGCAGTTTGGAGAGGAAAATTAAAGTATTTTTTAAAGTCTGTAAAATATAAATCAAACAGTGTCCTGCCATAGATGGGCAATTCACATTTAGTATATTGTGTGTAGTTCTTCTCACTGTCCATAATACATGACACAAGTTCAAATTCACAGAACAGCAACCAGGCGCATCCATGGAATACAAGTAATGTCCTACTAAGTAATGTAGTAGATTTACAGAACACATCATTCTTGAGCAGAAGCAATTTGGGAAGTGATCATTTAGCTCTCATATTCAATAACAACATGAATCAACAGTATATACCACCACCATCTGCTCAAAGCACCGTGATGTTCCAACAGTGATGGATTAAAAGCCAGAAGTCTGCATGACCATCATCATCAAGAGCGTCCGTGAGAACCCTAAATACAAAGAGGACTATTTCATTTATGTTAGGTAGAATGCCCAGAGGGGACTGGGCGGTCTCGTGGCCAGGAACCCCTGCAGATTTTATTTTTTCTCTCCAGCCGTCTGGAGTTTTTTTTTTGTTTTTTCTGTCCTCCCTGGCCATCGGACCTTATTCTTTTACTATGTTAACTAATGTTGTCTTATTTTAATTTCTTATTTTGTCTTTTATTTTTCTTCATTATGTAAAGCACTTTGAGCTACTTTTTTGTATGAAAATGTGCTATATAAATAAATGTAAAAGAAAAAGAGTTGTTGATGCTGTGGCATGCGGCTGGGGGTGGCACCCAGCCGGGGTGCCCAGGAAGACAGGAGGAGGACTCAGGCCTCCTCCAGACCACAAGGGGGTGACCGCCCTGGTTCCTTTGTAGGGGCCCGTGGTCACCACCAGGGGGCTTCCACATGCGTGGAGAGCCCTGCACCCCAGCACTTCCGCCACACCAGGAAGTGCTGGGGGGAAGATGAGTGGGGACACCCGGAGTGCTTCCGGGTACGCAGCCGGCACTTCTGCCACACTAGGGCGTGTCCGTGGGAGATTGCTGGAACACATCCGGGTGCTTATTTAAAGGGGCTGCCTCCCTTCCTTCGTGGCTGGAGTTGGGTGGAAGATGGACGAGGTTGGTGAAGAGAGAGAAGGAGGTTGTGAGTTGGAGGGTTGATTGCACCCCAAGAAGATACAGACACCCCTGGAAAAACCCCAATCCCTGAAACACATACTACCCTCACATTGCTCCTTACCTTCTCACTTGCGCTATAACGCGTAATACAAGCCTTGCGCGATACTCTGCTAACTTAAAAGCCTTGTGCAGCGCCTGTCAGTTTTTTGGAATTGATTGTTTTGCTTTTATCTCTCTCTCTCTCTCTCTCTCTCTCTCTCTCTCTCTCTCTCTCTCTCTCTGACATTCTCTGCTCCTAGCGGAACTGTCATCTCTTACTTGTCATGGAGCACGTTTAAGCTTTTGAAAAAGAAACAAATGTTTGATTGCAGTGTTTGAATAAAATTCCTGTTTTCTACAACCACCGGTGTCTCTGTGCAAATCTGTGACCTAAGCGTGACAAGTGGTACCAGGAGTGGTTGCACAGAATAATACCACTGAAGACTTATTTCAAATGGTTAAAAGTTATGCACTTAAAGACTGGAAACTAAACATGGATGACCCAATCCGTGCGCAAATTCAAGATTTGATACATAAAGTGCACTGCTGGTTTGAAGGAGACGTGATGGAAAAAGTTGTCATGAATATACTACTGACCGGGATACCTGCAGTTCTTCAAGATGAATTTCTGCGTCATGATATTAAATCATTAACAAATATGTCCAGACGATTGGAGGGTTCACAGTCCGCTTGGAGAAATAGTGGTGGATTTGGTGCTGCTTCGCAACCTGTGAACGAACGTCCAGCACATTCTCCTCGCTTCGATCGACGGCAACAACATCGACAAGCTGCAGGACCTGAAAATCGAAATGGGGTCAGGTAGGACCCTGGGGAATCCAGTCGTAGAAGAGATGCCTATCTCTGAGTAAAGGCAACAGTGGGCCGAGGAAACCGTGGACGTCGCAGAGGATATTTCGGAAGCGGAGCCGACCGTACATGTTTCCGGTGTGATCAACTCGGCCATTTGGCAAGAGAATTTCGCTTGTCTTCAGCTCAATCAATGGAAGCTGGACTGGCCGAAGTTTGTTGCGCAAATATTAAATATTCCTCGGATAGAAAAGATGGCTTGCTGATTCCGGTGAAATTGGGGGCAGAGAAATCTCAGCATTGTTAGACTCGGGAAGTGACCTTTGTATTGTAAGACGAGACTGTCTTGATGAACGATGCCTTAGAGACTGTGAGACTGTAAAAATATGCTGTGTACATGGTGATGTTAAAGATTATCAGACATTACTTCTTCCTTTAACTTATAGGGGTCGCCACTTTAAGGTTTGGTCTGCCGTTTCAGACTCGTGCCCATGCCCTTTTTCCTAAACTGATTAATAAATGTCAGGGACCAGTAGTCCAGTCCAATATTGAACTTAGTGGAGGGGGAGAAGAAGAAAACCAAGATGAAGAACTGGTAGCGGCCGGGGAAAATCTAAAGCCCAACTTAGATATTGAACCCGATCTATCCTGTGAGACGGAGGTCACCCCCGACAATTTTCCAGAATGGGCTGGTCCTTCTACATCTTCCCAGATTGCAAACACCTCCGAACACAAACCAAGCAATAATGAACAATCAGATTTTGTGCATTCGCAGCATACAGATAGCTCATTAGATTATGCATTTAAACAGGCTCACTCTGCCAATGACTCTTATTACCAAGAGCGTGATTCCGTGGGCGTGAAAACCCCACACTTTATAGAAAAGGACGGTTGTCTTTTCAGAGTGATCTCAGATCATTTAAAGGGGGAATTTATTGAACAACTGGTTGTACCTGAAGCACATACAGGTAGGGAAGCTGTTTTGCATCTGGCACATTCTCACATCTTGGGAGGGCGCCTCGGTGCTGACAAAACCAGAGAGCGGTTATCAAAACGATTTTATTGGCTTAATATGGGAAAAGATGTTGAACGGTTTTGTACTTCATGTCCAGACTGCCAGATTGTCTCTGCTTATAAGCCTCCTTGAGCTCCCCTTTGTCCTATGCCCATTTTGGAAGTTCCCTTTGAGCGGGTGGGATTAGATATTGTAGGCCCTTTACCTAAGACTAAGGATGGGTACCAATATTTGCTGGTGTTGGTTGATTATGCAACACGATATCCAGAAATGATCGCCTGAAAAAGGCCAACTCTTCAACTGTAGCCAAAGCACTGTGTGATATTTTTACTCGTATTGGTATCCCTAGAGAAATCTTAACTGATCAAGGCACACCTTTTACTTCTCGCGTGATGAAACAATTGTGTGACAGCTTTGCTATTAAGAAATTGAGTACTACTGTTTACCATCCTCAAACGAATGGTTTGACTGAGCGATTTAACAAAACTTTGAAACAGATGATCAGGCGAGTCGCTCATAATGATCCCACAACCTGGGACACCGTCCTGCCTTTTGTTTTGTACGCGGTGCGAGAATCACCACAGGCGTCCACTGGCTTGAGTCCGTTCGAGTTGTTATTTGGCAGGCGGCTGCAAGGCATCCTGGATGTTGTATGAGAGGAATGGATAGGAAACGAGCGAGCAGCTCAAGGACCAAGCTTTGCAGATCAGCTAATTTCATTGCAAGACAGAATTTCTATGCTTTCCTCTATTGCTGTGGAGCATCAAGAACGAAAACAGGAAACTCAGAAGCGTCTTTACGATAGGCGCAGTAAGCTCCGTGAATTCAAACCTGGTGATCGTGTTTTGGTACTGGTTCCGTCCGATCCACACAAATTCTTAGCTAAATGGCAGGGCCCGCCATTATTGAGGAGCGTATGACTCCGGTAAATTACAAGGTTAGAATACCAGGCTGACGCAAACCATTCCAGATTTTACATATTAACCTCTTGAAGGAATGGCACGACCGGCAAGAGGTTAACACTTCTTTGGCTGCTGTTTCTCAGACCGATGTTACCATTGGTAACGATCTTACTGACATGCAAAAGACAGAACTGTTATCTTTGATAGAGCAGAACACTGATGTCTTTTCAGATTTACAAGGCAAGACTAACATTACAAAACATAAAATCACTACTGAACCTGATGTTCGCGTACAGATGCGACCGTTCCGGATATCGGAAGTGCGACAAAATATTGTGCGCGAAGAGGTAAAAAAGATGCTGACATTGGGTGTAATTCATGAAAGTAAAAGTGACTGGTGCAGCCCGGTCGTATTAGTCCCAAAGCAAGATGGTTTGGTTCGCTTCTGTATCGATTTCAGACGATTGAATAAGGTCTCTAAATCCGATGCTTATCCCATGCCCTGTGTCGATAAACTGTTGGAAAAACTGGGTCAGCTATATCTCCACATTAGATCTCACAAAAGGCTATTGGCAGGTGCCTTTAGAGGCTAGCAGTTGTGAGAAAACAGCATTCGCAACTCCTGACGGACTTTATGAATTTACAAGACTCCCGTTTGGTCTTCACGGGGCACCTGTAACTTTTCAGCACATGATGGATCAGATCCTGCGTCCTCATTCTGAATATTCCGGGGCATACCTTGACGATGTCGTGATTTTTAGAAATGATTGGAAAACACACTTAGATCGGCTTCAAGCCATTCTTGAAAGCTTGAAACAGGCTGGCCTTACTGCTAACCCTAAGAAATGTAAACTGGGCATGTCCGAGACTCATTACTTAGGCTATTCTATGGGCAAGGGTTTACTTAGGCCACAGTTAAGGAAAATAGAAGAAATGCTTGTTTACCCGAGACCTGAGACACAGAAACAAGTATGTGCTTTTCTGGGGCTTGCTGGTTACTACAAAAGATTCATTCCAAATTTTGCACATAGAGCTGCTCCTCTTACAGAACTTACTAGAGGCAGAAAAAACCGACGTATCTTGTGGACAGAAATTGTGAACGTTCTTTCAGCGATTTAAAAAAAGCATTGTCTTCTTACCTGATTCTAAGGAACCCGGATTTCACAAAAGATTTTATCTTGCAAACAGACGCAAGTTCATTTGGTGTGGGCGCAGTCCTGTCACAGATTTTTGATGGAGAAGAACTTCCAATCACATATTTGAGTAGGAAATTACTTCCTAGGGAACGTAATTATTCTACAATTGAGAAAGAATGCTTGGCAATTAGGTGGGCTGTGGAAGCGCTTCGATATTACTTGTGGGGACAAAACTTCACTTTGGTAACTGATCATGCTCCACTTCAATGGTTATACCGACAGAAAGATACAAACTCTCGCCTCATGAGATGGTTTCTGGGCTTACAACCTTACAGTTTCACAGTAAAACATCGACCAGGTTCTGAACACGTCAACGCATATGTATTATCACAACTACATGAACCTAGTACAGAGAGTCGCTTGATTCACGGGAATGTGAATAAAGCTGAGGGGGAGGGTGTGAGTTGGAGGGCTGATTGCACCCCAAGAAGATACAGATGCCCCAGGGAAAACCCCAATCCCTGAAACACATACTACCCTCACATTGCTCCTTACCTTCTCACTTGCGCTATAACGTGAAATACAAGCCTTGCGCGATACTCCGCATAACTTAAAAGCCTTGTGCAGCGCCTGACAGTTTTTGGAATTGATTAATTTGCTTTTATCTCTCTCTCTCTCTCTCTCTGACATTCTCTGCTCCTAGCGGAACTGTCATCTCTGACTTGTCATGGAGCACGTTTAAGCTTTTGAAAAAGAAACAAATGTTTGATTGCAGTGTTTGAATAAAATTCCTGTTTTCTACAACCACCGGTGTCTCTGTGCAAATCTGTGACCCAAGCGTGACAAGGTTGTCCAAAGAAGTGGCAGTGTGGTTTGGCCTGGACTTTGGGAATGATTGGGGTTTGTGGTGCACTTGGAAATTGTAAATATTAGGATTAATAAACGTGTGGTGGTGATTAAAAACATGTCTGCCTGTCTGTGTCCGGGGCTCGTTCCACAATGCTCATCAGGCTGGAAAAGGTTATAAAAGCATCTCTAAAGAGTTTGGACTCCACCAATCCACAGTCAGACAGATTGTGTACAAATCTAGGAAATTCAAGACTATTGTTACCCTCCTCAGGAGTGGTCGACCAACAAAGGTCACTCCAAGAGCAAGGCGTGTAATAGTCGGTGAGGTTACAGAGGACAACAGGGTAACTTCTAAGCAACTGAAGGCCTCTCTCACATTGGCTAATGTTCATGTTTATGATTCAACCATCAGGAGAACACTGAACAACAATGGTGTGCATGGCAGGGTTGCAAGGAGAAAGCCACTTCTCTCCAAAATAAACATTGCTGTGCATCTGCAGTTTGCTGAAGATCACGTGGATAAACCAGAAGGCTATTGGAAGAATATTTTGTGGACTGATAAGATCAAAATAGAACTTTTTGGTTTAAATGAAAAGCATTATGTTTGGAGAAAGGAAAAAACTGCATTCCAGCATAAGAACCTTATCCCATCTGTGAAACATGGTGGTGGTAGTATCATGATTTGGGCCTGTTTTGCTGCATCTGGGCCAGGACGGCTTGCCTTTATTGATGGAACAATGAATTCTGAATTATATTAGAGAATTCTAAAGGAAAATGTCAGGATATCTGTCCATGAACTGAATCTCAAGAGAACGTGGGTTATGCAGCAAGACAACAACCCTAAGCACACAAGTCATTCTACCAAAGAATGGTTAAAGAAGAATAAAGTTAATGTTTTGGAATGGCCAAGTCAAAGTCCTGACCTTAATCCAATCAAAATGTTGTGGAAGGACCTGAAGCGAGCAGTTAATGTGAGGAAACCCACCAACATCCCAGAGTTGAAGCTGTTCTGTACGGAGGAATGGGCTAAAATTCCTCCAAGCCAGTGTGCAGGAATGATCAAAAGTTACAGGAAACGTTTAGTTGCAGTTATTGCTGCAAAGAGGGGGTCACACCAGATACTGGAAGCAAAGGTTCACATACTTTTGCCACTCACATATATGTAATATTCCATAATTTTCCTTAATAAATAAATGACCAAGTATAATATTTTTGTCTCATTTGTTTAACTAGTTTCACTTTATCTACTTTTAGTACTTGTGTAAAAATCTGATGATGTTTTAGGTCATATTTATGCATAAATATAGAAAATTCTAAAGGGTTCACAAACTTTCAAGCACAACTGTAGCATGGCACAATGGAATGGGGTATATGATGTGATATCGAAGAGAATTAACTTACATGCAGCTGAGGATACACCAAACACAAATGCAGTTACAGACATTATATGACATTTAGGAAATGCTTCCTTATAGACCTTGTGAGAGATGGCTAGCAGTTTAACCCGGCCAACACTCCCAGGCTACTAGATGGACTCCTCCCTGCAACATGGAGGTGCCCCGAGACAATGGAGTTTGGCTTCATAGCCCTGCTGGATACCGTGGGGGCCACCAGGGGACACTGCAGGGAGGCATAGGGATTTATATTTTCCTTATAGCCCAGAAGTACTCCCTAGTCATGGGGATGGAAGAAATGAAATACTTCCGGGCTGAAGAAAAAGAAGAGTGTTCATCTGACCCGGAAGTGCTATGGAATCACATGGACGGAAGGACAGAAGCACTTCCGCGTCAAGCACTATAAAAAGGACTATAGGAAATCTAGCAGACTGAACCAGAGTTGGGAGGGAGTGTGACAGAGCTGCTGGGAGGAGAGGAGGATTGATTTATTGTTGATTATTGATTTATTATTGTATATTGTGGAGGTGGAGGTGCTTTATACACATTATTTAAGAAATTAAAATTATTTCTGGGACTTTTTACCTGGTGTCTGGATGTGTTGTCTGCGGATTTCATGGGACAACAGCGACCCCTACTGTCACAACCTTTATATGGTGGCACACAGTTGAAAGGCTTACATAACTGTCAAGGCAGAATTTCTTTAGCAGCATGGCTTTTGATAATGGGATTTTGTGTTGCAGATTATTGGTTAAACCGTTAAAGCATCCATGTCAGTGAGGGGTGGGGGGCTAAGAGTGTCAAATCTAGAAAAGAATTTGACTGAAGAAGGAAACAATTTACAACTCTCATTAGGTCAAGATTTTTTTTCTTTGAAAATCAATTTTCCTTTTCTTCAATAATTCTATCCAGAATGTTCACAAGGAATTTCTTCAAAGACTGGCTGGGAGTGCTTAAAGAATCTGAGTCAGTCTGACCAAGAGTAGAGAGAACAATGCTGTAAGCAGTTTGGTCATGGTTCTCTTTCTGTGTGCAGCAGGGGGAGGGTATCTGTTGATATTTTAAAATCTACATTAACCATCTTCTCGGATACTTTCAATGTTTCCAGTGAAGCACTTCTAGCAGTGCTGCCACTGGAAGGACTTCATTTCCCAGCAGCCACGAAGGGTATTGCACTCATTGGATGTCTGAAACAGGTGCAAGGGATGCTGGGGACAAGAAGGGCCATCGGTAAACTTGAATGGGGGCTGGTGAATTAGCATGAAGGAGATCTGTGTTTCCGTGTACCCATGTGAATTTATTTATACCATGGATCATTTCTCATAAGGATGGATAGACTGTCTAGTGCCTGCCTGCCATGTGAATAGTGGTGGATTAGTCATCATGCGTCTTCAGATGGAGTGCTCCCACAAATCTCACCCCTCTCTGACTCAGGACTACCAGTCGGACTGTTTAATTAATTTCTTACGAAAACTGTTCCCGGGATCATCATTGTCATCTTTACTCCATATCATTATATTTGATTTTACACTCAATATATTATTCACTCATTTGTTTGAGTCGTGTCTCTTTCTGTTAGTGTGTGCAGATTGTGCCAAAGCTGGGTGTGTTCCTGGAATACCCCTCCCCCTCAAAAAAAATCACCATCCTGTCTACAGTATGAATCTGAGCTGCACTGGACTGCTACACACTGATGACCTCCCCAGCATGACACACATACTGTATATAGACTGGGCATGCAACATGGAATTTATGGGCTTTAATAAACTAAGAATTTTTAAGGAATTTTCAAAATGATGCTTCCACAACTGTACTAGAAGCCCTGCTGTTGATGCAAATATCCATTGCAGCCCCACTGTCTTCAGAAACTTCAGGCAAAATGTACAGGATAACCTCCTGATTCTCACCAAGGCTTTGTGTTACATCACAGTGACTTGTCCACCAGATTTCCAGTAACCTTTTAAGTGAGGGGCTATTATAATTCTGGACTACATAAGAATGAAGTGATCCAGAGAGACCAAAGAAGTTTCTTGCACATAGCTTCCCCTGAACTGCATGAATCACTGCTAAGTACAGTTGATGGTTATAGTAGTGCACATATGGAATGTGCCTACCAAGCTTCTGTTGCAACAATGCCTGCTCTCCACCCTTGTCCCCACTCATGACTGAGGCCCCATTATAACATTGGCTGATTATATTATTGGGACTAACCCTCAGTGGACATGTGCTCGATTATTTCTGTTGTTATATATTAAGAATATATACAGGTGAGTCAAGTCCAGCAAACCAATCAAAATCCGTATCACTATTGATAGATAATCTGTGTCATCTGTCTCAAGTCCCATCACATTTGATACAGAATCCAGGAATGTCTGCCTTTTCAAACTGGTAAGAGTGTCAATGATGTCATTTTGTATGTTTCTTTGATGTATACTGTGTGTTTTGAGGAATGCCTTTTGCTGTTTCAGTAAGTTTGGAATCCTTGGACAGTGTATATTCAAATAAATTAATGAAATGACCGGCAGAGATGTCTACATCATTACTTGTGCCAGACTGGATCGATTCAGTGCTTCCACAAAAAGAAAGCTCATTCACACGGAGAATCTGCACTACTTCGTCTATGCTTTTAACATAGTGTCAATTTTGTTCAACCTGTGTTTCTCCCTTTAAGCACAATACAGTTTCTCCGTTTTTTTCTCTGTATTTAATTTCTGCCCATTTCTTTGCCTATTTTAAATGTATTGACTAAATGTGTGCTTTTGGAATATCCTTTCCTTTCCCCATGGGCATTCCAAATAGTATACCCTGTCTTGGTGAACACCACGGCTCTTGTTCAAAAAGCGGACGCCACTTGGTTGTTTCACAATAATTGAGATTAGGTATATAAGTAGATTTCATGTTTCTATTATCATTTTAGCCCTAAAATAGTGACTTAACATCAGGGACCTATTTTATTGACCTTAAGGTTAGTGTTTGGGCGAGGGGAAGGCCATCTCAAGTGGCGTCTGCTTTCTGAACAAGACCCTTACAGTCATGACCAAAATTATCGGCACCCCTAGAATTTTCCCAGAAAATGCACCATTTCTCCCAGAAAATTGTTGCAATTACAAATGTTTTGGTATACACGTTTATTTCCTTTATGTGCATTGGAACAACACAAAAAACAGAGAAAAAAAGCCAAATTTGACATCATTTCACACAAAACTCAAAAACCAGCCTTGACAAAATTATTGGCACCCTCAACTTAATATTTGGTTGCACGCCCTTTGGAAAAAATAGCTGAAATAAAGCTCTTCCTATAACCATCAACAAGCTTGTTATACCTCTCAACTGGAATTTCCGACCACTCTTCTTTTGCAAACTGCTCAAGGTCTCTCAGATTTGAAGGGCGCCTTCTCCCAACAGCAATTTTGAGATCTCTCCATAAGTTTTCAATCGGATTTAGATACAGACTCATTGCTGGCCACTTCAGAACTCCCCATTGCTTTGTCCTCAACCATTTCTGGGTGCTTTTAGAGGTATGTTTGGGGTCATTGTCCTGCTGGAACACCCATGACCTCTGACGCAGACCCAGCTTTCTGACACTGGGCCCTACATTGCGCCCCAATATCTTTTGGTAGCCTTCAGACTTCATGATGCCTTGCACACAGTCAAGGCATCCAGTGCCAGAGACAGCAAAACATCCTCAAAACATCTTAGAACTGTGGTAATGTGCCTTACTGGCATTACCAATAATTAAGTAAAATTAGTTAAGTGTCCTCTGCATGGTGTTGAAAGAGGCATTTGTTTGAGAAAAAAAGTTTAAAAAGGATAACGAAAGGAAACTTGCCTTTTTCCTTTTTATATAATGCAGACAGATATCTTCACTGACTATATCAGCATATTTTGGGAAGTGTCGTGGTGGGTCTCGTGTAGACTGAAGAGACAGCCTTGCCATTGACCGGCCGGGATGGCATGGTCGGTCCTCCACTCCTGCGTGTACCTCCCGCGACCTCATAACACTTAAGGAGTAAAAGAAAGTGTGAAGCGCATTAATATTACTTGACCGTGGTTTAGAAAAGGGATCCTGTGTTTGTAGTTGTCTGAGCTGTAGCTCAGGGAAGGAGGAATTAATTAAAAAATGTTTACTTTCACTTTTGGGAGAAGCACAGTTAGCGTCTCAAAAGCCGGCATAGTTATGCGCGTGCGCGCTGACTACTTGAACTTATTTTTGCAGGGCAGGAGACACCACTTCTCGTAGACGCGTTCACGTCATTGCGTGCTTGCAGAGGGATGACATAGGACAGTTTAATTGGTCGGTGCGACAGCGCCGAATACAAAAGGGAATTACGGCCTCTAGATTGGGTTCTTCTGACTAGATCTTCTTAGAGAAAGGTACTTGGTAGAACAGCGTTTTGAGATTACCAAGCAATACGGCTTGTGCCTTGCTTATTTGTAAATATTGTTTTTCTTGTATATTTAGGGTTGTGGTTATTGGTGCACTGTTTATTTTTGTACTTTTTCTGTATTTTGAATATTTTTGTTTTGGTTAATCCTGTATACACTGTTTGAAGGAGCAGCTTCCTGACTTGGAGCACTGTGCAGGAAGACAGCTTCATTTTGGTTTGTGTATACAGTAATCCCTCCCTATAACGCGCTTCGACTTTTGCGGCTTCACTCTATCGCGGATTTTAAATGTAAGCATATCTAAATATATATCACGGATTTTTCGCTGGTTCGCGGATTTCTGCGGACAATGGATCTTTTAATTTATGGTACTTGCTTCCTCAGTTTGTTTGCCCAGTTGATTTTATACAAGGGACGCTATTGGCGGATGGCTTAGAAGCTACCCAATCAGAGCATGTATTACATATTAACTAAAAATCCTCAATGCTATAAGATATATTTGCATTCTTTTAATTGTGAGAAAGAACTGTCATCTCTGTCTTGTCATGGAGCACAGTTTAAACTTTTGACTAAAATGTGTTATTTCATGTCTAGAGGGCTCTAATAATGTTAACAGTGTGGGAGAGTTTCTAAGGGCTTAAAATATATAAAAATAACCATACAAACATATGGTTTCTACTTCGCGGATTTTCATCTATCGCGGAGGGTTCTGGAACGCAACCCCCGCGATCGAGGAGGGATTACTGTATATGGTTTTCACTAATTTGGGTGTATTTTACTTTTCCATTTAGGACTTTCAGGCAGCACTGTAAATACTGTATATAGTCATTTTTGGGCTCCATTTGAGTACTGTTTTTGTGTGTCCTTTGCGGTATTGAACTATGTATCTATACTAATAAAAGGCAAAGCCCTCACTCACTCACTAACTGACTCACTCACTGACTCACTGACTCATCACTAATTCTCCAACTTCCCGTGTAGGTAGAAGGCTGAAATTTGGCAGGCTTATTCCTTACAGCTTACTTACAAAAGTTGGGCAGGTTTCATTTCGAAATTCTACGCATAAGGGTCATAACTGGAAGCTATTTTTCCCCATATAATGTAATGGAGTCTTGAGTTGAGATGGCCGTGGGGGGTGGAGTTTCGTGTGACATCATCACGCCTCCTACGTAAGTACGTAGAGAACAAGGAAGAACTCCAAACAGCGATGAGCACAAAACGCCATTTCACAATTGAGAAGGCAGAAAAACGTTATGAAGCAAATGATGCATGCAAGCATATTCATAAGTACAGCTACTGCGGAAACAAAGCACAGCGTGAACCGTAAGTTTATATTAAATTAAGTTCATAGACAGGCTGCCACTAGCGTTTGTAATTTAGTGCCTGCCCATATAAGGCCATCCATCAGCGGCAATCCAATACAAACACTGCCGTAAATGTTCACGGGTGAAGGACTGTGCTTATGCAGAGGAAGATGAGATGGTCAGGGTGGTGTTTGGCACAAACTCATTGAAACTGCGAGAGAAACTTTTAAGTGCCGGGTCTTAGCTGACATTACACGAGATGGCACCAGTACAGCTGGGAACCTTCGATGCAAGAACACCAAGCTGCTCACGTGAACTGACGCAATGCGCAGACAAAAGCAACAGTTCCAAAGAGTGCTGAACAAAAACCGAATTACACAATTGAGAAGGCAGCAAAAAAATATGAAGCGTCTTATACATACAATCATATTCATAAGTGCAGCTACTGTGGAAACAAAGCACACAGTGGAAAAAGTGAATGTCCTGCTAAAGGAAGACAGCGTAAAAAAAAAAAAAAACATGCATGCAGTTTGTCACGTCTCAGATAAAGAGGAAGACGAGCTGTTTATTGATGCAGTAAGAAACTAATTGATGAATGAAACCTCTTATCTTTACAACGATTGACAAACATGGAATGTAACTTGAACACATCCTACAAATACGAGCCTGATTGAAAGAAATAATGATAATCAAATCCTTGATGACAGCAACATTCAATAACACTCACAAAACAATTACTGTATATTGACAATCATGTTACGTTATTTTTAAAATGTTCCCTTTTCTTTTTCATAACTTCTACTTCTCCACTGCGGTACACGGGTATATATATATAAATGTATATATATACCCCGATCTACAATACATACTTTAGCATAGACAAGCCACACGCTGTGGCGCAATTGTAGAGTCTTTGCCTCTAACGCCGACATTCGAGGTTCGATTCCCGAGAGGGGGTGTACTGACTATGTAGCGCTACCTGATTCATTTTACCTTCGCATCTCCTTGGTTTGGGACGTATGAAAAAATATTAGGTTAACGCAGAATCATGTTACGTTATTTTTAAAATTTTCCCTTTCTTAGCACAAGCACAGCTGAGAAGCTTCGATGCATGTACTCCATAACGCTGTTAAAAAATAACGATTTAATCACACTTTCAATTCCAAGCAAACGGAACTTTTGTCAATGCATGATTTCCTGGTACATCCATTACACTGATGCACACATCACAGCTACAAAAATGTTAGAGTCGGAATAAAGCGCGTTCCTACGACTGATCATTTCGACTACCCGAAAGCCTTGATAAAAGCATGGTTTTGTGCACACTGAAAAGCAAGCAAAATTAGATGCATTACAGAAAGCGGACTTTGTGGCTCTTACTGGGGATCATTGGACTTCCGTGACCGTTAGTAATTCTAAATACATCTAATTACAAAATGTTCAATGATCACACTGTTTTAGCCTAATGTACAAAATAATTTTGGCTAATGTTACTCAGAGTTTAAAGAGTAAGCTGGTCAAATTACCTTTTATGTTTCTGACTTATTTTTTTAAGAAGAAAACTGCACTTTATGTTGAAATTTTGGTTATTATTATTTAAAGACAATACTATTCTGAAAATGTACTTAAAGTACTTAAACTACCACTTTATTTTTAAGTCTGCCCAATTTTAACCAGGGATGATATTTTTGTTTCTGTTTTGAATTCAAATGCAGTTTAAAAGCTTTTTTCAGAAATTAAAACAGCTTCAGTTTACAATATTCATGTCCATGTCTATTATTTGATTCTGTCGCCCACTAAAACCGCTTTTAAATTAAAAAAAAACATTTGCATTTGGGGCAAATTTACGTGCGATTACATACGATTAATCAAGATTAATTCTTACACAGCCTCTAATTAATTGGATTAATTTTTTTAATCGAGTCCCACCCCTAATATATATATGTAGATATATATATGTAGATTTGTATATATATGTGTATATACAGTATATATGTAGATATGTATATGTTGTTTATACAGTATGTATATATGTGTGTGTGTATATATATACAGTATGTGTATATATGTATATGTATATATATGTATGTGTGTATATGTATATATGTATAACTGTATATATGTATGTGTATAGATGTGTATATATATATATATATATATATATATATATATATATATATATATATATATATGCCAGCAACACTCATGACAATGACAAAACAATTACATTAACAATCATCTTACGTTATTTTTAAAATGTTTGCTTTTCTTTTTCATAACTTCTTTAACACACTACTTCTCCGCAAGCTGGTATTCTGCTAGTCGATATATAAATTCCGCAGGACATTATTTTTGTTTTTTTTTTAAGTGCACCTGTAAATAAAACCTCATTTTATTTTTCAAAAAACCCAACCCTTTTTGTGTTCGTGTCTCCCTGTCTCACACCATCATCCTGGTCACGCTCGGTCCCACATACTAGACACCTAGAGTGTAGGCTGGTGATCCTAATTCCCACTACACAGGGGGTCACAAGAACCTCCACCATGTTTGACTGTAGGTACTGTGTTCTTTTCTTTGTAGGCCTCATGCTGTTTTCTGTAAACAGTAGAATGATGAGCTTTACCAAAAAGCTCTACCTTGGTCTCATTTGTCCACAAGATGTTCACCCAGAAGGATTTTGGCCTCCTCAAGTACATTTTGGCAAACTCCAGTCTGGCTTTTTTATGTTTCTGTGTCAGCAGTGGGGTCCTCCTGGCTCTCCTGCCATAGCGTTTCATTTCGTCCAGATATCAACGGATAGTTTGAGCTGACACTGTTGCACCCTGACTCTTCAGAACAGCTTGTATATGTTTTGAAGTTGTTTGGGGCTGTTTATCCACCATTTGGACTATCTTTCATTGCAGTCTTTTATCAATTTTTCTCTTCTGTCCATGTATTTAATGGGGGTATTTAAGTATGCCCCAGTTCTGCAGATTGTTCAGGAGTGATTCTTCTTCATTCTTCTTGGCAGGATTTCCAAAGATCCTCTATGTTGGTGTGATGGCACCTCTGACCAGCGATTTTCAAATAGTGCCACAGATTCTCAACAAGTTTAAGATCAGGGCTTTGGCTTGGCCATTCCAAAACATTCACCTTTCTGTTTTTGAGTCATCCCATTGTTACTTTGGCATAATGCTTAGGATCATGTCATGTTAAAGCTTTAGATTCATAGAAGACTGGAAAAAGTTCTCCTGCAATATTGTGCGGTTTTTGTGACCATCCATTTTCCCTTCAACTCTGACAAGATTCTCAGTCCCAGCACATGAAAAACATCCCCAGAGTATGATGCTGCCACCAACATATTTCACCGTAGGTATGGTGTTTCTTGAGGCATGGGCAGTGTTCGTTTTACGCCACACACACCTCTTTGAAGTCTGAAAAGAAAGTTCTATTTTTGGTCTCATCTGACCATAAAACCTTCTCCCACATCTTAACTGTGTCTTTCTCATGGTTTGTGGCAAATGTCACACATGCTTTGATGTAGACCGTCTTAAGGAATGGCTTCTTTTCTGCTACCCTGTTGCAGAGGCCTCTTTTTTGGAGAACACTTGAAATCGTGGACCTTGTACCTTCACTCCAGTCTCAGCCAAAGAGCATTGCAGATGTCTGAGAGCAACGGTTGAATTTCTAGTCACCTCTCTGACCTGTTGACATCTCCCTCTGATGTTTAGTTTTGAGGGATGGCCTGTTATAGTAAGAGTATGGGTGCTGTGATGAACCTTTCACTTTCTGATGATGGATCCAACAGTGCGCAATGGGACATTCAAACTCTTTGTTATTTTTATAGTCATTTCCAGCTAATTTCTGCATTTCAATAACTTTGTTCATCACATCAGAATGCTCCTGTAAAAAAGGTTCATGTGTCTTTAAGGCGCTGAGGCACAGTCACATGAAAGCTGGCAGAGTGTGCAGTGAGCATCTGAGTTTGAGAGACGTACCACGTGAGAGCCAGAACTACTGCAGATGCTAAAGAAAGTTCAAGTTTGTGCATTTGTTGAGCAAATGTAAGATCTTATGTATCTGTTTAGAAGTAAAGTGTTAAATGTTAGAGAGGAAACGGTTCTGAATCAATGTCATGTTAATATTTTACATCACTTAATGTTTATTATTACCATAAATACCTTCAATATCATTCAATAAAATAGAGTATGTTTATACTCATCCTGTAAATTTTTGAGATATTGTTTTAAATCTTTAAGAGATGTTCTGTATTGATATGGATATAAACCTGTTACATTGCCACATTGAGTTTGTAATTGCAAATACCTTACGTTTATATAGTGTTTAGCATTTAGCAGTGACTGTCCTACAAAGACTACGGCTTTTACAAAGGGGACTTTTTATATCCAGAAAAATCCAGAAGCACTCACAAGAGCACCTCATTATGTTTAATTGTGACTGTCAAATGACTGTCACCTTTGTAATTTATTTGTCATTGGTGTAAACCTGGAGCTTCCAAAGTACAGAGATTTAAATACTTATGTCAACACTAAGTTTGGAGTTTTTCTTCTTCAGTTAAATGTCTACAGAAAATGGTTTATTTTGATTTTTTAAATGTTTTGTTACTGCATAAGAAAAAATAATGAATAAATATGCGTATAACTCTTTTATCTTGCAGAAAATTATGATGACTTTCAAAGGGATTGAATATTTTTGCATGCCACTGTATGTTTGTGAAAGGTCTTGGTAGTAATTATTTTTAACATCTGAAATGATCACGGGACGCATTCAGCTGGCTTTTTATTCACTCCTAGCTACATATATACTTGCAATCAGCTACTTATTCACAAACCCAGCCTCTTCTTCTCTGCTAATAGCAAGGCAAAATATTCTACAGTGCGTACACTAGTTGGAAAACTGATTCATTATTTGAAAAAAATAAATATTCCTGATTTTGGACTTGCACGGGTTGAAAGTTAAACTTGACTTTAACAAAGGAATTTGTCCTGGACAAGTTTATCTTTTGCCAATTAATATAAATGTTGCATATGTACAAGCATTGTGGTGTGCTGTTTAAAACTTTGTACTTTTAAACCCTGAGTTCGTGGGTTCAAGACCTGATACTGACACTGTGCTACCATAAGCGATTACATCATCAGTCTGTGTGGGGCAGGGGGCACTGGACAAAAGAAACGTAACCAGTAGTATCTAAATGTTGTATGTTGGATAAAGGTGTCAGTCATAAATGCAGAATATTTTGCCTTTAGAATAAGTAACTAGTTTAAAAAGTTGTGTGTAAAAGTACAGTGGCTGGTTGCAAGCAAACTTGGACCTAGAAGCAAATAAGAAGATGGCCAAATATGAACCCAACTTCAGCCTTATGTTCATTACAAACTCAAGGGTAGATTCTGTTAAATAGTAATAATTACCACCAAGTTCTTTCACAACTGTACTATTGTGCAAAAAAAGACAATACTGCAGTGTTTTAATGCAGATCTGTCCCCTTCTCTTCACGCTCCACCATATACCGGTTCTTGAGTTCCTGTCTTGTTCTTGTTGACTGAACAGAATAAATAAGGGTGCTGCCTTGATCCTTCCATGTCATTTTGCATAGCATGAGTGAGGTGCCTGTTCTTAATATTTCTTAATATTTTTTTTTTTTTTGTTAAAAGTTCTGTTATTGTTGCTGTGGATTGTTTTATTGTTGAGTTGAATAAGAATGTTCACTTTAAGTTTTAAAGTTATTGTTAGCTTTCTAGCTCACAAAGGATACTAATTAACATTTAAGTATTTAAAATAATACATTTACAAAAGTTGCTATTAGTGCTCAGTTTAAAGAAAATAGCCTATGCTGGCTGTCTCTAAAAAAGCCGTAAACACCATGCAGTGATTTTTGTTTCCCAAACCAAAGCTTGTTACCAGCAATTTAGGCACTGCTGCTGTTAGCTCTAATACCCAGGATTTAGGACTGATGCCTTCAGATCAAGCGGGCAGTTCAAGCCCCAAAAGAACGAAGGCTGTTATTGCAGTAAAAAGGGTTCTCAACAAAGTATGAATGTGTTGAGCTTGAATACTTAATACAAACACTCACTTTGGAGTTTTTCTTTAATTAAGTACTTACAGAAAAGGGTTTATTTGGACTTTGGAAATGTATTGCTACAGCACAAGAGTTCAAATTAAAAAGAGTGAATGGATAAATATGTGGACATATCTTTTATGCAGAAAATTAGCATGACTTTTAAAGGGATTGAACACTTTTGCACGTCACTTTATGTTTATGAAAGGGCTTGGTGGTAATAATTTTACCAGTATTTTCCCTTAATTCTGAAATAATAATGGGGCTGAAGTTATGTACACATTTGGCTGGCTTTTTATTCACTCCTAGCTACATGCTTGCAGCCAGCTACTTATTCACACAACATTTGCAAACCAGCTTCTTATTCTGTTATAACAGCAAGGTAAAATATTCTACAGTGTGCACATTAATCAGCATCATTACAAACTAATCATTATTTGAAAAAATAGACATTTGAAATTTTGGTCCTGCACGGGTCAAAAATGTTAAACTCAACTTTAATTTAACAGAGGAATCTGTCTTGGCACAAAACAAAAATGAAGGTGGTACAAAGTGATTTAACCCTTTACAGTGCCCATTAAATATCACAGTAAATCCCTATACCAGATATTGGAGTGGGAATACTTTGTCAGTTTCACCCAGGTACCCTCACTGGGCAGGGCAAAACTCGGCTGCATCTTAAAAAACGTATCTACCTTGTCACAAAACTGTTAAAGCTATGGTGGCCCAATATGATGTAACTAACCCATGCAGGTCCTAAATATGGAATATTTAGCTTTCAAAGAATGGATGTGTTTATATTGTGTCAAATAATATACATGATGTAGATGTGCAAGTATCGATGCATTGTGGTTAAGACTTTACACTTTCAACTCTGCATTTGTGGGTTTAAGTCCTGATACTGACACTGTGTGACCATGAGCAAGAGACCCCACCTGTCAATGCGGGTTAGTGCGGGGTCACTGGGCATAAGAAATGTAATCAATAGTACTTAAATGTTGTATGTTGGATAAAGGCATCAGTTGTAAATGTAAAATATTTTGCCTTTAGAATAAGTAACTTACGAGAGTGAGATGCTGAAATAATAGAATTTTGACGAGTTCATTAGCTTATGGTGACCCTGATGACAAAATTGGTAAATAACATTTGTAAAAGCTTAGTATATTCTTCATAATGTTAGCGCTGTAATGAAATCCAAAGTTACCACTGTTATAAAAAGTGTAATTTTCTGTAAATTTCTTTCAATATTAGGTATACATGGGTAGATTAATCATTTTATACCTTAAATGCCAGACATCTGGACCTTGTGTTAAGAAATCTAAGACAGCAATACATCATATGTTTAACATGGTTTGCTTTAATACTAAGTTGTAGAATTTAAAAGCTAGATATCACATAAAAACATTTCATGTTCATTGTACATATTCTTTAAAATTGTTTTAACATAAAATGGTATAAAGGTTCAAAAGCCAAAATAGACTGATTTACTTGATTTGAAAGAGGCAGATGTAGCAAACATATATCATATGAAAGGATTTCTTCCAGCTTAACAATGCAGCTATTAACATATACAGTACTGCTATTAAAATGTGCTGTTATGATACAGTGGCAATACTGTAATTCAAATAACAAAAGACATTGTACTGCTTATTCACTGAGAAAGTAACAGTCATCACAATGCAATTGTTCTTAATAAAGAGTTACAAATAAAGAGTAAGTCTTATAACAAACACTGAAACAGTTTTGATGGGAACAGTCCATTCAGCCCTACAAGCTTGCCAGTCATTTACACTTGAATTCTCCAAAATAATATTAAGTTGAGTTTGGAAGGCCACAAAATAGCCTGCTCTCTATCCTCTACTTGGTCTCTTATTCTATGTGTTGTTCTTTGTGTGAACATTTGTGCAAAATCTGCACTTACTGGTTTTCCTTCCTTCTTCATTTCTTGAAGAATCCACTATACTAATTCTTTTCACAATTAAATAGAGATCGTCAATCATATGATACTCTCCTTCTGTCTTTCCTCATAGGTCATAGCCTCTACCTGGAATCGGCTAGTCAATCTTCTTTGATGGTCCTATTAGCATTGCTATGTGTTTTTCTTATCTTAGATTCCAAAACTGTACACAGAACTTAAGAAGAGGTACATAGCTTATGTATAACCACTGCCTTCTTTATGACTTTTTCATAATGTCTGGATATAGATAATAGGGAGGTTTGAACATTCAAACTTAATTTATTCTACATCAAACTTAATTCAAACTTTTTTTTATGTCAGATAACTTTTCACTTATAATTTGTCTTAAGATGTTGCTTTTACATTATCAAAAACATTCTTAAAATCAACTTAAATTTTGTTGTATGCATCTCCCTGATCATTTGCTTTTGTTGCTTCCTGATGGAATTCAAGAATATTACGGAAACTCAGCCTTCCCCATCTAATCCCATATTTGCTGTTCACTAAAATTCTTGTTTTTGTCATGTGATGCTCAATCCTTTCCTTAATAAATCCTTCCATTAATTTACTCATGCTGCATATTAGTTTGTTTGTCTCAGTTTCGGTCCCCAATCCTTAATGCTTTCTCATCAAATACAAACAAATTCATTGAGTAGTGGCTCACCATCTACTTGATGACAAGTTCCAGATAGACAAATAGATAGACAGACAGTGTCACTCACTTGCACGTGGGAGGCAGTCTAAGTGCTTGACTGAGAGTAAGATGCAGAGCCAGGGTTGATGAAGTGCACTATCATCTTTTCTCCTTCTCCTACAGACCACCAGAAGGAAAGCCAAGATAAAAGAACACCAGCTCACATGTCTCCTCCATAACCACACCTCCAACTGTCATCTTAGAGTGACTGCTATTGTTAAGGATGGTCTGTACCTTCTTTCCAATACACCTTTCCACCAGCATTCCCAGTGAGTCCACAGTTCTATCTAGCACTGAGCTAGCAATCTTCACCACTCCAGTGTGGCAGATCGCTGGGGTTTTTACCTGGCCGGTATGCCTGGATGGACCGGAAAGGAACTTAAACAGCATCCGGGTCATGAGGGGGCAGCCGCCCTGGACTAGGAGAGGACCGCGGGGGAAGAGTAAAGGGGATTTAACTCATTGGGACCCATGGCCTCCGCTAGTGGGTGCCTCAAGCATCGTCAGACCGGGAGAATTGTCACTTCCACTACACTAGGCAAGATGGCGGATGAACCCGCCAGGGACGCCCAGAGTGCTTCCGGTGCAAAGGGCAGCACTTCTGTCACACCAGGATGGACGTCATCAGCCACCTGGAGCACATCTGGGCAGGAATAAAAGGAGCCGCCTTCCAGCAATCGGGGAGCCAGAGTCGAGAATGTGGGAGTAAGACAAAGCTCCCTGAAGGAGAGAGGCGGCCAAAGACTGAGAGAAAATGACTTTATTGGGGAGATTAATTGCTGTGGGCATTGTGTGGTGTTTGAGACTGTTTATTTATGTTTAATAAACATGTGACTTTGGTAAAGATGTGGTTTCCGACTGGTGGTGTACGGGCAAGTCTCACACCAGCCTGTTCATTTTCTTATCTTTCATACACCCTCTCCAATACATGGCAGCAAAGAAGAGGACACTGGCAAAAACTGTCTTATAGAAAAAAGACAACATTTCACTACATATGCTAAATGATCTGAGGAAAAAGCCTGCTCTGCACCTCCCTGTAGAGGACATATGTGTTCACAGACTAGTCCTGTCTGTCATCAATGGTGACAACTAGATATTTATAAGTCTTCACCACCTCAATGACCTCCCTTCAGATGTTAACAGGTTAAAGGGGGAACTTAGACCTGCAGAAATCCACAATCACCTCCTTGGTCTTTGTTGTGTTCAAACCCAGGCAGTTCTTATTGCTCCAGTCACTGAAAGCTGCAATCAGATCCCTGTATTCCTCTTCCTGTCCATTCCTTATGCATGCTACAATAGCTGTATCACCAGAGTTTTTCTGAATGTGACAAAAGTCCAACTTATATTTAAAGTCTGCTGTGTATAATTTGAACAGGAATGGGGCCAGAACAGTCCCTTGTGGGGCCCCAATGTTGCTCACTACCATCCCTAAGACACGGTTCCCCAGTTTGACAAACTGCAGTCATCTACTCTGGTGGATATGAATCCAGGAGGGGAGGGTGGAATCCACAACCATCCTCTCCTGTTTTTTCTTTAAGATTTCTTTAAGAGTGAATGCACTCAAAAAAAATCCTCACATAACCACCCAGTTCTTTCAAAAAGCAGTGGGTCTGGTGTAGAATGTAGAGGACTGCATCCTCAACATCAATGTGATTCCACCACTGTTCATCCCTTTATGTGAAATTCTAAATCTGGCCTTGTCCTAACCTTCCTGTATCCCAATCCATGACTAACTTACTCATATCTTCCTTCAATATATTGATACACCTTCTGTTCAAATGTAAGCCATCATAGCAGAGAAGGTGCTGTCTTTTCCAGAAAGACTCACAATGTCTCATAAACCTATATCTTTCTATCCTACTTCAAGGTTTGAACCATGTGTTAAATGTTTTAATGTGTTCAGTCTTACCTGGATGGCTGTGCAGCACAGGACAACCTTTGTAGAAGTTTACCTTGTCAGTTCTAAACCTTAGCTTGGCACATCTATATATAAAAAATTCTTTTCGCGTTTGAAACAGAAATTACATATGAGCACGCGAAACGGAATTATGTATGACCAGAGAACATATTATAATACAGGAACTAATCACTTCGTTTGTGGACATTTTTATATCATCTTTACGAATTGTTATTATTTGTGTGAGAGTTATTTTACTCATATAGAAAAGAAGTAAACACAAACAAGCCAATCTATCCCATAGAAGTCCGCCCCGCGTCGCCCTCTCCCAGGCCTTCTCTCTGGACTCCAGCGATGAGCCGTCCGCAGCCACGCACGTTCTGAAAGAGAAGTTTTATTTATTCGTCCACATGACTGTCGTGGAAACTGCCACATTATAAGTTTTTTTTTAATTGGCAGTACTTGATAGTAGAAGAGGTAAGGAAAACAGCTTTGCGTCTTTCTACTTTTTAACTGCGCCGAGCTGTAAACAATGTGAAGAGGACACCGCCTTCAGTGACGAGGGGTTGTGAGAACAAAGTGGATGCTCAGAGGTTCTGAATGTCGGGCTGCTCTGCCGGGTCAAGAGTTTTGCAGTTTCATGCAGCGTCCTCTCTTCTCGGACTGTTTGTGACACTTTGAGTGCCCCGTCGGATCCTGGGAGAGTGGAAATCTTTGCAAATGAGTGTAATTGGCACCATCGAAGCAAGACTCTCTTTGTAAATTCCGCTGCACGACTACTTACTGTCCTTAAGGTGAGTTCAGGTCACTAAAACCCCGTAACATTCAAGGTTGCTTTTGTGATTAATTCTTTTAAGAATATGGAGGGTTTTGTGATGATGCGGGTTTGTTCAATGCTCCCAACCGTCTTCATGTGAGCCTTTGTACCCTACACCGTTGGTAATGTTACCAATGAGCTTAGCAGTGAGACACAACAAAGTAAGGGGATGGTGAAAAAGTGTTAAGTGCTTTTATTTAAAAGCAACAACAAAAATAAAGTGTTCAAAATAAGTGCAGTGCATTCAAAAGTCATTAAATAAATAATCAATTAAAATGAGTGTTATTGTTAAGGTTAAAATTAAATAGAACAAATCTAAAAACAACAAGGTTAAAATAATGCAGGAAGCAATCCTTTAAAACAACAAAGCCCTGTGTCTTCTTTCCTACGGCAACTCCCCTACTCCTCCCATCTGGGCTTCTCAACAGGGGAGTCACCCTATCTGCTGCTGGCCCTCTGTCCACTCTCCTGCTATTTGGTCACCTTACCGATCCCTGACTTTGGTAGGCTCTACGAACAGTGACTTGGGATTCCCAAATGACCAAAGCTCTTACGCTGGGGACACCACGTCCCAAGTCCTGACTCCCGCCGCCTTCCATGGCCTTACGCGGAGATTCATCTGCCTTCCGGTAACTCCTGTCCTTCATAAAACAAACTCTGTGGGAGTGACCACAACTACTATGCCCCGGGTGTCACCCAAACACCCAGGCTGCCTGCACAGCTGCATGCGAGCCTTCACTCACTCGCTCTCCCGCACCGGCTTTCTCAATCTCTCCCTCTCTCTACTGGAAACACTGGACACCCTCGATCTTCGTAGTTCTCCAGTTTAAACAACCTGGGTTACAAAAACTTTGGAACTCTAGGGAGTTCTCTGTCAACCAGGTTGCTCCCCAAGTAATAACACTGCATATTTATAGCCCCAAGAGACTGGTGCAGCATTTATTCTGCTGGCAGCTAAAATAATAATAATTATACAATGTTGTGATAGTGTTAAATATGCCTAATATACATAGTATTAAATATCTAATTCAATGTCAAGGTTGTAAACTGCATGGATGCCAGTTCAGTAATTGGGCAGAAATCTGGCATTGGATAATTTTTGTTCCTCATCTTGTGCAGTTAAATATTGTGAGAATTAACAACAGGCACAGATTCAATCTTTCTAAAATCACTAGTAAAATGCTATTCTCACAAAAGAACCAAAAAAATGTATTCAAAATCTACAACCAAATATTGGTATAAGGATAGAAAATAAAGGGCAAACTCCAAGAAAGGAAAACAAAAGAGAAACAAAAGTAGTACTGCACACTTGCTCCTGAAGAAGATAAAGAAAACATGGACATTCAGTTTGAAGGGCTCATGTAGGTTGTCAGACATTAAAGGCACATAAAAACGATGTATCAGAGTTAACAGGAGTTGGACAGTTGTATTACAATTCAATTTATTTTTGTATAGCCCAAAATCACACAAGAAGTGCCACAATGGGCTTTAACAGGCCCTGCCCCATGACAGTCCCCCAGCCTTGAATCTCTAAGGAGACATGAAAAAAAACCCAAAAAAAACTCTAGTAGGGAAATAAATGAAAGAAACCTTGGAAAAGGCAGTTCAAAGAGAGACCCCTTTCCAGACAGGTTGGGCATACAGTGGATATCAAAGAGAAGGGGTCAATACAATACAATACAATACAATACAATACAATACAATACAATACACAGAACAGAACAGAAGTAATCCTCAATGTACTGTAGTATAACAGTAAAATAAAAATATTACAAATACAGAGCAAAATTTAAAAGTGGATGATATCACATATGATTTGGATTTGTTTAGAGTCCTGGAGACCTCAGCCATCAAGCTGCCTACCCCAACTGGCCATTCCACAGCTGAGAAAGCACTGGGCCAGCCAATCTGATGAAAGGACCCCTCTACCCCGTGATTCCCATGATCTTCCATCAGAGATGATTTCTCCTTAGGCAGGCAAAACCACTTGGTTTTTTTGAGTACTGAGAAGAGAAACAGAATAGGTGAGAGTTAGTAACAAATTATAACTATCTTATTGCTTATGTTTTAGTGATAATGACTTATAACAGAGATGCAGTCTGTACAGTTAATCAGCAGCTCTAGTCAGGATATGCTAAACTGAAGTAGTGAGTATTCAGCCGGGATCTGAAAGCTGAGACCGAAGGGGCATCTCTTATAGTAGCAGGCAGACCATTCCACAGATTAGGGGCCCTGTAAATAAAAGAACAACCCTCCACTAAAATAAAGGGATTGTGTTAAAAAAAATACTTTAGTTTCCTCACATTTTTATGCAATCTTTTTGTTCGACCCACTGAATTAATGCTGAAAGTCTGCACTTCAACTGCATCAGAGATGTTTCATTTAAAATTCATTATGGTAATGTACAGAACCAAAATTAGAAAAAAGTTGTCTCTGTGCAAATATTTATGGACCTAAATGTAGCTATTCCTGCTTCATCTGTTGCTGTGGAACATATTTTCAGTAATGCTGGCAAGATATTTAGGCCTGAGAGATGCAATCTTACTGATCCCAAAGTTTGGGAAACGATGATTATTCAATGCAATAAAAAGTGAATGTACAGTATGTAAATGAAATACACGAATGAACAATTATCATTATTTTGTTATTTGAGACATATCATGTGGTAGCATTTATCACATCGAACTGGTAATCATATACTGGTATTAATAGTATTTTCAAATACTTAGGGCCAGTGTCATTCAACATTTATCAATTGTTAATGTAAAGTTCTCAGTTTTATTTACTTACATTTCATCAACTATTTTTCATATATTACTTGGTATTTGTAAGGTACCAAAAATAAAGGTCACATATATGTCCCTACGTGTAATCCCAAATAAATGCTCAGAAACAGCAATAAATGGAATTCGGCAGAATTTCACTGAATTCAATTCCATTTCCTGATGCTCCAGTTCAGTTTCATGTAGTTGTTGAATTCCAATTCCAGTTCCTTCTCCATGTTTCTATTTTAAAGATAATACATAATGCATATTTAAGATTACTGCCAAATAAAAAATGCACTACATTTCACAGATCCAGTTCTTCAATATTATAACAATCAGTAGCTTTTATTATAACTCTCTCAATTGCAGAATATGTAGAATGCATAAATACAATTTCTGAAAAATACATGCTAAACATTTCAAATGGTTTGGGTTTTGAAAGCAAAGCTATGAAGCTGATAAAAGGGATTGGCTGACTAAAATTTAACTCTGCCTGTCTCAATCAAGAGAAAAACAGTGAATAATAATGGTTAGCAAGTAACTCTTTCTGATGAAACTTATTTAAGACTTAAAATACTTATTATATAATTGATTAATAGAAGCGAAGAACTGTGATATGGTTTGTGTATTTGTAGCTGGAAATCCACAAGGGGAGTCACGTATCTTTATTAAAAAATTATTATTTTTTATTCCTAAGCTATCAGGAGACAACATCAGAGGAATCCGAGTCAGGAATCCAAGTCAATATAGAGTAAATAAGGAGGAGAGCATAGATGGGTGTTTTTCTTGGGGGGATGTGTGTGTTTGGGGAGAGGCTGGGTATTAGCATTAGTCCCATTTAAACATAAGTCTGGTTGAACTTGTATGTGCATAAATCATAGATCGTGGGTCCTTCCTTCTTACAGAGCTACAATCTTCTTGAAAATGATTTGTGCTCTCTGCACTGTATTGACAACCAAAAGTGCAAATCTGATTGAATATCATATATGTATAAGCAGATCCGAAGGGTCCAATTTCTCAAATGTCTATCGTCAGTCAGATTACTCCATTAAGAAGACTCTGCGAGGATCTCCCCAGGTTTCTGAAAATGGGGGACACCCATGAATGTATGCGACAATTGGTATAAGCTCTCACTGGCTCACTGGTTAGTATGATAGAACCTACATCTTATCATCACATGGAAAACTGCTGTTGTATTCTTCACCGTCTGGGTAACGCACAAAAATATTCTTAAACTGAAAGACACACACAGAAGTGAATGAAATGCAAAAGAAATATTTAAAATATATTTACTAACTAAGCAAGGAGGCAATAGTATTGTAATGAGAACCAAGATGAAATGACCAACACACACATCGAGTCAAACCAAATAATGGGTTTGTTTATTTAATGATGCATGATTCATAGAAGGACTTCTAGCAGAATCATCATTTGCTCTCACAGTGTTCCCAATCATTGTCCAGCACTGTACGTAATGTCCCTTTCCATTCTTCCCATTATCATCAGCGAGGCTATATTTATAATGCCCTAGGAGTCTCCATCTTTCAGGGATTCCTGGAAAGCAGAGCTCAGAACAACTGCGAACATCCCCGTGTCAATCACCTGCCCACCCCCAGTCTATCTCCAGGGTAATAGCGCTGGTTAGTACAGTATTTTTAATAGAAAATTGATGCCCTAACCTTCACCAAAAAGATAACAAAAGCGGCAGTGATTCCTGACCCCATTCATTTTACAATATCATGGAAGATAGTATTGAGTAGACCTAATTCCTCAGTAACTACTTAGTTTCCAGTGTCTGCAGAGCACTGATATCTAAAGCATCATAGTGCAGAATCAGGTTGTAAACTGTTGCTTTAAATAATTTATGCAGTAATTGCATATCTGCAAGCTTGGTTGGTGGTGTAAGGTTGCATGTATTTACCATAACCATGGTGGCTTCTGTATTGTGATTAGTTCTTTGATGGATAGAGCAGAAAAGGTGAGATGGAAAATGATTTTTTTTTTACTTTCTGCTGTAATGTGAACATGCAATGGCAAAGATAAAGTGCTGAGGTGAGATGACATTCTCCTCTGTTTCTGTGCCTCTAGCCTGTATCAAACAGATACATCCTTTTATAAAACAAAATAGCATGGCTATTGGTAAAAAAATGTTTATGTGCACAGTGACATAGTGTTAAATAAATACTTTTATGTATTGTACTGTGGTCCATGGCTGGCCATTCATCCCGGCCAATACCCCCAGGCCGCAAGATGGAGCCCTCCCTGCGACATGGAGATGCCCCAAATTCCAGCAGGGTATCATGGACTATGGACTTTTCCTGTACAGCCCTGCTGGATAATGTCAGGACCACCAGGGGAAGCTGCAGGGAGACCCAGGGACTATTATTTGCCCTACACCCGGAAGTACGTCTGAGTCACATGGACAAGGGGAATGACGTGCTTCCGGGGTGAAGAAAAGGACTTTTTATCTGACCCTGAAGTGATAAGGAATCATAGACTGAAGGATTGGAAACATTTCTGGGTCAGGGACTATAAAAGGCTTTAAGGAGCACCAGAGCATCGAGCTGAGCTGGGTGGAGGGTGGCAACGCGTCTGGGAGTGGTGGAGAGTTTATTGATTATTGTATTGGTTTATTTAATGAGTATTGTGGAGAGGGAGGTGTTTTGTACACACTCGTAATGGCCGTCGTTCGGGAGGAGCTACGGAGCAGCTACACAAGTCAGGAGAAGCCTCCAGGAAACAAACGATCGCTCTGAGGTACGTGCCGGGAATTTAATCAACAATCCGTTTAAAATAACTCACTTTGTCCTGTGCATGTACCTCAGAGAAGATCACCTGGAGGCTCTGTGGGAGAAAGATGACATTCCCGAAGACAGTGGCATGCTCTAGTTCGAGCCGATGAGAACTAAAGGGGACTTACGCATGTCGGCTGCCAGCGAAGGAAACGTGACCCCGCTGTCTTCTGGGAAGAAGAAGGTCCGCGTCTTGCTGTTTGCGCCATCGTCTATAAAGAACCAGACTTGGACTTTCCGATCCGCTGACAAATTGACACAGGCGGATCGCAGTCAGCCAAAGATGGAGGCCCAGTCCTCCCAAGAAAACTCAAAATCCCAGAAGGCTCCGCGAAGCCCGTCAGAGCACATGCCGACAGCAGACATGCTCATTGGCTCCCGTCCGGCAGGTAAGGAGAACGAGGAAGTGAACCTGCCTCTAGCCGAATTAATTAACTCTTTTGACGTGCGGGATCTCATAAAGTTAATTGAGCCCGTGCAGAGTATTTTGTAGATACTGGCGGCGATAAAGAAGATCGTCGGGGAATTGGGAGAGACGGCTGAAGCACCCATCCAGAAGGTAGATGAGTACCTGCAGCGTTTAGGCCGGGAGCCTCCCGTATTATATGATTTGGCAGTACAGGTGAGTAATACCGGCAACCGTATATAATGAAATAGGGACGCAGTGTGATCTGGGCCCGCGATTTATTAGTAGCGGGTGCCAAGTCACTGTGAGTCCTACAAGGGAGTCGCAAACCATGACTGAGGGAGCAGGGGAAGCATCGATCAAGCCAGAACAGCTGACTAGTGCTGCCTCCCGGAGCGATGCAGTGCTGAAGACGCCGCCCCAGGTTATTTATAAGTCAAAAGGGGAGCAGACAGTAAAGGGTCTCTCTATCTCATAGAGAGACTCAGACTGTGGGAAAGCCCCAGAGTAAAAACGGAGATCCCAAACGAGACAAAGGGGTCTCCTGATAAGATAAAACAGGGAACTGAAAGCTGAACACTCCTCAGCGGGGAAAAGGGAGGAGCCAGTAGTTCCGAAGTGTTTTCAGTCTCGCCAAGGGATACGAACAGGGGGAATGCGGCTGTGCAACGAATGCCATAGGCCGGGCCACCTATGGCAAAATTGTCCTTGGATGACAGGGGATAGGATGGCTTATTTATTTAATGTTGCCCCTAGGTTCTCCCGGGAATATTCAGAACGTTGCTGAGGCCCGACCAATGAAACCTCCTGGAGGAAGACATCCATCATGGGGCTGGCTGCTTCAAACCATGGTTCTTTGCTGGAGGGGGAGTACTATGGTCCAATGGCCGGCCATTCATCCCAGCCAATACCCTCAGGCCGCAAGAGGAAGTCCTCCCTGCGACATGGAGATGCCCCAAATTCCAGCAGGGCATCATGGACTATGGAGTTTTCCTGTACACCCATGCTGGATAATGTCGGGACCACCAGGGGTTGCCTTAGGGAGACCCAGGGACTATTATGTGCCCTACGCCCCAGAAGTACGTCTGAGTCACATGGACAAGGGGAAGAAAAGGACTTTTTATCTGACCCGAAAGTGATAAGGAATCATGGACTGAAGGATGGGAAACACTTCTGGGTCAGGGACTATAAAAAGCTTTAAGGAACACCAGAGCATCGAGCTGGGCTGGGTGGAAGGGTGGCAGCGTGTCTGGGAGTGGTGGAGAATTTAATGATTATTGTATTGGTTTATTTAATGAGTATTGTGGAGAGGAAGGTGCTTTGTGCACTGTTTGTGAATAATAAAGTCAACATTTGGACTTTTACCTGGTGTCTGATGTATTGTCCGAGGGTTCAAGAGGACGATAACACCCTCTATCTGTCACAATACTTTTACGTATAAATATGGGTCAACTCTTAAGTGGTTACTTTAACTCTATCAGAGTTATAGCACTGTCAATTTTAATATATGCAATTTGTAGGTTTTCAAATACAGATTAATTTGATTGATGAAACTCGATTCTTTGTTTGTAGAAATGATTTGATTCCCTTCGATGGACTGGCGCCCTGTCCTGAGATTATTACTGCATTCTGTCAGATGCTTGCTGGGACAGGCTCTGACTTTTTTGCAACCCTATTTTGGATAAACTGGTTTAGAAAATGGATGGATGTATTTCCTTCCTGAAATGTTCTGATCTTCTGAGACAACTACATTGTCGGTAAGCGGCCAAGTGCTACATAAGCTTTGTCAGAGATTTGCATCATTTAAGTGATGCCCTACTGTATTCTCCGAAATATTGTGATGGCATTGCTGTAGATATTGGATTTAAAATTTCATTATGCCTTGCATACATCCTTCATTTACTTCTGTTTTCACAAAATTTATAATTTTCAGTTTTTTTCAAAGGATTATTGTTTTAAACTGCTGCTTTCACCAAAACTTTACACGACCACACCTCTTTAAGGGACATTTTTTTAAGGCATGGCTTCATTTCACAAGTGATAGATTCTTGCTTCCTTCTTGGTCTTCTCTTAAACTTTCAAGAAAAGGACAAAAGAGTATGAGGAGAGACTAGTGAGAACAGCAAGAGTGACACTCTCACCGTTTGTTATCAAGAAACCGACCCTAAATCTAAATGTCTACATATAAAGTATACATTTGGCTTGATTGCACTGACTGCCCAGTGAGATGCCAGCTTTATAACGTAATAGTTAAAGAGTTCAATATAAAGCAGTCTGGTTTTAGGGTATAACTGTTTCTCCAATTTCTGTAATGTGAAGTGAGGTAATTGCAGTATATCCTAAGAAAATATAGGAAAGTAGGTTGACGTGGTATGGACATGTGATGATGAAAGACCATGAAGGTGTGGACAAAAGAGTGATATAAATAAAAGTACAGAGGAAGAGAAAGCAAAGGAGGCCAAAGTGGAGGTGGGTAGATGAAGGAAAAGGGTCTGACCTGTGAAGAGGTGCAGGACCGAGCTGTATGGAGAATGTTTACCAAGCACATTGATCCAACATAGGCATGGGGAAAGATGAAGAGGAAGAACCTGTAATTTGATACTATACAGTTAATTTTTGAAGTGGTATACTGTACAGTAAGAAACTGTTATTGCCCATCCATCCATCCATCCTTCCTCTTCCGCTTATCCGGGGTCGGGTCTCGGGGGGTAGCAGCTTCAGCAGAGAGGCCCAGACTTCCCTCTCCCCGGCCACTTCTTCCAGCTCTTCCAGGAGAATCCCAAGGCGTTCCCAGGCCAGCTGGGAGACATAGTCTCTCCAGAGTGTCCTGGGTCTTCCCCGGGGCCTCCTCCCGGTTGGACATACCCGGAACACCTCACCAGGGAGGCGTCCAGGAGGCATCCTGATCAGATGCCCGAGCCACCTCATCTGACTCCTCTCGATGCGGAGGAGCAGCGGCTCTACTCTGAGCCCTCCTGGATGACTGAGCTTCTCACCCTATCTTTAAGGGAAAGCCCAGACACCCTGCGGAGAAAACTCATTTCAGCCGCTTGTATTCGCGATCTCGTTCTTTCGGTCACTACCCATAGCTCATGACCATAGGTGAGGGTAGGAGCGTAGATCGACTGGTAAATTGAGAGCTTTGCCTTACGGCTCAGCTCCTTTTCACCACGACAGACCATGCAGAGCCCGCATCACTGCGGATGCCGCACCGATCCGCCTGTCATCTCACGCCCATTCTTCCCTCACTCGTGAACAAGACCCTGAGATACTTGAACTCCTCCACTTGGGGCAGGATCTCAACCCCAACCCTGAGAGGGCACTCCACCCTTTCCGGCTGAGGACCATGGTCTCGGATTTGGAGGTGCTGATTCTCATCCCAGCCGCTTCACACTCAGCTGCGAACCGATCCAGAGAGAGCTGAAGATCACGGCCTGATGAAGCAAACAGGACAACATCATCTGCAAAAGCAGTGACCCAATCCTGAGTCCACCAAACCGACCCCTTCAACACCCTGGCTGCGCCTAGAAATTCTGTCCATAAAAGTTATGAACAGAATCGGTGACAAAGGGCAGCCCTGGCGGAGTCCAACTCTCACTGGAAACGGGCTCGACTTACTGCCGGCAATGCGGACCAAGCTCTGACACCGGTTGTACAGAGACCTAACAGCTCTTATCAGGGGTCCGTACCCCATACTCCCGAGCACCCCCACAGGATTCCCGAGGGACACGGTCAATGCCTTTTCCAAGTCCACAAAACACATGTAGACTGGTGGGCAAACTCCCATGCACCCTCCAGGACTCTGCTAAGGGTGAAGAGCTGGTCCACTGTTCCGACCAGGACTAAAACCACACTGTTCCTCCTGAATCCGAGGTTCGACTATCCGACGGACCCTCCTCTCCAGAACCCCGAATAGACTTTTCCAGGGAGGCTGAGGAGTGTGATCCCTCTATAGTTGGAACACACCCTCCGTCCCCTTTTAAAGAGGGGACCACCACCCCGGTCTGCCAATCCAGAGGCACTGTCCCGATGTCCATGCGATGTTGCAGAGACGTGTCAACCAAGACAGTCCTACAACATCCAGAGCCTTAAGGAACTCGGGCGATCTCATCCACCCCGGGCCCTGCCACCAAGGAGTTTTTGACCACCTCGGTGACTTCAGTCCCAAAGATGGGGGAGCCCACCTCCGAGTCCCCAGGCTCTGCTTCCTCATTGGAAGGCATGTTAGTGGGATTGAGGAGGTCTTCGAAGTACTCCCCCCACCGACCCACAACGTCCCGAATTGAGGTCAGCAGCGCACCATCCCCACCATATACGGTGTTGACACTGCACTGCTTCCCCCTCCTGAGACGCCGGACGGTGGACCAGAATCTCCTCGAAGCCGTCCAAAGTCGCTCTCCATGGCCTCCAAACTCCTCCCATGCCCGAAGTTTTGCCTCAGCAACAACCGAAGCCGCTTCCGCTTGGCCTGCCGGTACCTATCAGCTGCCTCCAGAGACCCACAGGACAAAAAGGTCCTATAGGACTCCTTCTTCAGCTTGACGGCATCCCTCACCGCCGTGTCCACCAACGGGTTCGGGATTGCCGCCACGACAGGCACCGACCACCTTGCGGCCACAGCTCCGTCAGCCGCCTCAACAATAGAGGCACGGAACATGGCCCATTCGACTCAATGTCCCCACCTCCCTCGGACGGGTTGAAGTTCTGCGGAGGTGGGAGTTGAAGCTACTTCTGACAGGGGACTCTGCCAGCCGTTCCCAGCAGACCCTCACAACACGCTTGGGCCTACCAGGTCTGACCGCATCTTCCCCACCATCAAAGCCAACTCACCACCAGGTGGTGATCAGTTGACAGCTCCGCCCCTCTCTTCACCCGAGTGTCCAAGACATATGGCCGCAAGTCGCACGACACGACCACAAAGTCGATCATCGAACTGAGGCCTAGGGTGTCCTGGTGCCAAGTGCACATATGAACACCATTATGCTTGAACATGGTGTTTGTTATGGACAATCCGTGACGAGCACAGAAGTCCAATAACAAAACACGCTCGGGTTCAGATCGGGGCCATTCCTCCCAATCACGCCCTTCCAGGTCTCACTTTCATTTCCAACGTGAGCATTGAAGTCTCCCAGCAAAACGAGGGAATCCCCAGAAGGTATGCCCTCTAGCACCCCTCCAGAGACTCCAAAAAGGGTGGATACTCCAAACTGCTGTTCGGCGCATACGCACAAACAACAGTCAGGACCTTTCCCCCCACCCGAAGGCGCAGAGAGGCCACCCTCTCATCCACCGGGGTAAACCCCAATGCACAGGCTCCAAGTCAGGGGGCAATAAGTATGCCCACAACTGCTCGGAGCCTCTCACCGGGGGCAACTACAGAGTGGTAGAGAGTCCAGCCCCTCTCAAGGAAATTGGTTCCAGAGTCCAAGCTGTGCATCGAGGTGAGTCCGACTATATCTAGCCGGAACCTCTCGACCTCGCACACTAGCTCAGTCTCCTTCTCCTTCAGAGAGGTGACATGTTATTGTATTACAGTGTTTCACAATTGTGTTAGACATTTGGTTCATTTTGGGTATTTGATTTGAATATTACGCATGGCAAAAAATATTTGGGGCTATGCATGTAAGTCAGTAACACTATTATGTTGCTTTGGTATATTTGCCATTTTCTGGAAATGCTTTATTGTCTATACATGGTCACATTTTTAAAGTATTTATGATCACATTATTTATGCACTCAAATGTGTACAGCTGGTACAGGTGGTTAGAACATCAGAACACTCTAGACGACAACAGGCCATTCCGCCCAACAAAGCTCGCCAGTCTTATCCACTCATTTCTTCCAATAAAACATCAAGTTGAGTTTTGAAAGAAATAAGTGGATAAGACTGGTGAGCTTTGTTGGGCGGAATGGCCTGTTCTCGTCTAGAGTGATCTAATGTTCTAAATAACCACCTCAATAAACATTCTACAGTTCATCTTTAGGTCTCACAAGCTATTTCATCACAACTTACTTTTACAAATGTATATACAGTATAATCTTAGTGTTCTGCCCAAAGAGTTCAATTTTTGTCTTTTCAGAACAGAGAATTTTTTTCCTCATAGCCTCATAGTCCTTTAAATGCTGTTATACACCTTTAACGTTAAAGTCTAGTCCTCAGCCATAAACCCAAAACTGATAGAGTGCTGCTGAGATTTTCATCCTAATGGAAGGTTTTTCCATCTCAGAAAAGGACTTCTGAAGATATGTTAATCTGACCATTGGGTTCTTGGTCTTATAGAAATTCTACAGAGAGACCTGAAAAGGGCATTTTACAAACACTTTTTATCCAATCTAACTGAGCTTGAGAGGATCTGCCAGTATGCATGGAATAAACTGCCCAAAGCCAAGTCTGCAAAGCTGACAGAGATTTACCCAAGAAGGTTTGAAGTTTAAACTGTTGCGAAAGGGGTTACTACACAGTACTGAATTGAGGGTCAAAATACTTACATAATGAGTAATTTATTTTTTTGACATTTAATAAACTTACAAATCTTTGTGAGGAAGTTCTCACATTTGTCATTTTGGTTGTTGAGTGTAAGTAGATAGACAAGTCTTATCCATTTAAAATGAAATCTAAGGCACAGTAAAGGTTTGCAGAAAATTAAGAGTATAATTGGTCTCCTTTAAAGAAGGTTAAAAATTGTATTATGTTTTGCTTTTTTTTTTCTTTTCTAAAACAACATGTATACAACTGTTTTGCAATATGTGGGCAATTTTACGGGGTTCAGCACTTCTTATTTCTCACCACGGTACTGTGTTGAGTAATTTCAGTTTATTCAGTACTGTTTCAGTCTCCCCTTCGCATGCACTTTCACAAAGCCCGTGTCATACATTCCAGCGTTTCACAGTAACAGTATGAGAGAAGAAGTAATGGATATTTGTGGATTAATTGTTAAAAAAAATACAATCCAAAATCAGGATCGCGTATGAAATGGCTCTAAACGTTGTTTTGTAAATGTTTGACATTTGTTAAAATATGCCTATTCGTGTATTAAATTATTTACCTTAACAATGGTAAATTTGGAGGGAAGCCCCAATTCGCTGTTAAGATTTCTCCATTAAAAAGGTGATTATTTTCTGGATCGCACTATGCGACGAAATGCATCTGTCTGTGCAAGACGTGTAAATCTATAAGTCACTTGTGCCTTGCAAACAGGCATGGCGAAATCGACTGTCGTAAACTTAAATATCTCATAAATCACATTTTCAAACCCTTTGAAGAGATTGTATAATATTTTTACGCTGTTCGTAAAGAAATGCTCTGGCCCCTGTTATGGCCCCTGTGCTGAAGAGATAAAATTTTAATTAACTACTTATGGTGATATGCGCGGTCACGGAAACCGGAACTAACATGAGTTTCTCCACATTAAAATTAGTAAAAACCTACCTCCAGTCCACCATTAATGATGAGCGTCTTAGCAATCTATGCGCGCTAAGCATTGAATCCAGAAGAGCCAAGGCTTTGAACCTTGATGTATTTGTGGACCGTTTTGCATGAAATCACAAACGCAGAATACTGTTATTATAATGTTACAGGCTACTGTGTTGCCAGTGCTAGGGGATGAGAGATTACTGAGCAGAAAATGTGAGTGTACATTTCATGCTGTAAAAAAGTCACTTAATAACAAAATAAATACATACCTGCATAAAAAAAAAAATATCTTGCATACAAAAATGAGAAATGTTACTGTACAAAAAGTAAAATTTGTTTAAAGGTTTATTGTGCATAGTACAGTATGTGAAATCTTTTGTTTGAAATTCATTTGTATGTTTTATTGTTAAATGTTTAGATTCAACGGGTTGGAAAATGGATGGATGGATGTTCAATTCATTTTGTTTGTGCTCCAAATAAATTCACTAAATATATTAAATAATTAAATGTTGCCCTTTTTTTTTTGTTCTGTGCCCCCATGAAAAAACACTGGCCCCACCCTAACCCCATGTAAATTTGGTCTGGAACCTCCACTGGATAAGAGCCACACTTACCGTCACCGGCACCACTTCCCTGAATTGAAATAGTTTGTGATCCTTACTGCGCTTATTTGTCTGCTCACAGTACGTCACATAAATTTAGTTTGAGTCGGACAGGACAGTATCAGTTCCACGACTGTCGGAGAAGGTAACGGAAAACTTAATATACTATATTTATAAAGTGCACTGAAACGTTTTTCTTTGTGTATTATTTAATTTGTTTAACTTGTTTACTGAAGAATTGAGAGCGGAACGGTGTGTTATTTCGTTTTATACATTGACTTTAAAGTAAAGTTATACATTGAAAAAATAAAAAAAAACTGGAGAGCGTTGTTTTTCACTGTGCTTTCTGGGAAAGGTTACTGCTGCAGAGGAGAGAACAAACAAGCGTCAATAACATAATCCAGACATCATATTGAGTAATACCAATAACACACGGCTGGCACATACAATTAAACAAACATAACGATGTCGTACCGTGTTCTAAACATTAATAACCATGTCGGTGGAATTTTCCCACTTCAGAATAAACGATCGATAGATAGACAGATTTCAAAACATTATTCTTTTTGATGGTTACAGATTTCTTTCCAACGCACAGAACTGTCAGATAATGGTAATTCAGGTCAAGCAACTTAAGTTTCCGGCACAAATCGCGGCAACATCACTGCGACCAGATATTGTCATTCTGTCAAAGATCTCAGGTCAACTTGCCTTGATAGAATTGACTGCCCTAGGAAGATCGTATAGAGGAGGTGTTTGAGAGGAAGCCGGCTAAGTAGCAGGTACTTCAGGAGGATTACCGGGCACAGGGGTGGCGAATACACTGCCATCCAGTGGAAACAGGCTGCAGAGGCTTCGTAAGTCACTGTCTCTACAGATTCAACAGCCTGTTGGGCATGAGTGCTCCGCTCAGAAGGACATCCATCAGGACTGAAACGGACAGAAAGAGCTTCCCGGTGGCTATGGATTGCGAGGGGTGAGCCGTGGCTTAAGGCTGCTGGGGCGCAAGTCAGGACATGATTGACCCGAACTGGGTCACCTGGGCGAGGTTGTATGATGTTGTGAGACCCGAAGCGCTCTTTGAATTCGTAGGAGGAATCTTCCACTTTAAAGCATTATTCTATTTGATGGTTACAGATTTTTGAAAAAGTTAAAAAGAAGTATATAATACATAGACTATGCATCACCTAAAAACAAAAATGGATACAACTCAGTAAAATTAAACCTTATTTAATAATTACAATATGAAGAGTATAATAATATATTTTATTTATATAGTGCCTTTACTTAAAGATTACAAAAGACTAATACGCCTTATGGTTATATTAAAATTTCCCAGGCTTTTTCCCACAAGCATGCTTTTTAGTTTTTCTGGCTTTATGCTAAGGCTGAATTAGGCTTCATCTTAAAAGTTATAAACAATTAAGGAACCTAAAAGTTTTATGACGCTGGAAATTACAGTATCTTACATGCTGTTCTCAATCTAAAAGAAGAAAATACAGATTACTTAAATTACCAACTAAAGGCTGCCAAGTGAAAACAATAGTCACAATGACTGAAAGAAGAGAAAACAAATTAAGCAAGAATATAAACATGAAGAATATAGAAATTTAAGTCTGTTATGCAAATGTTTTAACTGAAATGTTCTCTTAATGTAACTAACTTCATGTGATAGTATAAAAGGAGGCAATATAAGTAATAAAAACATCACTAAGGGATTGCATGTGTTTTAGTTCTGGCACCAGATCATTCATTTAAGAGGATTTAAACATGCAGGGAGGAATGTGGAAATTACACAAGTTTGTCTTTATACAGATTCATATGTATTTAAAAGTGCTGTTCAGTGATGGTCAGTTTAATGCACTTATGTTATGTTTACTTGTAAAAATCAATACTTTCTTAAACAAAGAGCTTCTGTACATAACCCAATGAAATGGCGGATCTTGTATGCACAAATTGGGCTTTGAGCTCTGAGTAGTGGATAACAAAGACTCGAGACACTAAAGTTGAGTCTCTTGTTGTTCAGCCACAGTGGAGAGTCACTATGGAGTGCTGCATCCAGTATGTATTTTTGGCACCCATAGCATACTTTATGTCTTTAGGCAAATTAGGTGGAGGTTAAGAGTACAAAGCTTCACTGAACTAGAGCGAGGCAGTGTCCTAATCCAGAAGTTGATATAAATAGCTGCATATTGCCAATTCAAACATGGAGAGGGGCGCAGAAACATAGATACTGTTATGACAGCTATGCTCTTAAACACAAAGGTGCCAGAGCGATTCTTCCGAGTGATGCCCGAAGGAAAACCAATTTCTTGGTTCCCAAAAAACCCATCCACTTGAAGGTTTCAGAATGAACATTTTGTTTATTTGGATGTGTAACAGACCGCATACACTAAATAACAATGAATAATGGTAATAGATTTGTGAAATAGCAATGGGTCATGATTTTAAAAGGATTCTTGCTTGCACACAAGTCCAGGCTTTCTGAATCTACTAGTGTCCTGCTAGGTAGCCTATCATACATTAAATGTTACAGTTCTTTTTTTTTCTTACTCAACAGGAAGTTTTTAAAGAGTAAAGAACCAGCAACATATGCAAAAAACACTTTCCAGAATGAAATGGTGCTTTATCAAGTATAATTCTATGAGTGAAAACACAACCCAGTAAAGAACCATAAAATGTCATTAATGAACAATTATTTTTAAAAATGTATGTTACTCCTAGAGATAAGGCAAGGTGATTTAATGAAATATTCAGATTGCACAGTGGTTTAATCGTATGTTTTTTGCTGTCATTTCATTTATTTTTTTATTGTCAAGTAGTATCTTATATTAGGTGAGCCTAAAGTACAGGTACATGCTGCTATCAAATTTGAGAGATTTGGACCAATAGCAGAGAGAACATGCTTACAAAACATTTTTTCATTCTAGGAAGTGGAAGGGATGATCCATTCACAAGGCTAAGGCAGTTGTAGTTATTGTCCTTTACCTGCATATCCTGCTACAGACAGTGCAACAAATGCATAGCAAGACTCACCTGATTAATTCACAGCGAGACATGAGGGGCTATCGTGTCCTCTGGAGTTAGTGTAGGGCTGTATCAGTGTGCATCTGAAAAGGAACAAAGGTTGAAGGCTATTTCTATACTGAAACGGAAATTACAGCCTTGGTTAGGTGTGTAATCTGATTTACACAGCAGACTGAAACCAAGTATACTGAAAAGGATGATAAGCATACTGAGTAACCAACATATTGTGTGGACTACACAGTGGACACAAACCCAAACAAGTTTAAAGGAAGTGGTGTGCGCTGTAATTTGAAAACTCCCAGGGGTGCGCCTGCCACAGACTCCTCCGTATTCTGTTTATTAAACTAGGAATTTTTTTGGTCAAAAGACCAGAAGGGAACGTCACAGCAGCATTCAAATACATTTACATCATCATCAGCAAACATGAAAACATTCATAAAGCAACTGTCTTCATCTGGGCAGAGGATTTCAACAATGTAATTGAAAGCATTTTAACATATTTCTATTTTACCCATGAAAACATACCTGAAATTAATGTTATTGCACAAGTAAATGTATGCATGTTTTTTGGTAATTCTGTCCACACTGTTCTTCCAGTTTTGGATTATAAAACAAAAGTGAACAGAGACACTGCTTTTTAACCTGTGCCATTCCAGGCCACCAATACACTCTCATTCAGTGTGTATTCCCTGCTAATATTTCACCTCTTTGACTATTTAATGCCATACATTTTAATAGTATTTTGCCTATTGCTGTGCACCTATGAATTTGGTGATTTTTGTATTCTATGCTTTATGAAGTTCATGGCAAAGTGCCGAGCCTTTGTTAATGACTAGAGTTCATGCTGTTTCTTATCAAGTTAACAAACAATAAACAGGAGAAATACATTGTGCTTTATATTTCAATAATATAACTTCCCCATGCAACAATTATGGAACTATTCAGAGACCAGCTTTTCCATAAAAATTCAATACAGCATTTCCATGGAAAGTTTATGTTTTAAATTGTGAAGTGATCTTCAGCCAAAGGTGTAATGGATTGTCTGACAATCGTAAAGAATGAAGACAAAAATGGTGTGTATTTTTTTTTTTATTAACAATGAAATAATTTATGTGTATATGTTGAACTCCTTGATATCCACTCCAGTTCACAACATAAAATAAATGAGCATCTGTGACTTTGGAAATGATTTTTTATATTTGCCTTTTTTGTGTTTCATTATAGCTAACCAGCAATAGCTGAGAAAGATGAGTACATCATACTCAACTGGTAATGGGAAGCTTGTCATCACCCAGGTCGTCCCTCAGAATAATGTGCAGGGTCCAAATGCCACAACTACGGTACCTGTGCAAGTTGCCACAGGAACTAACTTTTGTTCAATGCCACAGAAATGGCAAAGGTTTCTCAAAGGTGAACCAAAGGCTTTAGGGGTAAGAATATTTAAAACCACACCTTTTACTTTGGTAAAAAAAATACTGTTAAAAAGCAATGTCTTATCTGACAAGAATGCTTTTTTTCATGATCATGTTTTGTAAAGCATTTTTACTTAATAGAACGTTTTGTAGCAATGTTAAATATTTGAGCATGTTATGGTCCAGTGATAGTTCTACCTGCCGAGATCCTTATTTCATCAAATGTATTGGGCTGCCTATTGGGTAAATCATCTTTATTTTGTATATTTATCAATTAAATTTATTTTATGTTCAGTTGTTGTTCCTCTTTTGATGACCTTATATTGCAATTCACATAAACTTTTGCAATGAAGCACAGTTTCGTATGACAGCATTTCACTGTGCATACATTAGTTAAGAGCATATTAGAAGCGGACGATTCAGGAGTTTAGACTCTGTCTATATCACTGTTTAAAAAAAAAACCTGAAAAAGTCTCTTTCCAAAAATACTTTTAAAGAAAGATTTTTGTTGAGAATTTTAGCTTTCCAACATAACACTCCATGTTTTGATTTCTGGTTGATCCTTTAACAGAAAGTTTACTTTATTGCTTGACTATCAGTTGTCCCATACTACTGTATATTTGTTTAGAATTTTGAAAATCTCAGTCATTTGAGAAACCTTTTAATTGCAATTTGCTGTTCTGGTGAGGAATGATGCTGTCTCTGATCAGATTGCCCCTTACAGGACATATTTCTTTACATTGTTTATATTTGTAAAAATTCCATCACACAGATGTGTTTCTTTGGTATTTCATGATGCTCTTGTATGTTCAATTAAAGCCATAAAAGAAGAGTAAAGTATAGCTTGCTTCAAATCTGTAATTTTACTTAGCTGAATATCCATTGCTTTTCATATCTGAACTTTGTTAATTATGTCTTGGTACATTAAAATCACAGAATGTAAAAAAAGGTGTATCGAGGTCTTTACATGACTGCATCAATCTATCTATAATAATGATACATTTATATTTTCACTAATTATTTTTATAATTATGTAGTCTTTACAGTTATGATTACTTTCATTACAAGAATAGGTTCAAATTTATTAAACTATTAAACTGCTTAATTTTTTTCATATTTATATTAAGTTAACAGGAAGGTTTACTTACATTAATGACAGGTTGGACTGATCTCAAAACACAGAGGAGCTATATAAGAAAGGGCAGAGCAGACTCGTTTTCCTTACGAAACTGCTTTCCTTTAATGTGGGAAGTGACTTCCTCCACATCTTCTATAACTCTGTGATGACCACTGTAATTTTCTACGCTGTGGTGTGATGTGCTGGTAACATCACTTCAAGAGCGGCTCACTGAATCAACAAGCTAATTTAACGGCAAGTTATACAATGCACTCTGCACCTCATGGAGGTCCTAGCAAAGGAGAGAATTAAAACAAAACTGAGTGCCATTATGAACAATGCTGCACATCCTCTCTATGACACACTAATATTGAGGAATTTGAGCCAACACATTATTCAGCAGAGATGTGTCAAGAAACACTACTGGGGCCCCTTTATACCAACACCAATACGACTGCATAAGGCCTCACTGTGACAGCCAAGTCAGAATTTATCTTTCCTTTGAATTTTTTTGCTTTACAGTCATTCTGGTGTATGTTCAGACCAAAGTGTATGTATGTATTTATTTATTTACTCACAAATATACCTGCTTATGTATTTATTTTTTTGAAGAGCTTCTGTAAAATGGCCAATTTCCCTATGGAATCAATCTATCTATCTATCTATCTATCTATCTATCTATCTATCTATCTATCTATCTATCTATCTATCTATCTATCTATCTATCTATCTATCCTAGCAAAGCATATACCTTGTGTGGCTGAGGCTTAAAGAAATAAAATAAAATCCATTTTAAACTCAGTGAAGATTAAGTTATTTAAATTCAAGAAATTCGGAAGAGGTTTCATTAAATATTGTAACCAAAAATATTGGCCATTTTTCAGTAAGTAATGGCTCTTAAATGACAGAATAATAACTGACCAACAATTCATATAACATTGAATGTTTTATCATTATTGTTCTTGATGTGACCTACGTCTTATTAGTGTAAAAGCTAGACCTATATTTCTATGAGTATTTAATCTCAATACAGACAACATCTAATGGTCAGGTCTGTAATGTCGGTTGAGAGAGATTTGGTGTCCCCATCTGAAATATGAAGATGAAGAAAAGAACAATCAAATGTTTCCACAGATGTCAATCCATATTTTTGGTCATTTTTTATTACAGGTTGTTCAGATCATGATTGGATTGATTAACATTTGCTTTGGGATAGTCCTGGCATTTCCTGGATCACTCGCTGTGTTTTGCGCAATTCCATTTTGGACAAGTGTAATGGTAAGATGCTGTTTCAATGCCTCCTACCTTATTCTTATCAAAGTTGTTAATTCAGCATCATTTGCTTTAGGAAAGACATGTCCTTAACACCTTCAAAACATGTACATATCAGTAATACAGGCCAAAAAAAAAACAAAAAAAACACCAGATTTATTGATTTGCAGTTTTTAAAGATTTTAGCTGCTTCAGATAGATATTGTAAGCTAATTTAATATGTCATGAGAGGAGTTCATTTACATTCAAAGCGAGAGTACAGCTGTGCTCTAAAACACTCTTGAAAACTTTTAAAATCCTTCTTGCTCCATGCCTCATATCTTGGTAATTCCCTTCAAAACCAATTATACATTCACAGTATAAAAAAGAGAAGTAGAACACCATTAGCCAATTAAATAGAAACACCAGAATAGACATGCAGGGTCCATAGGTAACACAAACTAGGCATTGACCCTGAACTACAATGCAATTGAAGCAGTTTGCAGAATGAATAATGCATGCCAATTGCACTATGAAAATGTATTACAGTGTAGGTGCCATAATGAGTCTGCACTGCTATCCTCACATCTCCAGGAGACTGCAATCTAAGTACTGCTTTGTCACAGTCTGTGAGGAATGTTCTCTTGTCTGCATGAATTTTGTGCAGGAACCTGATCTTAAGACATGCAAGTTAGTTTAGCTGGTGACATTACATTAGTCTTGTGTGACCAAGTGTGTTTGTGTGTGTCATGATATCAGGGCACATCACCTGGCTCCAATGGTGTAGACTTTGAACCCAGCCACTCTAAACTGCAATAGGAAAATTTTTAAAATAACAAAAAAGAACAAGCATACTCTGCATTATTAAATTTATATATATAATTTTTGAACAGCTTACTTCACCTCAGGGTATTAAGATATGTAAAATATTGTTGCAAACAATTTATTTTCATTTCTATATTATTTAATGTTATTTAATGAGGGGCACAACTCAACTTGTTTACACTGATGAAAAGGAAAAGTCAAGATGATCAATGCTGCCAGTTAATGACTGAAGTGTACTGTAACATCTTTCCTTCCATTCTGATCGAAATATCAAACAAGAGTTGAAGCAGAAAGCAAAGGCCATTTTGTGCTCTACAGTCATGGACAGCAGCTGCACCTTCAACTAAGCTCAGCCTGCATATAAAACAAGGGCATTACAAATCATCAGTACATTGTATAGATGCATATACCAGTGCAATAATTCAGTGAATATAATTATGGAATTAGTTATTTAGTATTACTTGTAAAATCCATATTTATTTAGAAAAACAGTTCCCTGTTGTTTACTTATCTTTATAATAAATGGACATATGAGATCTCATGAACATTGGAAATCTGTAAGAGTATTTGCCAATTATATAAAAAAATCTTTTAACATGTATTTTTTTATCAATTAGAAAACTCTCTTTTAGCCGGTGGTATAACAAACCCTAACAACTGGAATCACAGAACCATTAAGACAGATAGTGTAAAAGTTTAATTAGAATGGGAGTAGAGAACAACAATATAAAAGTGTCATTTATAATTTAGCATCACAATGGTGACAGTGTGGTACATCAAGTTCTGTCTCTATATTTTATTTTAACTTAACTTTTGGGACACTATTGATTCTTAGCTGATACAACCATTGGTATTCATTGCCTGTGACTCTATACTTGCATTATGTAAAGGTCCTGAGGATAGCCTGTAGCATTTTATTAAATAAACCTTTTAAACGTGTTTAATAAGAAAAAAACACTCAGGCAATTGGTGCTAAGCAACTCTGTTAAAGGTACTTCAGGGAAAAGAATAGTTAGCAAATTTAGAAAACAACAATGCCTGTTAGTGTAATTGGGAATGCCATCCATAAGTGTTTGTAAAATAAATGAAAGGACATTTGTCTGCTTACAAATGTGTTTTGCACATACTATCTACATTACCTCTTTTAAGGGAAAAGGTGAGAACCACTTATTGACCCCACTTTGCTCAGACTCTTGTTCACTTCTATGCATTCCACTTAATAAATTACAGTAAATATGAGGTATATATGGGGTTACAGTAGTCAGGTCATACTGTGTTTGACAAATATAAAATTAATTTTATTAGGAGGCAACAAATGCGTTTGAGTATAGTGCTGCATGTGACTTTGTTCACCATGCATTTGTTAGGGAAGCCAGTGACATATTACCATAAAGGTTGCATGGAATATTGTTGGAAGATTGTTGTGTAAATATTTTGGGCATAAAAACACACAAGGTTAGGTGTTGACAACATTTTCTGCATTCGGTTAAGTTACATCTGAAGTTCCCCAGAGTTCGCAGCAGGAAATAGGAACCTGTTATTCTTCTATTTATTGGCATTGGCTGATTTGAATGTTGATGCGTCCTACAATGGACTGATTTGTATATTGTATCTGATGGGCACAGGTTCCAAAAACCCTGAATTTGTTTAGACAGGTCTGTTAATGGATGGATGGTTGGTCAAAACATGCAATAAATAAGGTGGATACATTTGCAGATCATATAAAACAAAGTGGATAATCAAACACTATAAAGACAGTGATATCTACATAGTTGAACATGAAAATAATTCAGATTTGGACAAAAATACTGTATAACAAACAAAGTTTATTATAAATGTCTTACACAGAAAAATACAAATTATTCAAAATAGGTCTACAGTGGGGAAGTGGTTGCATAGAAGAAAATCATACCTTAAAAGAAAGACTTCAGAGATGTACGTGTAATATGCAATAAAATATCACAATCCTTAACGAGGAACTTAATAGAAAAATATTGGAAGGTTCATTGTGTGTTTGCTTAAGCAAGGATACACTCAAACAGGTCCTGTCTGGAATACTGGGTATAGTTTTGATCTCTGCATTATGAAAAAATCCTTACAGCTTCACAGATCGTCAGAGGGAAAAAAAGATACAAGATTTTTATTCTAGTCATTGCAGGGTTTGTAGGTTTTATAGGTTTATAGGGTCATTGTTGACATTGTACAGAGTACAGTAAAACTCTTAGTTGTACAGTGGGATGCAAAAGTTTGGGCAACCTTGTTAAAAGTCATTTTCTTGTATAAATCGTTGGTTGTTACGATAAACAATGTCAGTTAAATATATCATATAGGAGACACATACAGTGATATTTGAGAAGTGAAATGAAGTTTATTGGATTTACAGAAAGTGTGCAATAATTGTTCAAACAAAATTAGGCAGATGCATTAATTTGGGCACTGTTGTAATTTTATTGATTCCAAAACTTTTAGAACTTATTATTGGAACTCAAATTGGCTTGGTAAGCTCAGTGACCCCTGACCTACATACACAGGTGAATCCTATAATGAGAAAGAGTATTTAGGGGGTCAATTGTAAGTTTCCCTCCTCCTTTAATTTTCTCTGAAGAGTAGCAACACAGGGGTCACAAAACAAGTCTCAAATGACCTGAAGACAAAGATTGTTCACCATCATGGTTTAGGGGAAGGATACAGAAAGCTGTCCCAGAGATTTAAGCTGTCTGTTTCCACAGTTAGGAACATATTGAGGAAATGGAAGACCACAGGCTCAGTTCAAGTTAAGGCTCGAAGTGGCAGACCAAGAAACATTTCGGATAGACAGAAGCGACGAATGGTGAGAACTGTCAGAGTCAACCCACAGACCAGCACCAAAGACCTACAACATCATCTTGCAGCAGATGGAGTCACTGTGCATCGTTCAACCATTCGGCGCACTTTACACAAGGAGATGCTGTATGCGAGAGTGATGCAGAGGAAGCCTTTTCTCCGCCCACAGCACAAACAGAGCCGCTTGAGGTATGCTCAAGCACATTTGGACAAGCCAGCTTCATTTTGGAATAAGGTGCTGTGGACTGATGAAACTAAAATTGAGTTATTTGGGCATAACAAGGGGCGTTATGCATGGAGGAAAAGAACACAGCATTCCAAGAAAAACACCTGCTACCTACAGTAAAATATGGTGGTGGTTCCATCATGCTGTGGGGCTGTGTGGCCAGTGCAGGGACTGGGAATCTTGTCAAAGTTGAGGGATGCATGGATTCCACTCAGTATCAGCAGATTCTGGAGACCAATGTCCAGGAATCAGTGACAAAGCTGAAGCTGCATCGGGGCTGGATCTTTCAACAAGACAACGACCCAAAACACTGCTCAAAATCCACTAAGGCATTCATGCAGAGGAACAAGTACAACGTTCTGGAATGGCCATCTCAGTCCCCAGACCTGAATATAACTGAAAATCTGTGGTGTGAGTTAAAGAGAGCTGTCCATGCTCGGAAGCCATCAAACCTGAATGAACTAGAGATGTTTTGTAAAGAGGAATGGTCCAAAATACCTTCAACCACAATCCAGACTCGCATTGGAACCTACAGGAAGTGTTTAGAGGCTGTAATATCTACTAAATATTGATTTCATTTCTTTTTTGTGGTGCCCAAATTTATGCACCTGATTTTGTTTGAACAATTATTGCACACTTTCTGTAAATCCAATAAACTTTATTTCACTTCTCAAATATCACTGTGTGTGTCTCCTATATGATATATTTAACTGACATTTTTTATCATAACAACCAACGATTTACACAGGAAAATAATGACTATTAACAAGGTTGCCCAAACTTTTGCATCCCACTGTATGTGCTCATCAATGTTTTGAGTCATGATTAGTGAGTAGAACTAAATTATCACAAAATCTCTGTCTTCCTTAACTGAAAAATCTCAGAGTAATGTTAAAAATCCTGAAGGAGCTGAATATTTCTCTCTTAAGCAAATGGAGTTAAAGAGGTGACTTTAAACAGTGTTTAAAATTTTGGAAGAGCAGGACTGTAACTGAAGTTATCTGGAACACTTACCATTTGGTATAATTGAGCAACTTTCAAATCTCAACTCGCTGATGTTTTGGAAATAATAGCTGAATGTCATGATCTCTTCTCAGATTAATACTTCATTGATTAGAGTCAGTTAATCTCACTGTGCTTGGCAGATGTCTATGTAATATCTTACTGTATTTGTTGGTTATGGAGTCATCTTATACAAGAAAATGAAAATCTGAGGTACTTTTTAGTTGCTTACTGGATGACATTCATTTTTGTATTTTTGGCACAAGCTTGCAACACAAACAGGAAAGAATTATTTTGTATTGACTGGAAATTTCGTGTATACTGACAAGCCTTAGGGCTATGCAAATACATTTCACTGGTTTCTAAAATGGTCTCCCTAACAAGGAAGTACACTTGAAAATTAAGGTGTAGTCTACAAGAATTTACAATGAATCTAATCAACAAATCCTTATTACAATAAACAAACAACCTTCAAACGAAGTTAATTTGCAAAAACAGTGCACTAATTATGAAAAGGGTTAGAAGGAAAACCTGCAGCCAATGAAGCCCTCCAGGACCGGAGTTTGGGACCCCTGTTGTAGAGTTTGGATTCAAAAAACAATATAGTGCAAATCTGGATGCAAGCCCCAAAATATGTATAACGTGCAAAGAATGTGCACATTACTTTACTTTGCATGATGGCAGAATTCGTCAGTGTATTCACCTCCTAGCCTGCCTATGTGTGGCTATGCACATACCCACTGTGATGGTTTTTGTTAGATGCTACAGTCTCCTTCCACATCTCAAAAAATAAATTGCCATGATTAAAAGCACAGTATCTGGTATAACTGACTGTGGATACACTTTTGTACACTGTCTTGTGCACACTTTCCATTTACAGTGACCACAAATATGTTATTTGAATAGAATAACATTGCCAGAGGCCCTCCTTTCTTTTAATTGCATTATAATTTAAATAAGCTCATTTCACATCACAGTAACATATATAAGATTTTTAAATTCCTACTTGTTTCCTTTTGTTAATGTTTGGTTTGTAATTGTTAGAAGCCAGATGGTACTTTCTAACTATTAAATTAAATAATGTTGGCTCTAGATACTTTATCTAGGAAGTAACTGATGCAATTCCAATTAATTCGGAAGTAACCTGGCAGCAGGCCTGGATTCTGTTTACTTTGACAGACCACTAGTATCCTGTGTTTGGTAGTTGCTGTGAAAGGTCAGTTCATGCATCTCCTTATTATTGCTCCCTCTTTATGTTTTGGTTCGTAGGGTGGCTGGAATGAAAGTCGTTTAGTTTAACACCATTGTGTTTAATTAATTAACACAACCCAGCCACAGGGCTTGCACAAACCAGTGTCTTTCTTCATGCCAGTCCCAAGCACAGATACATGGGGTAGGTTACATCAGGAAGGGCATCCGGTGTCAAATTTTGCCAGATCAATATGTGAACAAAAATACAAATTTCCTTACCGGATCGGTCGAGCCTCGGGTTAACAACGACCGCCACCAGTACTGTTAGCCAATAGGGTGCTAGTGGAAATTGGGCTACTGTTGGCCAAAGAAGAAGAAGGAGAAGAAGAGAGGGGAGATGTGTCCGGAGGCAGGAGGAGAGGAGGAAGTTAAAGAGAGTGGAACTGAGGGTAGGAACTTTGAATGTTGACAGTATGACTGGTTAGGGGAGAAAGTTAGCAGATATGATGGAGAGAAGAAAGGTTGATATATTGTGTGTGCAAGAGACTAAATAGAAGTGGAGTAAGGCCAGGTGGATCGGAGGTGCATTCAAATTGTTCTATCATGGTGCGGATAGGAAGAAGAATGGAGTAGAGGTTATTCTGAAGGAACAGTATGTTAAGTGTGTTTGGGAGGTTAAATGAGTGTCAGACCGAGTAGTGATTATGAAGCTGGAAATTGTAGGTGTGATGATGACTGTTGTTTGCACATATACCCCTCAAGTTGGATGTGCAATGGATGAAAAAGAAGATTTTTGGAGTGAGTTGGATGAAGTGATGAATAGTGTACCCAAGGGACAGAAAGTGGTGATTGGAGCAGATTTCAATAGACATGTTGGTGAAGGGAACAGAGGAGATAAGGAGGTGAGATATGGTGTCAAGGAGAGGAATGAAGAAGGTCAGAGGATAGTGGATTTTGCCAAAGGGATGGACATGGCTGTGGTGAATACAAATTTTAAGAAGAAGGAGGAACATAGGGTTACGTTCAAGAATGGAGGAAGATGCACACATGTAGATTAGAGCCTATGCAGAAGAGTCAATCTGAAGGAAATTGAAGACTGCAAAGCAGTGGCAGGGGAAAGGTGTAGAATAATGGGGGTGTGCAGGACTGTAGTAACTACAGGGGGATAAAACTGATGAGCTACATCATGAAGTTACTGGAAAGGGTAGTGGAAGCTAGGTTAAGAAGTGAGATGATGATTAGTGAGAAGCAGTATAGTTCCATGCCAAGAAAGAGCACCACAAATGCTATGTTTGCTCTGAGGGTGTTGATGGAGAAGGAGTTACATTGTGTCTTTGTGGACCTGGAGAAAGCATTTGACAGGGTGTCTCGAGAGGAGTTGTGGTATTGTATGAGGAAATCGGGAGTGGCAGAGAAGTATGTAAGAGTTGTATGGGATATGTACGAGGGAAGTGTGACCGTGGTTAGGTCTGCAGTAGGAGTGACGGAGTTACATCAGGTATCAGCTCTGAGCCCTTTCTTATTTGCAATGGTGATGGACAAGTTGACAGACAAGATTAGACAGGAGTTCCTGTGGACTATGATGTTTGCTGATAATATTGTGATCTGTAGCGAGAGGTGGAGATATGCTCTAGAGAGGAGAGGAAATGAAGGTCAGTAGGAACAAGACAGAATACATGTGTGCAAATGAGTGGGAGATAAGTGGAATGGTGAGGATGCAAGGAGTAGAGTTGATGAAGGTGCATGAGTTTAAATGCTTGGGATTAACAGAACAGAGTAATGGGGATTGTGGAAGAGAGGTGAAAAAGAGAGTACAGGCAGGGTGGAATGGGTGGAGAAGAGTGTCAGGAGTGGTTTGTGACAAATGGATATCAGCAACAGTGAAAGGGAAGGTCTACAGGATGGTAGTTAGACCAGGTATGTTATATGGGTTTGAGACAGTGGCACTGACAAGAAAGCAGGGTACAGAGATAAAGGTAGCAGAGTTAAAGATGCTAAGATTTGCACTGGGAGTGATGAGGATGGATAGGATTAGAAATGAGTACATTAGAGAGTCACCTCAAGTTCGATGGTTGGGAGACAAAATCAGAGAGCCAAGATTGTGTTGGTTTGGACATGTGCAGAGGAGAGATGCTGAGTATATTGGGAGAAGGTTGCTAAGAATAGACCTTCCAGGGAAAAGGAAAAGAGGAAGGCCTAAGCAAAGGTTTATGGATGTGAGAGAGAACATGCAGTTGGTGTGTTTAACAGAACAAGATGTAGAGGACAGAAATATATGGGAAAATATGATCCTCTGTTGTGACCCCTAAAGGGAGCAGCCGAAAAAAGAAGAAGAAGAAGTTTAACTAATTAATACAAATAATAATTTGGAAACTTCTGGGCTATCTCTTGTGGATGTTAGTTTCTAGTAAGGCAGAAACGTTTGTATATTCTCATGTGCCACAGCCATTAAATATGTTCACCTTTAATCAACCATTTTTCCATATCTGTGCAGCCTGGAACCTCCGCCCTGGAGCTCTAGGTAGGTGGGGCTGACTCCAATGGGCTTCAGTAGAGTCTAGTTACAGACCTCCAGAGCTCTGCCCGGTTACACTATGGTTAAGATTAAGATTGTGGTATGGGTGAGCTGACTCAAATAATGAAGTATGTCCATTAGGTCAGCTCTATGTACTTGGAGGTCCAGGATGGAGATTCTTGACTACAATGATACCTTTGTCCATTTTTTTCAAAATCAAAGATACTAACAGCACTTCTAAACTATACACAGTTGGCATACAAATCCAATCTGTGGGTAAAGGGAAAAGTGAAGGAACCTGTCAAGGTATGCCACCACATAGTAAATCAAAATGTTATTTTTTTCTTGTAGAAAAATGTGCCATACAGTATATCTTTCTGCCCTTCAAGGCTTGGTTGTGTTTCACAATTAGAAAAATAGTCTTTTCGATGCATACTAAAATTCAAAACTTATTTTCTATTGAGGGCTGGACATTTTAGTAATATTAATACAATTACTTTAACTTTATAACTCTATTCTTCACTTTTGAACATATATATTAAAAATAATCAACAAAACAAATGCTTAAAAACTTAAAGCACCATACTCCTAAGCTAAAATTGTCAGCTGGCTGTAGCACAACCATCATACTCAAACTACTTGCACCCTAAACATTTCACCATTGCAACTGGTGATCAGTTATAGCACTAGGCAGCAGTACCCCTCTCTCAAACATTATTCAGGCCTATAGCTCAAATGGAGACAGCCCCTCTATTACAAATGTTTTCCATTCCTGACAATATTCATAAACACATTTTGTTTGTAAATTGTAACTTGCACTGAAAATGTCCATTTAATAGAAATATTGGCAAACATGCAAAATGCTTTATTAGTTGTTTAACAGAAAAACATTTCAAACTTAATAATTTGATAGTGTAGCAATATCGCTGTACTTTAAATCACAAAACAGGAATAATGTAAACTAAAATAATCCATGGGAATGTACAGTATGCTGATTTTATGTTTAAGTTTGGTAATTTTCAACTCAAAGTTATTTCTTCAAAATCATAGTATTTATTTATTTTCCATATAAAATTTTTTTTCTGAAATGGAGTTTTGTTTATACATTTTAAAAACACCTTGTTTGTTTGTGCTACTTATAATGGGACCAATGAATACATGGGTCCATCGGTAACTAAAAAAGCCTTAAAACGTAGCAAATACATCCACTTTGAAGCAGCAAAGGTTTTAATTTAGAGAATATGTCTCTTCCATGTATAAGGTATCCTTCTGATTACGAGGGAAACTACAGATAATCATTCTACCACAGATTGTTGGAACTATTTTTTTTAAGAATACATTTTCTTTTCACTTGTCTACTAACAGCCTTCATTGTGGATGAAGTTATAACTACCCAATAAGCACCAAGCGATACTCATCTTATAATTCTTCCTTTGCATCTGCAATTTTGTTTTTTCTATAGTTATGTTCAGCACTTGCTGAGTCTGTAATTCATCACCTTGTTTGCAGGCTCTATTAGCCATACCTCACTTGACAGATTACTAGTGTGTGTGTGTTTAGTAGAAAAATAAAGACTAAGACTGTGCTCTTCATGAGTAGCCACCAATGGTGAGCTAGGGGACAGAGTGACATACGGATTGCCTCTGACCCTGCGTTAGTGTAAGGAGGCAGCTGTGTGTGTTGCCACATGGTAGAAGTAGCTGCTGAAGTAATGAAATAAGCTTCCATATAGTGAAAGAATCTAAGCAATCCGAAGTGTGACTTCAGTTATTACTGTCTAGATGTCTACAGAACAGAAAGAACAATTCATGTCAGAGCTTCCATATTCACTATCAATAACAACGCTTGGTGATGACTTTCTGAGGTGAATCCTTGCCCCTGGCCCTGAAAGATGCTTTTAAAATGCTGAATGTCACAACAGTGTTTTGCTTCACACTTTTTTCCTTTATAAAATGCAATTTGCAATATGTGTGCAATCTTAAGAACTACATCAATAGTCAAAAAATTCTTACCTGGAAAAATGGATATATTCTGTAAGTTCAAGACTGTTTCCATTCATCTATGGACCCCTGTATCCATTAAAGCCATTGCAATCTGCAAGATTAGAGAAGGAATTTTTAAAATTTATAAAAATAAAATGCCTCACTTTACAACACAATTTTATGTGACAAATTAATATATACAATGATTGTAAAGGAATAACTTCAACTTGCAAAATACCAAACTTATCCTTTAAGCATCCTACAGTCTTTGATAAAGAGACAGTACCTCAAAGAGATGAGAAGGCTTAACTGATGATTTGACAACTAATCCTTCTGTTGTCTTTGCTGAGACACTGCGGGTGTCACTTCATCTTCACAGCACCAGATATTCACTGGAATGGCACGGCTGGGATGTGTACTTAGGATGATGGGAGGTACAAGTAACAGGTTCTGTCTATCATCATCTAAACAGATAGCTGTATCAGAACATACAAGTATTTCACAAATACGCCTGCTACAAGTTACATTCAGTGACAAGTGCAGTGTAAAAAATGCCAGCATTTCACAAGAATTAACTTTAAATAAAGTACTGTTGATATTGAGGGATATTTTCAATTTGTGCATTTTCATAGTATTTCACTTATGTAAAGATGGCAGTTAAAAGTGAAATACTGGCTACAGTGACTCTGACAGAAACTTGTCTGATATTGTACCAGAGGGGAATGGGTAGTTTAATGGTCTGGAATCCCTACAGATTTTATTTTTTTTCTCCAGCTTTCTGGAGTTTTTTTTTTGTTGTTGTTGTTTTTTCTGTCCACCCTGGCCTTCGGACCTTACTCTTATTCTATGTTAATTAATGTTGACTTATTTTATTTTCTTATTGTGTCTTTTATTTTTCTATTCTTCTTTATGTAAAGCACTTTGAGCTACTTTTTGTATGAAAATGTGGTATATAAATAAATGTTGTTGTTGTTGTTACAAACATTAGCACATTTTCATTCAAACATAAGAATATATTTTAGAGTGCAGTTACAGGAAACTTTCACATGTACATACTGTATATCGACTGTCAACAATACTCACTGCCCAACATGCTGTTTTGATGTGACGTACACAGTAACACTCTTTAAAAATGAATATTGGCTAAATTATAAAAGAATACATTCAAACCCATGTCTTTGGATCTGTGAAGCAGCAGCATTAACCACTGCACTACCTTGAAGTAATGCTTAGCTTGCTATCCACAGCTACTTCTTAGCTCACAGACAGCTTCTTATTCGCACAACATATGAGAGTTGTACATGTACCACATTTTGACTGCATGTGAGTTTTGCCCAGTCCAGTGTGGGTAAATCAACCAATGGATTGTGGTATTCACATAACTAAGGAGTCATTTCTCATTAGGCCACTGAAATTGTCATTGTTTCATGACAAGTGACATGCCTTTGTTAAAATGAAATGAATTTTACCTGGTCAAACCTGAATATCCCAGTCACATACACTGGCAAACCTGTACAGACAGAACTGCAATAGAAAAAACACAGCAGAGAGTTGAATCATTTTCTCACTGCTTTTATTGTCAGAATATATTTTTAATTACACATGGGGTATCTAATAATGAGCATTAAGAGTAGGATTTTTTTTTTTGGTCATGTCCTTCCAGGGGCTTTATCACATCTCTTTTAATAGTTGCATGGTTCATAATCCTTATTGGAAAACTTGGTTAGCTTCTAAGTCCCAGATGGTTTCATTTTCATTAGTGCCTCTTCTGATGGCAACAAGAACTTTGAACATTTATTACAGTCATCATGCAGTCCTCCTGTATCTTATGTAAACTCACCTTTCAGCCACTACAGTTTCATACCTCAGAGCCAATGATCCTCTCAATCAGCAATTGTCAAATGTTATCCTGTTCATGCAGAAGAGCCTAATGAAACTGTTTTCCATTGACATGCAAAGGGTCAGGTCTGAAGAATTTGCAATTCATGGCATCCCAAAGGTTCACTCTGGAGACAGAGACAGGAGAGAATTTAGGCAGCACTTGAGCACTAATGTTAATTCCCCAGGACCCTAAAAAGGGTCACAAATGGATATATGAATAATTATAATAAACTGACAAAATATCAGAATTGTGAATTTCACATCTCTATGGACATGGGCATTTTTGAAGGTCTGGCCACAATGCTTGTATGTAGTTTGCATGTTTCTCAAACATCATAGAGACATTTAAGTTTAGTTTATTAGTATCTCTAAACTGGCCAAATATGAGAGAATTTTGTTGTGTGCATAAGTGTGCCCTGAAAGTGGGCTGGTGTCTCTACCAGAGATGGTGCCTTTCCTGTGCCCATTACAACTAAGACAAGTTCTGGTTCAATCTTGGTCACATAATGGACACAGGTGCTTAGGAAAATTAGTGATGGATGGATAACTATGCATGCAAAATGCAGATGAGCTACAAATAATAACTTTGGACAGACATATGTCAGAATAATATTGCTTTACTTGGTTGTGCTATCAGAAAGAAGTGAGCTGAAAATAACAGTAACATCATGAAACTGATGTAGCAGCGTTAACCACTATGTGACCATACCTCCAATCAATCATTTAAACTTTATTTTGTGTAGAAATTTTTTGAGTGTATACCATTAGTTTTTTAAAGATTTGTATTATGTCACAAAACACACCTGGTCAGTGGTGCACTGGATTACCAATACATTTTCAATGTACTATCATATGGGACCAATTAGTGCCTTCGTATCCGTTGGCAGAAGGCAATTATCAATCTATCACAAAGCATACTCTTGCATACATATTTTACACTTAAATGGTGTTAACTTAGAGACACCAAGTCCTGCCACCTCACACTTACAGAAAATAGATTAAACACCCAGGATGGGCACTGTTTGAGTGATAGTTGCATGTACTTACCATGTTTGTGTGGGTTTTTCTCTTGGTACTCCAGATTCCTCTCTCTATCCAAAGATGAGCATGTGCTGGAATGTGTTCACCAAAACCTGTTGTAGGACTACTATGTTTTTGCACTATTGTACCATTTTCTTTGTTTTTGATTAAAAGGGTATATTGGTATAAAGAGCTGAACAGTCAAAAATGAGACAGGAGTTTAATGCAGTGATGACAGATCAGGTTTAATATGGTCTCTTTTTCAGCCATTTGTACATAGCCTGCCTTCAGGATTTGTATTTATTCTGTACTTTGTATTTCAGCAGTCTACATGAAGTCAGTTCCATTTTCTTCAGGTGAGAGAAGAAAAACCCTGAATCAGCTTGCAAACTGAATCAGAGTAAATAATGTAATGTCTCTAAAATGAAAGAAACTAGCCTTAGTGAAACTGTCAGTGTCTGACATGTCTAATTGTACACAGTCTAATACACAGTGTATCTGTGTATTAATACCATCAGAATTATTTGGCTATTTGTAGCACATATAAAGGCAGTTAAAGCAAAGTATAGATTTCTGAAGATCAACAAATAACATATTAATTATTTCAAACACAGTCATCATACATTAACTGAATACTCTCTACCAGTTCAGGGTAGTTCCATAAAGGACCATCCAGTCATAAAGTCTGTTCAGAAACATACTGTGGCCTATGTTTAAATTTCACAAATACAAGTGCTGGGGTATATTTCTCATCGCTGTTATTGTCACAGATCATTTATAACCCACTCTCTCATTCCTTTGATTTTATGATTTAGCTGTACTTCATTCCTATAACCTTCTTTTACACAGTATCAGCATGAAATTGAAAGTAAGACAAAGATTTGTTTGCTTTAATTGTTCAGATGTTCTTGTAACCACTGCCTTTTCTACCATTGCATGACTGGTATAGCAAACATGGTGCTCTTTCATTACTGGAAATTGTTTTGTTTATCCTAGTTGTAAATTTATCCTTCATCCAGTCCAGAAACTGATATATTCTGACAGTAGGAAAGTATAAACTCCACATATGCAGTGACCCACAATGCTGAAGTTGTGAGCCAGCAGAATAAAATACTGTGCCAACATGATCCCTAATATTAAGTTAACAATGTATTAGAATCTTTGTTTCAATTCAATTTCCTTTATTGATATTTTCAAGTTTCTCTTTTGCTCTTTCTACAGTACATTATTTCTGGAAGTCTGTCTATTTGTGCTGCAGATAAGATGCAACCATGTCAAGTAAGTATAAAGATCTGTCTAGTTCTTTGTTCCTATCTGTTCATTTAAGTCTGAATAGAAACTATGAGATTCTTCTTCTTTTGCTTTGTTTCACTATTAATAGTACAATGCACAGAATGTATGTTAAGAGACACGATTCAGCTCTTTAGAGATTTTTACTTGTGTTTTAACCCATAATTAAACCTTTGTTGCAGCTTTTGAAATAACAATTTGTTTTTAAATCTTCAAATATAGAAGCAGGAGACTTTGTTCACTAATTTTTCAGCATTTGTAAGATAAATCAACATGGCCCTTAGATAGTTTACACATGTAACGTACAATCTGTCTGGCACATTTGGCCTTAGGTTCTAATCAGCCACAATCATGTCATTGTGATTGTATCAGGTTTCATATTTCACACAAGCATTGTACTTCATGTCATTCATTTTCACATTATTTGGCTTTCGATTTAATATTGTGTCAAGATGGAAATTATGTGACTGGAGTGTTATCTCGTGATCAATGTGTTCTGAACAGTATGAAGGTCAAAGTGGTAAAAAGACTAAGAAATGAAAATGTGGTTTAAAGGGAGATCCAAAAGATTAATAAAAAGATAGAGCATAAAGTCCAAATCAGGAAGTACAACATCAAAATTTGAGACATGAATCATGGTTGAATCACAAAGCAAAAGTTGTGGCTATGCAAAGAGCCCTTTCCTATTAACTAAATGTGAAACAAAGACTTGTAGAATAAGAGTTTGTATCTTGTAGATGCCGCATCCCAACTAGGATCGAGATGTTTCCCTTTGCTGGCTGGGATGCCATAATGGAAGGATGGATTAAGTGCAGGTAATATCCGGCCAGGATGCCATAAATCCTGTCCTGAGTGGGATGCCTGATGACTACGGAAATCAGTAAAAGATGACAGCAAGGTGCAGTTCAACACCACTGTAATAGATGGCAGTGTCCCTAAATAGAGTCCCTGGATGGCAACACACAATTCAAGAATGGCAACAACAGCCCAAAGTGGGTCGTGGCACACTGGTGTAGACTGAGACTGATATAAAACTTTAATGCAAAATACAAAAAATAATGAATAAAAATTTGACAAAACAAAGTAGAGTACAGACAATAAAGCCAATATAAAAAAAACAAGCCCTGTCTTTGTGGCCAGCCTCACAAAAATAAGCCCGCAGTAGCTTTTCCAATATTTGTATCATTTTTGTATTTAACTAATAAACAAGGTATTACATTTTAAAACTCCTTCTTCTTCATCTTTTACCACTTCTATGTGGGGTCAATGTGTTTGATCATCATTCTCCATACAGCTCCATCCTACACCTCTCCCTTAGTCAGACCCTTTACCTTCAGATCTTTTTACTTTAACACTCCACCTTTGCTTTGGCTTCCCTTGCTTTCTCCTCCCCTGTACTTCATTTCCCATCACTCTTTTGCTACATATTCATTGTCCAGGCTACCCAAAACCACTTTCCCTATTTTCTTTGATATCTCTCCCACTTTTGTTGAACCTCTGCCTTTGCCCTCTTTGCCTACTTTTTTGTTTATCTACAGTATATATTTCCCTATTTTCTCCTCTCCTTGATTAGTACCATGTCTTCATTGCCTCCATCTTAGCTTTTATCACAACTCACCTCTCTGTTCTACCACCATGTCTCTTTGTACCCAGGTGAGCTCCTTCATGTCATCCTCCCCAACACTGATTTCACTTACTCTTAATACAATTTTAGTATTCTTCTCCCACCATTCTTCCACATTCTCAAATGACTGCACTTCATTTAAAAATATCTACCTAAACCTATTCTTTAGCCTTTCTTCTTTTAATCTCCACCACTTTATCCTTGGTGCCTCCTGCTCTAGTTATATTCTCCTGTGTTTCTAATAACTTACTTCATCACCAACAGTTCTTTTTTATCAGCACTGGTGTTGCTTTCAATACATTACAGTTTCATTTGTATAGACTGGTGCCAATGTTGCTCAAGCCCACTGCACAGGTTGACCAGGGTGATGTAATCCCTTGGTAGCTCATCCTAGGACAACCAGATAATTACTCTTTTTTCTTTCAAGTTAACATTAGCATGTGAAGATTTTTACAACACCTTTTGTTAACTTTTCATTTAATTCCTTGGAGCCTCAGTAGCATGTTTTAAGTGTGAAAATATTTTTATGAGTGTGCTGGTTATGACAGCTTAATTGTCACATGTTGTTCTGTTTCTGTATAAAAAGTCTTTTCTTCATAATATGACTGTCTACTATGTAGTACAGTACCTGGCTTTCTCCTTCATGTTTATATTTGCTTAAACAAGGTGACTTTGAACTGAGGGAAGAAATGCATATGAGCGATTTCTGATGTGATTTTCTTTTCTTGTTTTCAAAAGCTTGTGCTACAATGGTTTGCAAAATCAAAGAAATCAATTTCCATTCCTCCTGTAATACATACATTTGGTCTATAAAACAATAACCCTCTCTGCTTTACTTTCCAAAATATTGGGCAGAAAAATAAAAAAACTTTATAAAAGGAATTGATAAAGTATTTATTAAATAGTATTTCACACAAGAACATATTGCTTAATTTAAATAAGTTAATTGGGTTGAATATCTTTTGTTTTAGATTAAAGGAGCCTTGGCTACGAATATCATCAGCACAATTTTCAGCTGCATTGGAATCATCGTATATTCAATAGATTTAGGAATTAATCCCCGCTTTCGTCAAATATATTCCAATTATTCATTTCGAGGTAATTTTCTTTATGTTTTGTTTTTTCTGGATCAATTCATAATAGAAACTGATAGAATCAAAACAAAATCAAAACTAGGATGGGTGGTAGATTTCAGAATAAAAATAATTAACATTAAATACTGTATATAAGGATCTCTAAAATTTTCATTGAGACAGCATATTGTTAAATCCAATACTCAGGATAGTAGAGAATGTCAAAAAAGTGCTCTCTACCCAAAGTACAGGAGTACTAAAAGTGAATATTTAATTATGTAACTTTGAGTGTCACTGAAGAAGGTTAATAAAATCAGAAGTGTTTTACAGTGAATCATTTCCCAAATAAAAGCATTTCAAGGTTCTTTAATAATAGAGCATAAAACTACTGACATATTTGTACAGTTTTAGCACAGATCAGGTATGTTTAAGGTGTTCCTTTTGTATTTTTAAGTATATTTGATGTAAAGTTGAAATTGATTGTTATGTGTTTATTTGACATTGACAATTAACAGAACTTAGTAAGCCTTCTAAGTTTTGTTCCGGATACAGAATCAGGTGGATGCTACATTTTTATACCCACCATTGTTCTACATGGATTATGATCATCTGTTGACACACACCTTTAAATATATTGTTTCTTATAATTGTATACTATTATTTACATTAAAAATTTACAAATAGCTATTGTGATATTGTTCTTAACAATAAACATAACTAGGTTTGGATAAAGCCACAGTTCTTAAAGAATCAGGTCAAGTCTAGTAAAGGAACATTTATTTGTGGCTTTGTGGCTCAGTGCAGTTGTATTTTTGCAGGTACAGGTTGGGTGCAGGTCTTTAAAAAAAAGACACTCTATGACACATTGCATGCCATGAGATTAGAAATGCCAAAGCAACTGTCAGTTTTAAGATCATGACTATCTCATGATTGAGAGGCTTATTTATTGCAGTGATCCTTAGACATGATGTAGGTTTTTGGACTCTTATGCTCCTGGTAAGATTACATTCAGCAAATCTGCCCAGAAGGGGGTATAGAGTAAATTATAAAACATATTGTCAGTGCAATATAAATTTTCAAAGTTCAACCTTTGACCCAGCAAGAATAACATGAATTCTGAGCCATCCACAATGTAGATGAATTTGAGCAGTTAAGCCTTTGACAGTCCTGCTCACATGCTTTGTGAATTTGGAAAATGCATAACACTGTGTAGCCTGTGGTATCTTGTGGAAGATGTTGCATTGGATTCTAAGGCCATTGCTGTCTGCCATATAGACCTTTGAATCTGTGAAGGGCAAGTTTTATTTGTGCAATTAACATTTCAAAGAATCTGTTTAAAAGTTGATATAGGAGAGTGCAACACATGCTTCTGACATTCTTCCAGACATATTGGTAGTGCATCAGCAAGCTATTAACATGAATGGCTGTCTCCAACTTTAGCCAGTGTGGTGACTTTCCCAAACTGCTAGTCAGGGGTTTCAAGACACCAGTCCATGAAAAGTCTTCTACAGGTCCACAAAAAGATGGAAAGATCTGTTATTTTATTATATTCTTTATTTTGTCAATTTTTTTTTGTTTTGTTTTTATAGTGACATCACAAAGGCACAATCATTATGACTGGCTTATTTAACTTTGTAGCACCAGGCCACAACGGTGCTCGACCAACGGCAAGTCCCAATGGACTATTGATCTTCTTACATTGCTTTTTTAGGTAGCTTACTTAACATTTCCATATTAGTTGGAATTTTAATGCGACTTATTCTGGTTTGCCATTTTTATTATCTACTCTACAGCTGGCAATAAATTGAAATGACAGTTCAAACAATGGGCGACTCATCCTTCAGCAATGTAAAGAAACAAAACATTTTCCTTCTTTTTGCATTTGAAGGTTAATTTTTAATCTTGCACACAGCACAATATTGACATAAGCCAACTCTGAGATGTGGATTTAATAACAAATGCTGGTCAGTGAAATGTGCAGTTTTTCATGCAAAAGAGGAAAAAGTAATACACTGTTTGTGAGGCATTATATTTTAAAATAGCTAACTACTGTATGTAATGGATTTAGTTTATTTTTTGTGAGTAACAAATAATATAACTAAGTCCTTTTTAAAAGTCACACTCCACAATGCTGATAAGCATTGATGTCAAAAGCTTGTTTATGGCCTGATTTGTGCAGGGTGGTGTGCATTTATTAAATACACAAATATCAACAAATTTTATTTTTAAAAGCACTTAAAAGTCAAGTAAAATACTCAACTTAATTTTTATAGCAGTATAACACATTCTGAAGATGATTACAGAAAGATCTGTAAAATAATACTCTTGTATCAATGTCCAGTGATGTAAAGTCACGAAGTACATTCACTTTTGTTATGGTTCTTGAGTAGATTATATATGAAATTGTATTTTTTTAAAGTATTTTTAAAATCATGCATAAATACATTTCCTCTTTAATTATTTTTAGTAATGATTCTGCTTTGTTACTTTTTTCAAGATGTATCATTACAAAATACAATTGATTGCCTGTGCTCAAAGTTCACAGTTTAAAATAAAACTGCACAAAAAATTGTCGGGATGTAGGTCACGATCTTATAGTCCAAATTGTTTAAGTAAATAATGTCATGGCTGTGTAGTTCACCTCAGTTATATACGGTAGGTGGTTGTAGCTCACTTTATCAGAACCTATTGTATTATCCAGGAGCTCAGATTTATGAAGAGACATGGAAGAATGTTGTTTTTTTTAAACTAGCAGGGTATTTAATATAATACAGCATAAATGCTAAAAATCATAGCTGATTGCACAGTAAAATACTGGTAGCCACATTTTATTACCAAAAAGATTCAATTTTTCCAAAAGGATAAGCCATAATAACAGACAGCATTATAAAGAAAAAAGATGTTTCCCTTCAGTTTTACAATACATAAGTCAGCTGTACACAACACATACATCATTTCCTAAATCTGTACACATTTTCTTAATGTACATTGGTAAGTTCAGCATATTCAGCAGACATTTTCTGTATATGAATATGGGCACTCATCTATTGAGCAATGCATTTGTTTCCCAGACCATAGTAAAATAGTTCCAAAAGAGAACAGTAATGGTGAGGGCAACTCCCAAGGACACGGAGAGCTGTTGGCAATAGCTGCATCCCACATCCTCTTTCAAGCAATTTTATATGTTGATAACACAGTGCTGTATATCTAGGCACAAATTTCAAGTAAGAACTGAAAAAAATGTACGGGATTTGTACACTCTAACTACTTCAGATCAATAATAATCATTAACCATTTTTGTCTAAAACACTTCCTGATCCAAATGGGTACAGATTTTTTTTTTCATTTTCAGTACTTGCATGCATTTGAGAAAGTGTGGCACAACCTCCAGATTTTGAGTTTCTGAAATTTGCTTCTATAAGCTGTGCTATTCTGATTGTACTTGCCTAATATTTATTCATTTCATTTTTGATTTTCTAATATAACTAAATAGTATTATTATTATTACTATTATTACTTATATGTGAGTGATTTCCACATTTTAAACCTTTACTTTTACTGAATAATACTTTTACTTGAGCAGAATTCTTCAGTGGCCTTTACAACTCTGTCAGTTCTCTATGAGGCTATACAAGGAATTAAGGGTATCCTGTTGATTTTCACTATTCTCGAGTTCTGGGTGAGCTTGTTCACATCAATCTATGGCTGCAAAGCAACCTGTGGAAACCCAGACCAGGTAATAATTCTACATAATATTCTTTTACATTCAGTTTTATATTAAGTATGTGAAAGTATTTGTCACCCTGCACTAAACACCTTATCAATTTCCAGTCCAAAGTGCTAAGCTTTCTTGTTTATATTTTATTTTTATTTTATTTTTATTTTCTTACAGCCTGTAATTATCATCCAGCAGAATGTTGACCCATCAGGAATTCCTGTACAGATCCCACAATATAATATTCCACAGCAGACTACTCCTATCACACAGCCATATGATTGGCCTTCAAATATGTATTCTTTCCTTCGTCCATAGGCTAAATAAAAGTGCGGTTGAGCTCTACAGCACATGACATTGACGAAAGTGACTGTGGAAAGGGGTTTGCCATCAAAATGAAAGCCTCAGATATTTATTTTTATTAATCAACATTTAACTCCAATATCTTTTAATTTATGTTGCTTTGCTTAAGTACTGATTTACTTTATTTAGATTGACACCAAGAGTCCTGAAGAATCTTTAAGGAAGTGAACCTTTGTGTTTTCTGCTAAGAGATATATGAAGTGCAGTTAACATGTACATTTATTTTTTTACTGATATGGCGATTTCCTAGATACCTAGGAGAATGACATTCACTATGCTGATATAATTTGAGGTTTTAGCAAATCTTTCAGTATCAGAAGGGAGTATACTTTTGCCTGGAATTGATTTCATTAAACGTTTTCTCAGTTTCCTGTATTTGATTAATCTGAGGTAGAGTTATTATAAATATAAATCATGATAGCATCACTACCATATCAACTCAAAAAAAATTTTATTTCATCTTCCTCAACCAACCAGATTACTTGAAGAACCAAGGATTTTCATTTTATTTTTTCTTGTAACCTCAAGGTCCAATTACTTATATATTACTATATATAGTATATAGGTGTGGGTGGAGCCATCTGCAGCACTGGATGTATTCTCATTTGTTAATCACATCTGGCCCTATGAGACTTCAAAACTCCCGTCACAAAGTTTGGGCTCTGGAGAAAAATACATATTTTACTATTAATTTCTTAGTTTGAATTTAGGGTTGCGTTAAATACTTAGATTGACATGGCTTTTATAAATAGGTAGATTACTTCCTATGCAGAAGAGTCAATATGAAGGCGATTTAAGACTGCAAAATGATGACGGGGGAGAGGATAGTTATGGCAGCATAGGACAGTGGTCTGTAGGATGACGTTGGGCAGCGGTTCTCAAACTGTGGGGTGCGCCCCTCTAGAGGGGGTGCTGAAGCTGTACAAGGGGGGCGTCAAATAAATTAATAAGACATCAAAATTAATTTTTTACATTTTTATATTAAATTAAAATTTGCAAGCGTATAATCACAACGAATGCATTATAACTAAAATTAAAATAAAACATTTCTAAGGCATAGATCTAAAGACTAATATGTGATTGCTTTAAAGTACACAGGCTGTCCAGGTTTGGTTTGATATTCGAGATAGAAAATTTTGAGCACCCTTTTCTATTGGAAGTTTGTTTCTATGACGCGTGGCGCAACTTCTGCTGTTTTTATTGTCGCGAACATTCAGGTAACAGTAGATCACGTAAAAATGCGGCTCAACTATTGCCAAATTGAGTTAAATAATTTACTGCATATTGGGATTTTCTCATGATACAACTAACAGCGGTATAATATTTGTCGGATGAAAACACGCTCATCTTGCGCAGATTAACTTTATCGGTACCCTCGTTTACGAGATGTTTAAAAATGACAACATATTTAATTGTTTCTTTAAATAAAAAAATAATTAAATAAGAATAAATAATTTAGTCTTTGTTTTTGGGATTAGAATTACTACCAAAAACCACACAAGGCATTTTAACAGTTATTAAAGAAAAAAAAACAAAAAAATTGCAAATATTTCATCGAAGTTAGCCAAACACATGCAAATCTAATAGAAGCAAAAATGATAGGATACCGCGACCCTGCACAAGTATCATACCGCTGTTAGTTGCATCATGGGTTATTCTCATCTATTTTATATTATGCAGGGGGCGTATAATTATTCCAGGTAGAAAAGAGGGGGGTTTTGCGGAATACAAAAGTTTGAGAACCGCTGACGTTGGAGATTAAGAAGAGGTAGAGAGTGAGGGCAGAGCCAATGATCAAATAGTGAAAGCTGAAAAAGGAAGATTGCAAGGTTGAGTTTAGGGAGTAGGTAAGAGAGCCACTGGGTGGCAATGAAAAGTTACCAGACAGCTGGGAAACTACAGCAGAAGTAGTAAGAATAACAGCAAAAAGGGTGCTTGGCATGACAACTAGAGACAGGAAAAGGAAACCTGGTGGTGGAATGGGGAAGTACAGGAGAGTATACAGAGGTAGAGGATCGTGAAGAAAAGAGGGATAGTCAGAGAAATGCTGAAAGTAGACAAGAGTACAAGGAGATAAAGCACAAGGTGAAGACGGAAGTGACGAAGGCTAAACAAAAGCCATATGATGAGTTGTATGAGAGATTAGACACTAAGGAGGGAGAAAAGGACCTGTACCGACTGGCTAGACAGAGGGATCAAGCTGGGGAAGATGTGCAACAGGTTAGGGTCATAAAGGATAAAGATGGAAACATACTCACAAGCGAGGAGGGTGTGTTGAGAAGATGGAAAGAGTACTTTGAAAGGCTGATGAAGAGAATGAGAGAGAATCAGGAAGTGCAACATATTAGCAAGGAGGAAGTAATAACAACTATGAAGAGGATGAAGAATGGAAATGCCATTGGACCAGATGACATACCTGTGGAAGCATGGAGGTGTTTAAAAGAGATGGCAGTGGAGTTTTTAACCAGATTGTTTAATGGTATCTTGGAAAGTGAAAGGATGCCTGAGGAGTGGAGAAGTAGTATAATGGTAACTATTATTAAGAAAAAGGGGGCTGTGCAGAGCTGTACTAACTACAGGAGGATAAAGTTGATGAGCCACAGCATGAAGTTATGGGAAAGAGTAGAGGAAGCTAGGTTAAGAAGTGGGATGATGGTTAGTGAGCAGCAATATGGTTTCATGCCAGGTATGTGCACAACAGATGCAATGTTTGCTCTGATGGGGGGTTGATGGAGAAGTATAGATAACGCCAAAAGGAGTTACATTGCGTCTTTGTGAACCTGGAGAAAGCATTTGACAGGGTGCCTCAAGAGGAGCTGTGGTATTTATGAAGAAGTCGGGAGTGGTTTGTAAGAGCTGTACAGGATATGTATGAGGGAAGTATGACTGTGGTGAGGTTTGCGGTAGGAGTGACGGATTCATTTGGAGGTGGAGGTGGGATTACATAAGGGATCGGCTCTGAGCCCTTTTTTATTTGTAATGGTGATGGATAGGTTGACAGATGAGATTAGACAGGAGTCTCCTTGGACTATGATGTTTGCTGATGACATTCTGATCTTTAGCGAAAGTAAGGAGTAGGCTGAGGAGACCCAGGAGAGGTGGAAATATGCTTTTGAGAGGAGAGGAATGAAGGTCAGTAGGAACAAGACAGAATACATTCGTGTGAATGAGAGGAAGGTCAGTGGAATGGTGAGGATGCAAGGAGTAGAGTTGGCGAAGGTGGATGAGTTTAAATACTTGGGATCAACAGTACAGAGTAGCGGGAGTGTGGAAGAGAGGTGAAAAACAGAGTGCATGCAAGGTGGAATGGGTGAAAAAGCATGTCAGGACTAATTTGTGATAGATGGTTATCAGCAAGAGTGAAAGGGAAGATCTGCAGGATGGTAGTGAGACCAGCTATGTTATATGGGTTGGAGACTGTGGCACTGACCAGAAAGCAGGAGACAGTGTGTGACGAGGATGGACAAGATTAGAAATGAGTATATTAGAGGATCAGATCAGGTTGGATGGTTCTGAGACAAAGTCAGAGAGGCAAGATTATGTTAGATTAGTTATGTGCAGAGGACAGATGCTGGGTATATTGGGAAAAAGATGTTAAAGACAGAGGTGGCAGGCAAGAAGAAAAGAGGAAGGCCTAAGGAAAGGTTTATGGATGTGGTGAGAGAGGACATGCAGGTGATGGATGTGACAGAGCAAGATGCAGAAGACAGGAAGATATGGAAAAAGATGATCCGCTATGGAAACCACTGACAGGAGCAGCCGAAAGAAGAAGATATAAACAAAAAAGCAACATATAAATAAAAATCTGAAAATAATTTAGATATTCATGTTGATATATCTTTGGGCATTATGAAGAGGAAAATTAAAATATATTTTAAAGTCTGTAAAATATAAATCAAACAATGTCCTGTCTTAGATATGCCATTCACATTTAGTATATTGTGTGTAGTTCTTCTCACTGTCCATAATACATGACACAACTGCAACTTCACAGAACAGCAACCAGGCACATCCATGGAATACAAGTAATGTCCTACTATGGTAGATTTACAGAACACATCATTCTTGAGCAGAAGCAATTTTGGGAAGTGATCATTTAGCTCTCATATTCAATAACAACATGAATCAACAGTATATAAAGCATGCATCACGTGCAGTACAGGTAGCGAACAGAGGACGAGTGAACATTCTGCCTGCCAAGGCTTGCTCAGCTATTAAATAAGCAAATGCTTGAGTATAGCACAGCTGACTGTTTATAATATACAGACATAACAGCTATTACAAGACACTAAAATATAGCTTTTTTTTTTAAAATTGAAGCACTCTGATCTTTCAGGTAGGAAACAATTTCACAAAATGATATATCCGACATAATTGGACCATCGGCTGACTTTGTTAACTAGCAAGTTTAAGGTTAACAGTTCAAAATCCTGGATGTAAATAACCAGCTAATGAGAAAAGGGAATAAAAAATGCAAAATCAATCAATTTAAGAACTCATGAAGCTTTCAAAGCTACACAATGAGATCATTTTGCAAGTGACAACTTTTTAGCAAGCCATGGTTTTTCTCTCACAATTAAAGCAAGTTCAGGATTAATAAAGAGTTTTTTACTCAAAGCATTTCTGCAACAAAGTTCATTGCAGTTCTCTTGTAACATACTGGAATACCAGGAAGAGATGAATTACATCATCTTCACAAGAGGAACATGGCATAACATGTAGTGATGTGTTGGAAAGAAAGATGTTTGCCGTTACATTTCAGATGACTCAGGAAGACTGGTGTAGTCTCTGGTCTTTGTATTATTAAGGGAGAGAGGATTTCATTTAACAGTAGAAAAAATGGCTGCGGAACTTTTACATTGACCCTTTATAAGCTTTAGTTAGGGATGCTTTATTTCATTAAACAGGCAAGTGTTTAATGAAATTAGTATTGTTCTTATACAGTATCTTTAGTGTGTTTTTTTATTATTTATAATTTTTTATCATAATTATCATTGCTATTATTATTAATGATTTCTCTAAGTTGGCTTAGCCAGCTAGCTAGTAGATAGATAGATAGATAGATAGATAGATAGATAGATAGATAGATAGATAGATAGATAGATAGATCGCCCACGTTAGAGCTAAAATCACCAAATTCTTTTTCCTGTCGTGTAGCATGGTGCGACAAAAAGGGGTCAAGACACGTGACATTGAAGAGAGTTAACTTACATGCAGCTGAGGATACACCCATCACCAATGCTCTTACAAACACTGCATGAACTTTAGGAAATGCTTCCCTATAGACCTTTATATAGTGGCACACAATTGAAACGCTTACATAATTGTCAGAGCATGATTTCTTTAGCAGCATAGCTTTTGCTATTGGAATTTCGTGTTGCAGACTATTGGTTAAAGAACAGAAGCTGTTCCCATGATCGTCATTGTCATCTTTACTCAATATCGTTATATTTGATTTTACACTCAATATATTATTTACTCTATTGTTTGAGTCGTGTCTCTGTCTGTTAGTGTGTGCAGGTTGTGCCCAAGCTGGGTGTGTTCCTGGAAACCCCTCCCCCAAAAAAGTAAATACTGTAAATCACTGTCCTATCGACGGTATGAATCTGAGCTGCACTGGACTGCTACACACTGATGACCTCCCCAGCATGACACACATATATAGACTGGGCTTGCAACATGAAATTTACAGGCTTTAATACACTAAGAATTTTTAAGGAATTTTCCAACAGTTTTTAACAAAATGATGCTTCCTAAACTGCACTAGAAGCTCTGCTGCTGATGCAAATATCCATCGTAGCCCCACTGTCTTCAGAAAACACAGGCAAAATGTACAGGATAGCCTCCTGATTCTCACCAAGGTTTAGTGTTACATCATAGTGACTTGTCTTCCAGATTTTCAGTAACCTTTTAAGTGAGGGGCCATTATAATTCTGGACTGCATAAGCATGGAAGTGACCCAGAGAGATCAAAGAGGTTTTTTGCACATGGCTTCCCCTGAACTGCATGAATCACTGCTAAGTACAGTTGATGGTTATAGCAGTGCACATATGGAATGTGCCTACCAAGCTTCTGTTGCAACAATGCCTGTACCTCACCCTTGTCCCCACTCATGATTGATGCCCCCTCATAACATTGGCTGATTATATTATCAGGACTGTAACCTTCAGTGGACATGTGCTCGATTACTTAGTTATATATTAAGCATATAGCTGTGTCAAGTCCAGCAAACCAATCAAAAACCATGTCAAGTCCCATCATATTTGAAACAGAATCCAGGAATGTCTGCCTTTTCATATTTCTTTTTCATCTTTTTCACTTCATGCAAAACTAAACTGGTAAGAGTGTCAATAATCTCATTTTGTATGTTTTGTTATGTATATTTTATGTTTTGAGGAATATTTTTTGCTATTTCATCAAGTTTGGAATCCTTGGACAGTGTTTATTCAAATAAATTAATGAAAAGACCCGGCTATATGTCTACATCATTACTTGTGCCAGACTGGATGGATTCAGTGCGTCCACGAAAAGAAAGCTCATTCACACAGAGAATCTGCACTACTTCCCCTGTGCTTTTAATTTAGTATCGATTTTGATCGACCTGTGTTTCTCCCAATAAGCATGATGTAATTTTACCAGTCACAATTAAACATAATGAGGTGCAACTTGTGAGTCATTTGTATGTCTCTGAATATAAAATCCCCCTTTGTAAAGGTTGTAGTCTTTGTTGGACAAAAAAAAAAGAAGACATAGGAGCTATTGTAAAGGTAGCTTTAAAAAACAGGAAAAGGCAGACTTTCGGTTCTTTGCAGTTGCTAGGGTGTGTCGGTTAAAACACAGGAACTAATCCAACCATTGCAGGAATATTGCTTTAATATTGAAATGCCAGAAATACACATGAGGTAGAACAACTGTACAGGTAGGTTCAGGTAGTTGAGTGTGTGGTTCTAACAAGGCAAACAACAAAATAAAACATTTAGCACATTTATAAATGTTGTGTCATTATGCAATATAGAAAACGTCCAATAAATGGCACTATAGCTACCCACTATCATTAATTTGTAATTACAAACCCAATGTGCAACATAACAGGTTTATATGCAAATTAATACACAACATCTGTTAAAAATGTAATGCAATATCCCAATAATTTACAGGTTGGGCCTATATTAAACAGTGTAGAGTATAAACATCCTCTATTTAACTGAATGGTGTTGAAGATATTTACGGTAATCATAAATACTAAGTTATGTAAAATATTAACATATTAATGTGATTATTAATTCAGAACAGTTTCCTCTCTAACGTTGAACACTTTACTTCTAAACATGTACATAAGAACTTACATTTGCTCAGCAAACAAACAAACTTAAACTTTCTTTAGCGTCTCCAGTAGTTCTGGCTTTCACGTGGTACATATGTCAAACTCACATGCTCACGGCACACTCTGCTGGCTTTTATATGACTGTGCCTCAGTGTCTTAAAGATATACAAGCCTATGTCAAATTTGACTTTTTATATCATTCTGAAGGTCTGTCACTGGAAAGTTCATCATTAGTTATTTTTGGAAATTCTAAAAGTTGGACTACAGGTCGAGTGTACACTGTTCCATTAATCCTATACTTCAGCTGTTCGAACTCGTCCATCAGCTCCAGGTTTAACACGCAACACTCTACCTACAGAACATGAAGCTCTGGGTAACTGTGAATCAAGAAGTAATACTACTTTTCCATCTGCTAGATTGGCTGGCTCTTTCTGCCACTTCTGATGTGTGTGAAGATTTGGTAGGTAATACTTAAGAAAGGATGACCAGAAATGATCCACCAGCAGCTGGATGTGTCTCCATCTCTTTCAAGTTAAGAAATCTGATTCAGGACAGACGACCTGAGGAAGGGATGAATCAGGCTGCCCTATAAGCAGAAATCTGGGGGTCACTGTGTCCACATCAGCTAAGTTTGAAGAAACATACCCTAAAGGTTTTGCATTTAAGATTCCTTCTACTTCCACTAAAACTGTTCTCAACACCTCTTCAGTAACTGTCTAGGACTCCAGGGTTATGTTAAATGCAGTCTTTATCAAACAAATCTCTCTCTCCCAAGCACCACCAAAATGTGTTGCACCTGGTGGATAGAATTGGAACCTAATTTTTGTTTGGCCAGAAGCAACTTAAGATCACTTGTTAAATTTGCAAAGGCCTCACACAACTCTTGATCACCTCCACAAAAATTTGTGCCTTGATCACAAAGCAGTTCATACGGTTTTCCCCTGCATGGAATAAAGAGTTGAAGGGCCATTAAGAAAGAGTCTACTGTCAAATATGTCCAAATAGACACGCCGAGTTGTTATACACTTGAATACCACTCTCCATCTCTTTTCATTACGGTGGTCAGCTTTCATAATAAAGGGGCCAAATCAACCTACTACAGTGCTAAAAAATGCTGGCTTAAACAGGTGGAGTCGGGCTGGGGGAAAATCGGCCATCTTAGGAACTTGAGGTTTAGCTCACCATATTTGACAGTCTCTGCAAAGATGCTAATGTTTCCTAATTACCTCCTCCTCTCAGGATCAAGTATTTACGCCTAATTTCGGCAAATAAATTTTCTGGTCCAGGGTGATTAATTGAATCTGCAATTTTATCACAGGGTGAGAAGGATCCATTTTAGTTGGATGCATTGTATCACACTCCAACTGCTCACCTTTACAGCCTACCACCAATTAAAATAATGCCACTGGAATGGTCAAATCCTGGAGAGAGGGATACCAGTCTGCTACTAGAAGAAACAGGTTTGCCTTCTTGTAGTTTATAGAGTTCGTCAGGAAAGCAACCTATTTGAGCTGTTTCTACAAGTAGCAATTCAGCTTTTAGGTAATCAGAGGCACAAGATTGATGATATTGCCCACCTTATTCAACTAATCTCACGGTGGCTTCTCACCGAAGGTGCGAAACTGACTAGTATCTGGAACAGCTTGTACCAAAAGAAGAAGTACTACACAGTCTAGGGGTCTTTAATTTGGCTATATCTTCAGTAATATTGATGCCATTTATTTCAGGCAAGTCTCTTTGGTGCTGTAAGAGAAAGGGTGGTCCAAATCACCAGTGACTTGGTTTTGCTAACTCTGCTATTGTCTTCCCTTTAGTAATGTCAGCTGCGGGGTTATTAGCCGAGTCTATGTAGCGCCAGGTATCAGGTTCTGTTAGCTATTGAATCTGAAAAATACCTTAAATAGGCATGAACTAGACTGAAGCCAATTAAGTACAGGTATTGAGTTTGTCCACAAAGTGACACTGCTGCTCAGCATAAATATTTATGTTTTGAGTAGCTTGGAAACTTGACCCCCATCAAAGCGTCACAAAGTTCTAACCTTGGGATTGAAAGCTGATGCTTTGGGGCTACTCTGGATCTAGCCATTACAAAGAAAACCTGCCGGTTATCTTTACAGTCTTCCATTCTGATATAGGCCACTGAGCCATAGGCTCATTCTGAGGCATCACAGCATATGTGCAGCTTCTGTCTGGATTCTGGGACATCCATATCAGTTGTTTGGTAGCACATGGGAAATGTAACATTTGATCGGTGAATAACCCCTGCCTTCCATGAGCACCAGGCCTGAAGTAGGTCTTCAGGGAAGATGGGGTCATCTCAATGTCGCTTCATTTGCCGTAGCTGCTGAACTAACACCTTTGCTTGAGTAGTGAATGGAATGGAACCCAAGTGTGTCATACTGGCTTGCTAAAACTATAAATATTCTGTAGTGTGGGCCTGTCATATTTAATTACCTGTAGCCTAGAGTGTCAGAAGAGCAATACCAGCATAAACCAAATGTAGGCCTTGGAGGATGTATTCAGTCCTGAACCAGCCATAGTTCACTTGTTTCAGACAGTACTTTGTTCTTAGGTGGTCTATTACAACAGGAGTGTTACTGTCTCACTGACGTAGCCAGAAACCTCCGGAGGCAAGAAGATTTATTAACTTATCCACAACGTTTTTTTGCTTCTGCATATGTGGAGAAACCCTGTTAAAAATTGTCGACATAGAATGCCTCTTAGCTGCTAATCTTTTGTCCTCACAAGGCTCAGTATGAGTACGAACGTGAATCTGCAGAGCAAATATAGCACAGCACGGCTAGAAGATGTGCCAAATAGCAAAACTTGCCACTCATAGAGATTAGAATTCATCTTTTGTCTAATATCATGTCAAATGAATCAAAGGAGGGCCTTATTCTTTGATAACAGGCATACTTGGTGGAACATAGTGTCTCCACTAAGAGCAACAGTATATTCTCTAAACCAGATTAGCACTCCTAGTAGTGATGGGCCTAAAGTGGGTGCAGGCAACACATACTCTTTAGGGTTGACCCTATCAACTGAAATGAGTAGTTGAAAACTAGCCTATTCTAACCATATGATGAGGGATGAACCATGATTCTTGACAATTCACTGCTTCCTTTGGTATTTTAGTGATATAGCCTGCTTGCTCCAGTTTCTCTTCTTCTGCAGTGTAGATCACTACAAGTTGCAGATTCTTAACTAGTATTTTCTCTGTATATCTGAGACTTGGTATCACTGCTTTTAATGAAGAGATCAGGCAAGGCATGTCACTTCTTTGTAACAAGAGGGTTGTGTATCGTTGAATTCCATCCACTTCTATCTGAGTAGTTTGACTTTGAAGAAAGAAGTATGGCTTCTTTATCCTACTTGGATTGAGTGATTGACTCAACATTTCTATAAGGGAAAGAGTCTAACATGTCCTCATGAGAAGGGGGGCCAACCAACAGGTGCTGCCTGACCAGGGGTAGAGGCAGGCCCTTCAGGTCCCGGACATGTCGCTTGGGACGGATGGAACATGTCTGAACATGTCCTCGGGAGATAGGGCCAGGAAGTGGGTGGCCACCCCACAAAACAGGTGTTGACAGACAGGTGGCCAAGCAGGTGGATGGGGGGGTGGGACCGACATCCATCAAACGGCTCTTGACAGAAGGAGAACCAATATGTCTGGGTAGGGATGGGTTGTCCTTCAATAATCCACTGCCAGGGGGCAGGGTGCTTCCTTAAAATAACCCAATCAGGTGGAGGGGCGGAGTCAACATTAAAATCCACCAATCTGAGAAAGGGGGTGGGGTTTAAGGTCATCAATTAAGTTTGATTGACAGTTTGACAGAAAGTCCCTGGGTTATACTACTCCTGATGTTTAATGGGATATGTTCATCTAGAATATTTATGTATGGATGGATGGATAGATGGAGGGCGGCATGGTGGTGCAGTGGTAGCGCTGCTGCCTCGCAGTTAGAAGACCAGGGTTCGCCTCCCAGGTCCTCCCCGTATGGAGCTTGCATGCTCTCTTCATGTCTGCAAGGGTTTGTTTCCTGCCTTGTGCCCTGTGTTGGCTGAAATTGGCTCCAGTAGACCCCCATGACCCTGTAGTTAGGATATAGCGGGTTGGATGGATGTATATTTTATTGTGTATACATCCCACTGCTGTATGTAGAGAAGGACTGTTCCAAACATCTGTATTCTCCCAGACCATCCATTATTTTTCCACCCTGACACACACATATACACACACATAGTCATGCAGAATGTTTAAAACACCAACAAAGTTGTATGAACATTTTTTCTATACTTTTCACACATTACTGACATTAATGCTAATAGACTAAAATATTAGTATTATTTCATCAAGTTGCCTGGAAACACTGGACACCCTCGATCCTCGCATTGTTCCAGTTTAAACAATCTGGACTACAAAATCTTTGGAACTCTAGAGAGTTCGTTGTCAACCACGTTGCTCCCCATGTAATAACACTGCATATTTATAGCTCCATGAGACTGGAGCGTTATTTATTCTGCTGGCAGCTAAAATAATAATAATTATAAAATGTTGTGATAGTGTTAAATATGCCTAATATACATAGTATTAAATATGTAATTCAATAAATGCCAAGGTTGTAAACTGCATGGAGGCCAGTTCAGTAATTGGGTAGAAATCTGGCATTAGATAATTTTTGTTCCTCATCTTGTGCAGTTAAATACTGTGAGAATTAATAACAGCCATAGATTCAATCTTTCTAAAATCACTAGTAAAATGTTATGCTCACAAAAGAACCAAAAAAATTTATTCAAAATCTGCAACCAAATATCGATATAAGGAATGGAAAATAAAGGGCAAACTCCAAAAAAAGAAAAAAAAAGAGAAACAAGACTTGTACTGCACACTTGCTCCTGAAGAAGATAAAGGAAACATGGACATTCGGTTTGAAGGGCTCATGTAGGTTGTCAGACATTAAAGGCACATAAAAACGATGTATCAGAGTTAACAGGATTTGGAAAGTTGTATTACAATTCAATTTAGTTTTGTACTGCCCAAAATCACACAAGAAGTGCCTCAATGGGCTTTAACAAGCCTTGCCCGTTGACAGTCCCCCAGCTTTGACTCTCTAAGAAGACAAGAACAAACTCCCAAAAAAACCATAGTAGGGAAACAATGATAGAAACCTTGGGAAACGCAGTTCAAAGAGAGACTCCTTTCCAGACAGGTTGGGCATGCAGTGGATATCAAAGAGAAGGGGGTCAATACAATACAATACAATACAATACACAGAACAATAATCCTCAATATAGAATAACATTAAAATAAAAATATTACAAGAACAGAATATCACAAGTAATCCTCAATATAGGCCATTCCATAACAGTAAAATACCACACGATTCCTAAATATTACAAGTTGTGGTCTATGACCGAGAAGAGAAAGAGAGTATCAAACACTTTTTCTTTTCTAGTGTCATTTCTTGTGACTGAAGACAGAGAGATATAATTAAAGTTAGTAAAAATATTTTATTAATACACACCAGGCAAAGGTAAGAATGACCACAGTCCTAGGAGATGGAGCTCCTAAATCTTTTATAATGCAGCATGGAGTTGCACAAGAATTTCAAGACATTACATCTTTACAATAATTTTGTTTGGATCAGTAGTTACACAATTTTAAAGGTCGGGGCACTTGTACCACAGAGAAGAAGGTGGAGGTAAGGGATGGGGAAGGAGGAGGAGAGGGGAAAGGGATGAGGAAACTGATGGAGCATATGTTCCTCGTGTAGCATATAGGCCTTGGCTATAGAAGCAGTGAAATATTTGGATATTATATAGCGAATAAGAGGAACAATGCAACATCCGATAAGTAAAAGGACAATGAATACTACTGCCAAAGAAATAAATACTGATTTTAGCCTTTGGCCCCATATGGATTTTCCATTGGAAAGAGATGTTAGGCTGGCTAGTGCTCGAGTAATGGACCCATCAGGTGCAGTATTATTAGGGATATATGTACAACAAGCATCACCAAACATAGCACATACTCCACCTTTCTCAGCAAGTAAACGATTTTGCCAAGTCATAAGACATAAGTTCCTGAATCATGCAAAGAAGGATTCTTTAGAGTAATGATTAATGGGTTACACTGATTCTTAGCACACTCATGAGAGGCATGTCCCTTTAAAATAGAGAATCGAGTCTTTAGGCCATACTGAGTAACCTGCCAGGGTTCATAACCCCAGTCATTTGGTCCTGTGTTTGCAAACACATCACTCCAGCCAACAAGAGTATGTATATTATGGGTGCCATCTTTTGCAGGAATCCAGGCGGCAATCCAACCTTTACAGCGTGTGGTGTGGACAAAAGAACTTGGAACGGTCCTCTCCACCTAGGCTGATGCCAATGTTTCCTCCGGGTGTCTCGAACCAGGATCCAGGTGCCCAAGGGAATCGGCGAGTCCTTAGAGTGGTTCTCCAAGCCTGATATTGTCCACAGTGCAGGTTCACATTTCCTATAACCATGCCAACGGGCATATAATCCCATTAAAGCCAGGGGTAAAGCATCTGGCCAGGATAAATTGGTTTGTTCACAAATTTTGCATAGGGTGCCATTGCATCGTTCCACAATACCCCACTTTGTGGATGGTATTTGCAGTAATGATGTACAGGGGTCAATACAATACAATACAATGCAATACACAGAACAGAACACAAGTAATCCTCAATATAGAATAACATTAAAATATAAATATTACAAGTACAGAGAAGAATTTAACAGTGGATGATATCACATATGATTTGGTTTTATTTAGAGTCCTGGAGACCTCAGCCATCAAGCTGCCTCCCCCAATCGGCCATTCCACAGCTGAGAAAGCACTGGGCCAGTCAATCTGATGAAAGGACCCCTCTACCACACGATTCCTATGATTTTCCATCACAGATGATTTCTCCTTAGGCAGGCAAAACCACTTGTTTTTTGTTTTTTGAGTACCGAGAAGAGAAAGAGAGTAGGTGAGGGTTAGTAACAAATTATAACTTACTTATGTTTTAGTGCTAATGACTAACAACAGAGATGCAGTCTGTACAGTTAATCAGCAGCTCTAGTCAGGATATGTTAAACTGAAGTAGTGAGTCTTCAGACAGAATTTGAAAGCTGAGACCGAAGGGACATCTCTTATAGTAACAGGCAGACCATTCCACAGTTTATGGACCCTGTAACTAAAAGAACGACCCCGCACTGTTATTTTATTAATACTTGGAATCATAAGCAGATGGGCATCTTAAGATGTTAAAGTGCGCTCTGGTGTGTAAGTCATGATAAGTTCAGACATGTAAGCCGGACCTTGGTCATTTAAGGCTTTATATGTTAAAAGGGGGATTTTGAAATCAAACCCTAAACTTAACTGGGAGCCAATGTAAGGATTTAACAACTGGAGTTATGTGCTTATATTTTCTTTTTCTTGTAATAAGTCTTGCAGCAGCATTTTAGATTAACTGGAAGCTGAATAAAGAACAATTTGAACATCCAGTGAACACAGCATTGCACTAGTCAATCCTACTTGAATTTCTCAGAATCCTGTTAATTTAGAAAGCAACTTAATTTCCCAACATTTTTAAGATGGAAGAAACATGATTTGGACAACTTTGTAATATGCACTTGAAATGACTATTGCTAGAGTCAAAGATAACTCCTAGATTGAGGGCTGATTCAGTAAAATTAATGGTGATTTCAACTCAGTTAAATGATGAAAAAATATTGTTGCCATCAGCATCATTCCTTTAAATAATTAACATATCTGTTTTATTGGTGTTTAAAGATAGAAAGTTCTCATCCATCAACTCCTTTAATTCACTAACACAACTAATTAAAGACAACATTAGAAAAACTTCATTTGATCTAAAAGAGGTATAACTGGGTGGCATCTGCACACAAGTGAAAATTAACATTATGTTTCCTTATGATAGATCCCAGTGGAAGCATATAAAGTGAAAACAGTAAAGGTCCCAGTACTGAGCCCTTGCAGGACACCATATCTCACTTCTCTGTATAATAATGGAGTACTGTCAGCACATTTCTGTACGCATTTGAATCGATTTGATAAATAAGAACTAAACCAAGCAAGCACAGTGCCTGTAAGCCCAACATCATTTTCTAGTCTATGCACTAAAATAGAATGGTCAATGGTGTCAAATGCTACACTTAAGTCTAACAACATAATTACAGTGGAGTTTCCTTCATCAGAGGATATCAGAATGTCGCCTACAACACACATTACTGCCGTTTCTGTACTATGACCAGTGCAGAAACCAGACTGGAATTTCTCAAATAAATTGTAATGCGTAAGGTGTGACTGAAGCTGATTGGCATCTACTTTTTCTAGTATTTTGGAGAGAAAGGGTAAATTGGAAATGGGTCTATAGTTATTAAGAATGTGTGGGTCTAGGTCTGACTTTTTAATTAATGGTTTGAGGACTGACACTTTTAGTGCATCAGGTACTGTGCCATGCAATAATGAACTATTGATAATGCTAAGAATAGGTGATGCAAGAACATCCATTGCATTTTTTACTAGTTTTGTTGGCACTGGATCTTTGAAACAAGTAGTAGGTTTCATTTTATAAATTAATAGTTAAGACTTCCTCCTCAGTTACACGATAAAAATTTCTAAAGTGTTGAATGCAAGGTGAGACAGGGTTTGCTAAGCTAGTATTTGGTTTGTACTGTGATGCTGAGATCTGGGATCTCATATTTTTAAGTTTCTCATTAAAGAAGTTCATAAAGTCTGTACTGCTAATTTCTGTTGGTATTTTGCACTGTAGATCTGAATTCCTATTTGTTAATTAACCACTGTTCTAAACAGTACCCAAGGATTTTTATTATTGTTATCTATTATTGTAGAATAATATTCTGAGTGAACTTTAAAGAAAGGTTTTTTATATTTTTAACTATCTGTTCATGCAATTTGAAAGACATGCAGCTTTGTTGTTCTCAATCTGCGCTCCAATTTTTGACATTCTCATTGAATAGCTTGAGTGTTTTCATTAAACCAGGGGGAGTTTCTATGTGCTTTGATCACTTTTGTTTTAAGGGGAGCCACTGCGTCCAGAGCATCTCTCAAGGTCACATTAGAATGTGATGTTAACTGATCTAAATGGTTTTCCACAATTACACTCGAGTTACTAAAAGTATTTATACATTTTGAAGCAGAATTACAATGTAGATGTCACTCTGTCTTTGTTTTAAGTTGTGAGTGTATTGGTAAGGGCAGGACTAAATCAAATGTAATTAAGTAGTGATCGGAAATAACTTAATTTAATGCAGTAATATTTATGTTTGAATTCCAACTTTGTAAGTTATAATTAAATCTAATGTGTGGTTATGATTATGAGTTGGACCTTTGACAATCTGACAAAAACCTACTGAATTTAACAAAAAGTAAAACATTTGCTAAAAGTGTCAGTTTCCACATCAATGTGTACATTAAAATCCACCATTAATACTACGTGATTATAATTTATAGCCAAATCAGATAAAAGATTGCTAAATTCAGTCATGAACAATGAATATGGCCCTGGTGGCCCGTAGACTAGCACTATAATTGTGTTGGAGTCTATTTTAATATTTAAAATGAATGCATCAAAGGATATGAAGTCATCTAGATTTTTAGAAATGATTTGCATTTTGTTACGATGAATTATTCTAAGGCCTCCTTCTCGACCAGAATCTCTAGACTTATGAAGGAACAAGTATCCATCTGATGCTGCCTCAGCTAGGGGAACAGTGTCAGATTTACTAAACCAGGTTTTAGTGAGAAGTCACAGATCAGATTTTGTACTGATTTTGTATTGAGTCTGAGTGTTTGTAACTGTGGGTTGGTATTTTTTTAAAATTCTGCTCTAGGTATCCATGTAGTTTGCCTAAATAGTATAGCTGGCCCTGATTTTCCCTATGTGCTAGACAGTCAGTTTCACTTTTTAAACTTCACATTAAATTCTCCTTTCTGTTTACTCACTCTATTTCTTTTCTGTCTACAGTGTGGCCTTACTTTTAAGATGAATGCTTTGCTCCATTTGTCCTCTGCACTCTACCATGAGATGACTTTAAAGAACTTTACAAAATCTGCAGATCTTACACTAGGCAATTATGTGCCAGTGCAGTGTTTTGTACTGGTTTTATTCCATTTCTTTGTTTGAGTGCCAGTAGTTCCAGTTGTACACCTCATGCTCTGGCTCCAACCCCACTCTTTTAGCGCACTCTACACTCCAAGGGGACCCCACCCCTCTCTCTTCTGTAATACAGTATATACATTTATCTGCATGCTCAAAGCACTAAGGGAGTGTCACCCCCTTGACTCTTCACTGTAATATTGTGTATCAGCATGCTTAAAACCCTAAGGGACAACCCCCCCACCTCTCCTCTACTGTTTGATATTATGTACATCTATTCACACTTTCAAAACATTTGAGTAAATAAAGGACTCAAATTAAACTAAAACCAAATGCTTCTGCATAGTACTGGGATCATTAAGTAATTCACATCCAATCATAATTCCAAACTTTTAAAAAAATGGGCAGCACACTAGTTACATATTATTTTAGCCTCCATGGATCTGGATGTACCTCATACCTTGTCGTACGCAAGTTCTCCGCTCGGTTTTGCAGACTGGCATCACCCAGCATCAAAGCAGTGCTACTGTTCCTGTGTGGTTACTCCTTATTTTCCTGACGCGGCTTTATAAATACACTGAAACTAACTGCATATTGTTTATTAGTGTAATGCATCTAATTGTAATTAACTTGTAACAATATAATGGTCCAGGGAACAGCCATAGTATTCCAAATACCATAACTGCTTTAGCGTTGTTACTCTCACTCCACCTTCTTCTTCTTTTTCTTCTTTCAGCTGCTCCCTTTAAGGGTTGCCACAGCGCATAATCGTTTTCCATATTACTTTCACTGCACCACTCAGAGTATTTATATCACCGTATCTGAGTGTGAATCAAAGCAGAAGCTGATCGGAACGAGAATTATCGGTATACAGCTGCAAGCACACGCTACCTCAGCCATGGCAAAACGTTTCAAAGCCTTTCCTGTATGGACCTCGTGGTTCAGAAACAGTTTCATCCCAAGAACCTTAAACGCACTTAATCAATTACTCCTTGTAGAACTGTTTGCACTTATAAATACAATCACCCCACTGTAAACTTCCACTACAGATATAATATTGCAACCTGAGCCACTTTATAAAGCGCATATTTACATATGATGAAGGCAATATATATTGAATATAAAACAGAAAGAGAAAATAACAACACAGTTAAAAACGCAGTGACAAATTTCGGCAAAAGTTAAATGCTTGTGTCATGAGCACGAGGTGGCTATGCAGTGTCCGCAACGGACGTGGCCATCCACCATGCATAAGCTACCTTATTGACATTGGCGGGCGAAGGAGCCACCGATTCTTCCTCTGCCCAGGGCCACCACAAGCCTAGAGCTGCCCCTGAGTACTGCTGCAATAAATTATTTCATCGAATGTCTCACACAATCACTGCGCCGTGAAACCTATGTTTAATAACATGCTTTAATTCCTATCATCATGAAAATGATATCATGTATACATCTCAGTATTTTAGTTATTCAGAGAGCTGTAATATCACGAATGTAATGGATTCTGTGTCCAGTTGCAGGAAGAGAGCCGGTTTAAGAAGCAAGTAGTGATTCACACACATAGAGCACATAGAAAATCAAATACAAAACAAAGCATTTAACGTGCTACTTTAATTACGATGTGATTTTAGAAACTGGTTAATTAAACGATTTTAAGATGAAGTTTATGATGTTCTATTTTAATGACAAAATAAACTATGTGATTAAAGTGGAAATTTCGAGATTGAAGTTAACATTTCGTGCTTTTTCCCCACTGTGTGCCTTTTTTTTTCTCTCTACCCTAATAAGCTTTCATGTGACACTCAGATGGTGAGCTATGTCTTTCCTTTTCACGGCGACTTTGCCTCCACTTGGTATTCGCTAAAATTCTTCCATTTTTCCTGTTCCTTTTCCCATTGTGTTTTCACAGAAGGCTGAGCTTAAGGGCGATTTATATTGATTTGCATATTCAAAGAGGCGTAATTCTGGGAGGAGTTGGGGCGTTACATAAAGCGCGTGCACGAGCGTTACTTTTCACGTTGAGTGGGATTTATGTAGCGGAAGAACGTGGAAGTTGGAGTACGCACAGATTCCTGCATCTGGATTTTTTGGTGCGTGAGCACATTTCGGCTTTTGTGCTTACGCCATGTTATGGTGCGAATTTTACGCACGCCATTGTACATGAGGCTCCTGGATGTCCACAGAAGACAACAGTGGTGGATGATTGCAGAATCATTTTCATGTTGAAGAGAAACCCCTTCAGAACAGCCAACCAAGTGAACAATGCTCTCCAGGGTGTATGCATATTGATATCTAAGTCTACCATAAAGAGAAGACTGCATGAAAGTAAATACAGAGGGTGCACTACAAGGTGCAAGCTACTCATAAGCCTCAAGAATAGAAAGGCTAGATTGGACTTTGCTAAAGAACATCTAAAAAAGCCAGGCACTGGGACACTAGTGTTTATTGATTATGTGACACAGGACAGAAGCAGCCAAATGAATTCTGAGGTGTTCAGAGACATACTGTCTGCTCAGATCCATCTAAATGCAGTCAAATTGATTGGGCGGCATTTCATGATACAGATGGACAATGACCCAAAACATACAGCCAACGCAACCCAGGAGTTTATTAAAGCAAAGAAGTGGAAAATTCTTGAATGGCCAAGTCAGTCACCTGATCTTAACCCAACTGAGCATGCATTTCACTTGTTGAAGGCTAAACTTTAGACAGAAAGGCCCACAAACAAACAGCAACTGAAAGCCGCTGCAGTAAAGGCTTGGCAGAGCATTAAAAAGGAGGAAACCCAGCATCTGGCGATATCCATGAGTTCAAGACTTCAGGCAGTCATTGCCAGCAAAGGGTTTTCAACCAAGTATAGAAATGAACATTTTATTTCCAGTTATTTAATTTGTCCAATTACTTTTGAGCCCCTGAAATAAATGGATTGTGTTAAAAAAATATACTTTAGTTATTTCACATTTTTATGCAATCTTTTTGTTCAACCCACTGAATTAAAGCTGAAAGTCTGCACTTCAACTGCATCTGAGTTGTTTCATTTAAAATTCATTAAGGTAATGTACAGAACCAAAATTAGAAAAAAATTGTCTCTGTGCAAATATTTATGGGCCTATCTGTAGCTATTCCTGCTTCATCTGTTGCTATGGAACATATTTTTAGTAATGCTGGCAAGATATTTAGGCCTGAGAGATGCAATCTTACTGATCCCAAATTTTGGGAAATGATGATTATTCAATGCAATAGAAAGTGAATGTACAGTATGTAAATGAAATACATGAATGAACAATTCTCATTATTTTGTTATTTCAGACATATCATGTGGTATAGCATTTATCACATCGAACTGGTAATCATATACTGGTATTAACAGTATTTTCAGATACTTAGGGCCAGTGTCATTCAACATTTATCAATTGTTAATGTAAAGTTCTCAGTTTTATTTACTTACATTTCATCAACTATTTTTCATATATTACTTGGTATTTGTAAGGTACCAAAAATAAAGATCACTTATATGTCCATGTCTCCATGTTTTTTATTTTAAAGATAATACATAATCCATATTTAAGATTACTGCCAAATAAAAAATGCACTGCATTTCACAGATTCAGATATTCAATATTATAACAATCAGTAGCTTCTATTATAACTCTCTCAACTGCACAATATGAAGAATGCATAAATATAATTTTTGAAAAATCCATGCTAAACATTTGAAATGGTTTGGATTTTGAAAGCAAAGCTATGAAGCTGATAAAAGGGATTGGCTGACTAAAATTTAACTCTGCCGTCTCAATCAAGAGAAAAACAGTGAATAATAATGGTTAGCAAGTAACTCTTTCTGATGAAACTTATTTAAGACTTAAAATACTTATTATATAATTGATTAATAGAAGCAAAGGGCTGTGATATTGTTTGTGTATTTGTAGCTGGAAATCCACAAGGGGAGTCACTTATCTTTATTAAAAAAATATTATTTTTTATTCCTAAGCTATCAGGAGACAACATCAGAGAAATCCTGGTCAGAAATACAAGTTGATATAGAGCAAATAAGGAGGAGAGCGTAGAGGGGTGTTTTTCTTGAGGGGATGTGTGTGTTTGGGGGGAGGCTGGGTATTAGTATTAGTCCCATTTAAATATGAGTCTGGTTGAACTTGTATGTGCATAAATCATAGATCGTGGGTCCTTTGTTCTTACAGAGCTACGATCTTCTTGAAAATGATTTGTGCTCTCTGCACTGTGTTGACAACCAAAAGTACAAATCTGATTGAATATCATATATATATTAGCAGGATCTAAGGGTCCAATTTCTCAAATGCCTATCATCAGTCAGATTGCTCCATTAAGAAGACCCTGCGAGGATCTCCCTGGGTTTCTGAAGATGGGGGACACCCATGAATGTATGCGACAATCGGTATAAGCTCTCACTGGCTCACCAGGTGGTGAGAAGTTGGTATGGTAGAATCTACATCTTAACATCACACAGAAAACTGCTGTTTTATTCTTCACCAGTTCTTGGTTAACACACAAAAATATTCTTAAATTGAAAGATACACCACAGAAGTGAATGAAATGCAAAAGAAATATTTAAAATATATTTACTCACTAAGCAAGGAGGAAATAGTATTGTAATGAGAACAATACTATTGTTGATGAAAAGACCAACACACACATCGAGTCAAACCAAATAATGGGTTTGTTTATTTAATGATGCATGATTCATAGAAGGACTTCTAGCAGAATCATCATTTGCTGTTAAACACTCCATAAAAATGACAGTCACTTAAATAAACTGGATTTTCCACTCTCGCAGTGTTCCCAATTATTGTCCAGCACTGTGCGTAATGTCCCTTTCCATCTTTCCCATTATCATCAGCGAGACTGTATTTATAATGCCCTAGGAGTCTTCATCTTTCAGGGATTCCTGGAAAGCAGAGCTCAGCACACCTGCGAACATCCCCGTGTCAATCACCTATCCACAGCCCTAAACCCCCACCGTTAATCTCCAGGGTAACAGCGATGGCTAGTACAGTATTTTTAATAGAAAATTGATGCACTAACCTTCACCTAAAAGATAACAAAAGCGGCAGTGATTCCTGACCCCATTCATTTTACAATATCAAGGAAGATAGTACTTACTGAGTAGGCCTACTTCCTCAGTAACTACTTAGTTTCCAGTATCTGCAGAGCTCTGATATCTAAAGCATCATAGTGCAGAATCAGGTTGTAAACTGTTGCTTTAAATAATTTATGCCTTTGTCACCAATTCTGTTCATAACTTCTATGGACAGAATTTCTAGGCGCAGCCAGGGTGTTGAGGGGGTCAGGTTTGGTGGACTCAGGAATGGGTCACTGCTTTTTGCAGATGATGTTGTCCTGTTTGCTTCATCAGGCCGTGATCTTCAGCTCTCTCTGAATCGGTTCGCAGCTGAGTGTGAAGTGGCTGGGATGAGAATCAGCACCTCCAAATCCGAGACCATGGTCCTCAGCCAGAAAAGGGTGGAGTGCCCTCTTAGGGTTGGGGGAGAGATCCTGCCCCAAGTGGAGGAGTTCAAGTATCTCGGGGTCTTGTTCACGAGTAAGGGGAAAAATGGAGCATGAGATCGACAGGCGGATTGGTGTGGCGTCCACAGTGATACGGGCTCTGCATCGGTCTGTCATGGTGAAAAAGGAGCTGAGCCGTAAGGCAAAGCTCTCAATTTACCAGTTGATCTACGTTCCTACCCTCACCTATGGTCCTGAGCTATGGGTAGTGACCAAAAGAATGAGATCACGAATACAAGCGGCTGAAATTAGTTTCCTCCACAGGGCGTCTGGGCTTTCCCTTAAAGATAGGGTGAGAAGCTCAGTCATCTGGGAGGGGCTCAGAGTAGAGCCGCTGCTCCTCCACATCAAGAGGAGTCAGATGAGGTGGCTCGGGCATCTGATCAGGATGCCTCCTGGGCACCTCCCTGGTGAGGTGTTCTGGGCAGTCCAACCGGGAGAACACCCCGGGGAAGACCCAGGACACGTTGGAGGGACTATGTCTCCCAGCTGGCCTGGGAAAACCTTGGTATTATTCCAGAAGAGCTAGAAGAAGGGGCCGGGGAGAGGGAAGTCTGGGCCTCTCTGCTCAAGCTGCTGCCCCTGCGACCCGACCTCGGATAAGCGGAAGAGGGTGGATGGATGGATGTATATCTGTAAACTTGGTTGGTGGTGTAAGGTTGCATGTATTTACCTTAACTGTGGTGGCTTCTGTATTGTGATTAGTTCTTTGATTGATAGAGGAGAAAAGGTGAGACGGAAAATGATTTTTTTTTTATTTTCTGCTGTAACGTGAACATGCAATGGCAAAGATAAAGTGCTGAGGTGAGATGACTTTCTCCTCCCTTTTTGTGCCTCTAGCCTGTATCAAACAGATACATCCTTTTCTAAAAATAAATAGCATGGCTATCGGTAAAAAAATGTTTATGTGCACAGTGACATACTTTTAAATAAATACTTTCATGTATTGTACTGTGGTCCATGGCCGGCCATTCATCCCGTCCAATACCCCCAGGCCACCAGAGGGAGCCCTCCCTGCGACATGGAGATGCCCCAAATTCCAGCAGGGCATAAAGGACTATGGAGTTTTCCTGTAAAGCCCTGCTGGATAATGTCAGGACCACCAGGGGTCGCTGCAGGGAGACCCAAGGACTATTATTTGTCCTATACCCAGAAGAACGTCTGAGTCACATGGACAAGGGGAATGACATGCTTCCGGGGTGAAGAAAAGGACTTTTTATCTGACCTGGAAGTGATAAGGAATCATGGACTGAAGGATGGGAAACACTTTCGGGTCAGGGACTATAAAAGGCTTTAAGGAACACCAGATCATCGAGCTGAGCTGGGTGGAAGGGTGGCAATGCGTCTGGGAGTGGTGGAGAATTTAATGATTATTGTATTGGTTTATAGTAGAGTCTCGCTTATCCAACCTTCGCTTATTTAACATTCTGTATTATCCAATGTCCCACCGCAAAAAAAAAAAAACACACCAATCGGCAACAAAAACTGCAAGTTGCAAGCATGAGCGTAGTCTGTTTTTAGTTGCTCAGTTCATTTTCTCAGTTACATTTTTCTGTTGTTTTGTTGTAAAACATAATTGCAGTGGATTATGTGGCCAGCCCTCTCTAGCATGTGTGCATGTATGTGTGTGCGCATGTGTCACTCACGCATGTGTGTGTCTGCGCGTGGACCTGTGTGTGTCTTTCTCGCGTGTGTCTTTCTCGCACGTGCATGTGTGTGCATGTATCTCGCACGTGTGTTTGCGTGTGTCTCTCTCACGCGTGTGTGTGTCTCTTTTGCGCGTGTGTCTGTCTGTCTGTGTCTCTCTTTTGCGCTCTCTCTCTCTTGCTGCACAGGGAATGCACAGGGAGAGACTGAACATGTGTGGAAATCATCGGTGCGCACAAACTGAAAGGGAAACTGACTCGTTTGTATACCTAGTGTATGGTCGTGAACAGATGCAAAAGTTTGGCGAACGTTTTGGTCATAACCCGATTTGTACGTGTCCAGAGACAGAGACGTTCGTGAAACGAGGTTCGTAATGTGTAAAATTATAATATACAGTTGTTTGACGTTTAATAGGCTTTTTCTTAACACCTCCCATTATCCAACATTTTCGCTTATCCAACGTTCAGCCGGCCCGTTTATGTCGGATAAGTGAGACTCTACTGTATTTAATGAGTATTGTGGAGAGGAAGGTGCCTTGTGCACTGTTAGTGAATAATAAAGTCAACATTTGGACTTTTACCTGGTGTCTGATGCATTGTCCGAGGGTTCAAGAGGACGATAGTGCCCTCTATCTGTCACAGTACTTTTACGTATAAATATGGGTCAACTCCTAAGTGGTTACTTTAACTCTATCAGAGTTACAGCACTGGCAATTTTAATATATGCAATTTGTAGGTTTTCCAATACAGATTAATTTGATTGATGAACCCCGATTTTTTGTTTGTAGAAATGATTTTGTTTCCCTTCGATGGACTGGCGCCCTGTCCTGGGATTATTACTGCATTCTGTCAGATGCTTGCTGTGACAGGCTCCGACTTTACTGCAACCCTATTTTGGATAACCTGGTTTAGAAAATGGATGGATGTATTTCCTTCCTGAAATGTTCAGATCATCTGAGACAGCTACGTTGTCGGAAAGTGGCCAAGTGCTAAATAAGCTGCGTCAGAGAATTTATATCATTTAAGTGATGCCCTACTGTATTCTCCAAAATATTGTGATGGCATTGCTGTAGGGATTGTATTTAAAGTTTCATTATGCCTTGCATGCATCCTTCATTTACTTCTGTTTTCACAATCCATATTTTGAATGCCCTTATACTATAATTTTCAGTTTTTTTCAAAGGATTATTGTTTTAAACTGCTGCTTTCACTAAAACTTTACACGACCACACCTTTTTAAGGGACTTTTTTAAGGCATGGCTTCATTTCACAAGTGATAGATTCTTGCATCCTACTTGGTCTTCTCTTAAGCTTTCAAGAAAAGGACAAAAGAGTATGGGGAGAGTACTAGTGAGAAGAGCAAGAGTGAAACTCTCACCATTTGTTATCAAGAAACCGACCCTAAATCTAAATGTCTACATATAAAGTTTACATTAGGCTTGATTGCACTGATTGCCCAGGGAGATGCCAGCTTTATAACGTAACGTTTAAAGAGTTCAATATACTGTTGTTAAAGCAGTCTGGTTTTAGGGTATAACTGTGTCTCCAATTTCTGTAATGTGAAGTGAGGTAATTGCAGTATATCCTAAGAAAATATAGGAAAGTAGGTTGACATGATATGAACATGTGATGATGAAAGACCATGAATATGTGGACAAAAGAGCGATAGAAATAGAAGTACAGAGGAAGAGAAAGCAAAGGAAGCCAAAGTGGAGGTGGGTAGATGAAGGAAAAGGGTCTGACCTGTGAAGAGGTGCAGGAACGGGCTGTATGGAGAATGTTTACCATCCAACACAGGCATGGGGAAAGATGAAGAGGAACCTGTAATTTGATACTATACAGTTAATTTTTGAAGTGGTATACTGTACAGTAAGAAACACATTTTATTGTATTACAGTGTTACACAATTGTGTTAGACATTTGGTTCATTTTGGGTATTTGATTAGAATATTACGCATGACAAAAAACATTTGGGGCTATGCATGTAAGTCAGTAACACTATTATGTTGCTTTGGTATATTTGCCATTTTCTGGAAATGCTTTATTGTCTATACCCGGTCACAATTTTTAAAGTATTTATGATCACATTATTTATGCACTCAAGCAAGTACAGCTGGGACAGGTGGTCATTTAGAGCATTACAACACTCTAGACGAGAACAGGCCATTCTGTCCAACAAAGCTCGCCAGTCTTATCCACTTATTTCTTCCAAAAAAACATCAAGTTGAGTTTTGAAAGAAATAAGTGGATAAGACTGGTGAGCTTTGTTGGGCTGAATGGCCTGTTCTCGTCTAGAGTGTTCTAATGTTCTAAATGACCACCTCAATAAACATGCTACAGTTCATCTTTAGGTCTCACAAGTTATTTCATCACAACTTACTTTTACAAATGATCTTAGTGTTCTGCCCAAAGAGTTCAATTTTTCTCTTTTCAGAACAGAGAATATTTTCCTCATAGTCTCATAGTCCTTTAAATGCTGTTATACACCTTTAACGTTAAAGTCTAGTCCTCAGCCATAAATCCCAGACTGATAGAGTGTTGCTGAGATTTTCATCCTAATGAAAGGTTTTTCCATCTCAGAAAAGGACATTTGAAGATGTGTTAGTCTGACCATTGGGTTCTTGGTCATAGAAATTCTATGGAGAGACCTGAAAAGGGCATTTTACAAGCATTTCTTATCCAATCTAACTGAGCTTGAGAGGATCTGCCAGTATGCATGGAATAAACTGCCCAAAGCCAAGTCTGCAAAGCTGATAAGAGATTTACCCAAGAAGGCTTGAAGTTTAAACTGTTGTGAAAGGGGTTACTACAAAGTACTGAATTGAGGGTCAAAATACATGAATGAGTAATTTTTTTTTGACATTTAATAAACTTGCGAATCTTTGTGAGGAAGTTTTCACTTTGTCATTTTGGTTGTTGAGTGTAAGTAGATAGACAAGTCTTATCCATTTAAAATGAAATCTATAGCACAGTAAGGTTTGCAGAAAATTACGAGTATATTTGGTCTCCTATTAAAAAGTCTAAAAATTGTATTATGTTTTGCTTTTTTTTTTTCCTTTCTAAAACAACATGTATACAACTGTTTTGCAATATGTGGGCAATTTTATGGGGTTCAGCACCTCTTATTTCTCACTACGGTACTGTGTTGAGTAATTTCAGTCTATTCAGTACTGTTTCAGTCTCCCCTTCGCACTTTTCACAAAGCCCGTGCATATATTCCTGCGTTTCACAGTAACAGTATGAGAGAAGAAGTAATGGATATTTGTGGATTGTTAAAACAGCGTGATCCAAAATCAGGATCGCAGATGAAATGGCTCTAAACGTTGTTTTGTAGCTAAATGTTTGACATTTGTCAAAATATGCCTAGTCGTGTATTCAATTATTTACCTTAACGATGGTAAATGAGGAAGGAAGCCCCTGTTCGCTGTTAAGATTTCTCCATTAAAAAGGTGATTATTTTCTGTCTCGCACTATGCGACAAAATGCATCTGTCTGTGCAACACGTGAGTATAAGTCATTTGTGCCTTGCAAACAGGCATAGCGAAATCGACTGTCATAAACTTAAATATCTCTTTAAACCTTTTTGTAGAGATTGTATAATCATTTTTACGCTGTTCGTAAAGAAATGCGAACGCCTGTGAATCCGAAATTCCAATTCGGGTTTTTTTTTTTTTTCAAACTGAGAAATGCGACGCCTTATGGATAAGAGCATAGGCGGTTTTAGACGGGGGCCAACAGGGGAACGGGCTCTGGCCCCTGTTATGGCCCCTGTGCTGAAGAGATAAAATTTTAATTAACTACTTATGGTGATATGCGCGGTCACGGAAACCGGAACTAACATGTCGGAGTTTCTCCACATTAAAATGAGTAAAAACCTACCTCCGGTCCACCATTAATGATGACCGTCTTAGCAATCTATGGGCGCTAAGCATTGAATCCAGAAGAGCCAAGGCTTTGAACCTTGACGCATTTGTGAACCGTTTTGCAGGAAATCACAAACGCAGAATGCTGTTATTATAATGTTACAGGCTACTGTGTTGCCAGTGCTAGAGGATGAGAGAATACTGAGCAGAAAATGTGAGTGTACATTTCATGCTGTAAAAAATTCACTTTATAACAAAATAATGTCATACATAAAAAGAAAAATATCTTGCATACAAAAATGAGAACTGTTACTGTACAAAAAGTAAAATTTGTTTAAAGTTTTATTGTGCATATGTACAGTATGTGAAATCTTTTGTTTGAAATTCATTTGTATGTTTTATTGTTAAATGTTCAAATCATTTTGTTTGTGCTCCAAATAAATTCACTTAATATATTAAACAATTAAATATTGCCCCATTTTTCTGTGCCCCCATGAAAAAACACTGCCCCCCCTGGTAAATTTGGTCTGGAACCTCCACTGGATAAGAGCCACACTTACCGTCACCAGCACCACTTCCCTGAATTGAAATAATGTGTGGTCCTTACTGCGCTTATTTGTCTGCTCACAGTACGTCACATAAATGTAGTTGGAGTCGGACAGGACAGTATCAGTTCCACGACTGTCGGAGAAGGTAACGGAAAACTTTATATACTCTATTTATAAAGTGCACTGAAACGTTTTTCTTTGTGTATTATTTAATCTGTTTAACTTGTTTACTGAAGAACTGAGAGCGGAACGGTGTGTTATTTTATAAATTGACTTTAAGGTAAAGTTATACAATGAAAAAAGAAAAATAAAAACTGGAGAGCGTTGTTTTTCACTGTGCTTTCTGGGAAAGGCTACTGCAGAGGAGAGAACAAACAAGCATCAATAACATAATCCAGACATCATATTGAGTAATAACACACGGCTGGCACATACAATTAAACAAACATAACGATGTCTTACAGTGTTCTAAACATTAATAACCATGTCGATGGAATTTTCCCACTACAGAATAAACGAACGATAGATAGACGGATTTCAAAGAATTATTCTTTTTGATGGTTACAGATTTCTTTCCACCGCACAGAACTGTCAGATAATGGTGATTCAGGTCAAGCAACTTAGGTTTCCGGCACATATCGAGGCAAACATCACTGCGATCAGATATTGTCATTCTGTCAAAGATCTCAGGTCAACTTGTCTTGATAGAATTGACTGCCCTAGGAAGATCGTATAGATGAGGTGTTTGAGAGGAAGCCGGCTAAGTAGCAGGTACTGAAGGAGGATTACTGGACACAGGGGTGGCGGGTACACTGCCATCCAGTGGAAGCAGGGTGCAGGGGCTTCGCAGGCCACTGTCTTTACAGATTCAACACCCTGTTGGGCATGAGTGCTCCGCTCAGAAGGACATCCATCAGGACTGCGACGGAGGCAACAGAAAAAGCTTCCCGGTGGCTATGGATTACGAGGGGTGAGCCGTGGCTTAATGCTGCTGGGGCGCAAGTAGGGACATGATTGACCACAACTGGGTCACCAGGTCGAGGTTGTATGAAGTTGTGAGACCCGAAGCGCTCTATGAATTCGTAGGAGGAATCATCCACTTTAAAGCATTATTCGTTTTGATGGTTACAGATTTTTGAAAAAGTTAAAAAGAAGCAAACTTTAATACATAGACAATGAATCACGTAGTAACAAAAATGGATACAACTCAGTAAAATTAAACTATATGTAATAATAACAATATGAAGAATATAATAACAATATATTTTATTTATATAGTGCCTTTACTTAAAGATTACAAAATGGTAATGTTTGGTATGGTTGTATTAAAATTTCTCAGCTTTATCCCACAAGCATGCTTTTTAGTTTTGCTGGCTTATTGCTAATGCTGGGTTACAGGCTTCATCTTAAATGGTATAAACGATTAAGGAAGCTAAAAGTTCTATGACCCTGGAAATTACAGTATCTTACATGCTGTTCTCAATCTAAAAGAAGAAGATACGGATTACTTAAATTATCAATTGAAGCCTGCCAAGTGAAAACAATAGTCACAATGACTGAAAAAAGTGAAAACAAATGAAGCAAGAATATAAACATGAAGAATATTGAAATTTAGGTCTGTTATGCAAATGTTTTAACTGAAATGTTCTCTACTTAATGTAACTAACTTAATGTGATAGTATAAAAGGAGACAATATAAGTAATAAAAAATCTCTAGGGCTTTGCATGTGTTTTAGTTCTGGAACCAGATAATTCATTTAAGAGGATTTAAACATGCAGGGAGGAATGTGGAAATTACACAAGTTTGTCTTTATACAAATTCATATGTCTTTAAAAGTGCTGTTCAGTGATGGTCAGTTTATTTGCACTTATGTTATGTTTATTTGTAAAAAATCAATACTTTCTTAAACAAAGAGCTACTGTATATTGCATAACCCAATGAAATGGCGGATCTTGTATGCACAAATTGGGTTTTAGCTCTGAGTAGTGGGTAACAAAGACTCGAGACAATAAAGTTGAGTCTCTTGTTGTTCAGCCACAGTGGAGAGTCACTATGGAGTGCTGCATCCAGTATGTATTTTTGGCACCCATAGCATACTTTATGCCTTTAGGCAAACTAGGTGGAGGTTAAGAGTACAAAACTTCACTGAACTAGAGCGAGGCAGTGTCCTAATCCAGAAGTTGATATAAATAGCTATTCAAACATGGAGGGTAGTGCAGATACATAGATATTGTTATGACAGCTATGCTCTTAAACACAAAGGTGCCAGAGTGATTCTTCCAAGTGATGCCCGAAGGAAAACCAATTTCTTGGTTCCCAAAAAACCCATCCACATGAAGGTTTCAGAATGAACATTTTGTTTATTTGGATATGTAACAGACTGCATACAGTTAATAACAACGAATAGATGGTAATAGATTTGTGAAATAGCAATGGGTCATGATTTTAAAAGGATTCTTGCTTGCACACAAGTCCAGGCTTTCTTAATCTACTAATGTCCTGCTAGGTAGCCTATCATACATTAAATGGTACAGTTCTTTTTTTTTTTTCTTACTCAACAGGAAGTTTTTAAAGAGTAAAGAACCAGCATCATATGCAAAATAAACTTTCCAGAATGAAATGGTGCTTTATCAAGTATAATTCTATGAGTGAAAACCATAGATGCCATTGATGAATGATTATTTTTAAAAATGTATGTTACTCTTAGAGATAAGACAAGGTGATTTAATGAAATATTCAGATTGCCCAGTGGTTTAATCATATGTGTATTGCTGTCATTTCATTTATTTTTTTATTGTCAAGTAGTATCTTATATTAGGTGAGCCTAAAGTACAGGTACATGCTGCTATCAAATTTGAGAGATTTGGACCAATAGCAGAGAGAACATGCTTACAAAACATTTTTTCATTCTTGGAAGTGGAAGGGATGATCCATTCACAAGGCTAAGGCAGTTGTAGTTATTGTCCTTTACCTGCATATCCTGCTACAGACAGTGCAACAAGTGCAACAAATGCATAGCAAGACTCACCTGATCAACTCACTGCGAGACATGAGGGGCTATCGTGTCCTCTGGAGTTAGTGTAGGGCTGTATCAGTGTGCATCTGAAAAGGAACAAAGGTTGAAGGCTATTTCTATACTGAAACGGAAATTACAGCCTTGGTTAGGTGTGTAATCTGATTTACACAGCAGACTGAAACCAAGTATACTGAAAAGGATGATAAGCGTACTGAGTAACCAACATATTGTGTGGACTACACAGTGGACACAAACCTGAACAAGTTTAAAGGAAGTGGTGTGCGCTGTAATTTGAAAACTCCCAGGGGTGCGCCTGCCACCGACTCCTCCGTATTCTGTTTATTAAACTAGGATTTTTTTTGGAAGTGAACGTCACAGCAGCATTTAAATAAATTTATAGCATCATCAGCAAGCATGAAAACATTCATAAAGCAACTGTCTTCATCTGGGCAGAGGATTTAGAATTAGAATTATTAGAATTAGAATTAGAACAATCTAGACGAGAACAGGCCATTCAGCCCAACAAAGCTCGCCAGTCCTATCCACTTGCTTCCTCCAAGAAAACATCAAGTCGAGTTTTGAAAGTCCCTAACGTCTTACTGTCTACCACACTACTTGGTAGCTTAATCATTTTAATCACTGTAATTGAAAGCATTTTAACATATTTCTATTTTACCCACGAAAACATACCTGAAATGAATGTTATTGCACAAGTAAATGTATGCATGTTTTTTGGTAAGTCTGTCCACACTGTTCTTAAAGTTTTGGATTATAAAGCAAAAGTGAACAGAGGCACTGCTTTTTAACCTGTGCCATTCCAGGCCACCAATACACTCTTGTTCAGTGTGTATTCCCTGCTAATATTTCACCTCTTTGACTATTTAATGTCATACATTTTAATTGCATTCTGCCTATTGCTGTGCACCTTTGAAGTTGGTGATTTTTGTATTCTATGTTTTATGAAGTTCATGGCAAAGTGCCGAGCCTTTGTTAATGACTAGAGTTCATGCTGTTTCGTATCAAGTTAACAAACAATAAACAGGAGAAATACATTGTGCTTGATATTTCAAGAATATAACTTCCCCATGCAACAATTATGGAACTATTCAGAGATCAGCTTTTCCATAAAAATGCAATACAGCATTTCCATGGAAAGTTTATGTTTTAAATTGTGAAGTGATCTTTAGCCAAAGGTATAATGGATTGTCTGACAATCGTAAAGAATGAAGAAAAAAAAATGCTGTGTATTTTTTTATTAACAATGAAATCATTTATATGTATATGTTGAACTCCTTGATATCCACTCCAGTTCACAACATAAAATAAATGAGCATCTGTGTCTTTGGAAATGATTTTTTAGATTTGTCTTTTTTGTGTTTCATTATAGCTAACCAGCAACAGCTGAGAAAGATGAGTACATCATACACAACTGGTAATGGGAAAGCTTGTCATCACCCAGGTCGTCCCTCAGAGTAATGTGCAGGGTCCAAATACCACAACTACGGTACCTGTGCAAGTTGCCACAGGAACTAACTTTTGTTCAATGCCACAGAAATTGCAAAGGTTTCTCAAAGGTGAACCAAAGGCTTTAGGGGTAAGAATATTTAAAACCACATCTTTTACTTTGGTAAAAAAAAAATACTGTTAAAAAGCAATGTCTTATCTGACAAGAATGCTTTTTTTCATGATCATATTTTGTAAAGCATTTTTACTTACTAGAAAGTTTTGTAGCAATGTTAAACATTTGAGCATGTTATGGTCCAGTGATAGTTCTACCTGCCGAGATCCTTATTTCATCAAATGTATTGGGTTGCCTATTGGGAAAATCATCTTTATTTTGTATGTTTATCAATTCAATTTATTTTATGTTCAGTTGTTGTTCCCCTTTTGATGACCTTATGTTGCAATTCACATAACCTTTTGCAATGAAGAACAGTTTCGTATGACAGCATTTCACTGTGCATACGTTAATTAAGATCATATTAGAAGCGGACGATTCAGGAGTTTAGACTCTGTCTATATCACTGTTCAATAAAACAACTGAAAAAGTCTCTTTCCAAAAATACTTTCAAAGAAAGATTTTTGTTGAGAATTTTAGCTTTCCAACATAACACTCCATGTTTTGATTTCTGGTTGACCCTTTAACAGAAAGTTTACTTTATTGTTTGACTGTCAGTTGTCCCATACTACTGTATATTTGTTTAGAATTTTGAAAATCTCAGTCATTTGAGAAACCTTTTAATTGCAATTTGCTGTTCTGGTGAGGAATGATGCTGTCTCTGATCAGATTGCCCCTTACAGGACATATTTCTTTACATTGTTTATATTTGTAAAAATTCCATCACACAGATGTGTTTCTTTGGTATTTCATGATGCTCTTGTATGTTCAATTAAAGCCATAAAAGAAGAGTAAAATATAGCTTGCTTCAATTCTTTAATTTTACTTAGCTGAATATCCATTGCTTTTCATATCTGAACTTTGTTAATTATGTCTTGGTACATTAAAATCACAGAATGTAAAAAAAGGTGTATCGAGGTCTTCACATGACTGCGTCAATCTATCTATAATAATGATACATTTATATTTTCACTAATTATTTTTATAATTATGTAGTCTCTACAGTTATAATTACTTTCATTACAAAAATAGGTTCAAATTTATTATACTATTAAATTGCTTAATTTTTTTCATATGTATATTAAGTTAACAGGAAGGTTTACTTACATTAATGACAGGTTGGACTGATCTCAAAACACAGAGGAGCTATATAAGAAAGGGCAGAGCAGACTCATTTTCCTTACGAAACTGCTTTCCTTTAATGTTAGAAGTGACTTCCTCCACATCTTCTATAACTCTGTGATGACCACTGTAATTTTCTACGCCGTGGTGTGCTGTGCTGAGCTGGTAACATCACTTCAAGAGCGGCTCACTGAATCAACAAGCTAATTAAAAGGGCAAGTTATACAATGCACTCTGCACCTCATGGAGGTCCTAGCAAAGGAGAGAATTAAAACAAAACTGAGTGCCATTATGAACAATGCTGCACATCCTCTATATGACACACTAATATTGAGGAATTTGAGCCAACAAATTATTCAGCAGAGATGTGTCAAGAAACACTACTGGGTCCCCTTTATACCAACAGCAATACGACTGCATAAGGCCTCACTGTGACAGCCAAGTCAGAATTTATCTTTCCTTTGAATGTTTTTTGCTTTACAGTCATTCTGGTGTATGTTCAGACCAAAGTGTATGTATGTATTTATTTATTTACTCACAAATATACCTGCTTATGTATTTATTTTTTTGAAGAACTTCTGTAAAATGCCCACATTCCATATGGAATAAATCAATCTATCTATCTATCTATCTATCTATCTATCTATCTATCTATCTATCTATCTATCTATCTATCTATCTATCTATCTATCCTAGCAAAGCATATACCTTGTGTGGCTGAGGCTTAAAGAAATAAAATAAAATCCATTTTAAACTCAGTGAAGATTAAGTTATTCCAATTCAAGAAATTTTAAACAGGTGTCATTAAATATTGTAACCAAAAATATTGGCCATTTTTCAGTAACTAATGGCTCTTAAATGACAGAATAATAACTGACCAACAATTCATATAACATTGAATGTTTTATCATTATTGTTCTTGATGTGACCTACGTCTTATTAGTGTAAAAGCTAGACCCATATTTCTATGAGTATTTAATCTCAATACAGACAACATCTAATGGTCAGGTCTGTAATGTCGGTTGAGAGAGATTTGGTGTCCCCATCTGAAATATGAAGATGAAGAAAAGAACAATCAGATGTTTCCACAGATGTCAATCCATATTTTTGGTCATTTTTATTACAGGTTATTCAGATCATGATTGGATTGATTAACATTTGCTTTGGGATAGTCCTGGCATTTCCTGGATCACTCGCTTTTTCTGTAGGAATTCCATTTTGGGCAAGCATAATGGTAAGATTTGACTTCAATACTTCCTACCTTATTCTTATCAAAGTTGTTAATTCAGCATCATTTGCTTTAGGAAAGACATGTCCTTAACACCTTCAAAACATGTACATATCAGTAATACAGGCCAAAAAAAAAAAAAAAAACCGTCAGATTTATTGATTTGCCGTTTTCAAAGATTTTAGCTGCTTCAGATAGATATTGTAAGCTAATTTAATATGTCATGAGAGGAGTTCATTTACATTCAAAGCGAGAGTACAGCTGTGCTCTAAAACACTCTTGAAAACTTTTAAAATCCTTCTTGCTCCATGCCTCATATCTTGGTAATTCCCTTCAAAACCAATTATACATTCACAGTAGAAAAAAGAGAAGTAGAACACCATTAGCCAATTAAATAGAAACACCAGAATAGACATGCAGGGTCCATAGGTAACACAAACTAGGCATTGATCCTGAACTACAATGCAATTGAAGCAGTTTGCAGAATGAATAATGCATGCCAATTGCACTATGAAAATGTATTACAGTGTAGGTGCCATAATGAGTCTGCACTGCTATCCTCACATCTCCAGGAGACTGCAATCTAAGTACTGCTTTGTCACAGTCTGTGAGGAATGTTCTCTTGTCTGCATGAATTTTGTGCAGGAACCTGATCTTAAGACATGCAAGTTAGTTTAGCTGGTGACATTACATTAGTCTGGTGTGACCAAGTGTGTTTGAGTGTGTCGTGAGATCAGGGCACATCACCTGGCTCCAATGGTGTAGACTGTGCACCCAGCCACTCTAAACTGCAATAGGAAAATTTTTAAAATAACAAAAAAAAACAAGCATACTCTGCATTATTAAATTTATATATATGAGAAATTAATGATCTGTAAAATATGACATTAATTTTTGAACAGCTTATTTCACCTCAGGGTATTAAGATATGTAAAATATTGTTGCAAACAATTTATTTTCATTTCTATATTATTTAATGTTATTTAATGAGGGGAACATCTCAACTTGTTTACACTGATGAAAAGGAAAAGTCAAGATGATCAATGCTGCCAGTTAATGACTGAAGTGTACTGTAACATCTTTCCTTCCATTCTGATCGAAATATCAAACAAGAGTTGAAGCAGAAAGCAAAGGCCATTTTGTGCTCTACAGTCATGGACAGCAGCTGCACCTTCAACTAAGCTCAGCCTGCATATAAAACAAGGGCATTACAAATCATCAGTACATTGTATAGATGCATATACCAGTGCAATAATTCAGTGAATATAATTATGGAATTAGTTATTTAGTATTACTTGTAAAATCCAAATTTATTTAGAAAAACAGTTCCCTGTTGTTTACTTATCTTTATAATAAATGGACATATGAGATCTCATGAACATTGGAAATCTGTAAGAGTATTTGCCAATTATATAAAAAAATCTTTTAACATGTATTTTTTTATCAATTAGAAAACTCTCTTTGAGCCGGTGGTATAACAAACCCTAACAACTGGAATCACAGAACCATTAAGACAGATAGTGTAAAAGTCTAATTAGAATGGGAGTAGAGAACAACAATATAAAAGTGTCATTTATAATTTAGCATCACAATGGTGACAGTGTGGTACATCAAGTTCTGTCTCCATATTTTATTTTAACTTAACTTTTGGGACACTATTGATTCTTAGCTGATACAACCATTGGTATTCATTGCCTGTGACTCTATACTTGCATTATGTAAAGTTCCTGAGGATAGCCTGTATCATTTTATTAAATAAACATTTTAAACGTGTTTAATAAGAAAAAAACACTATTCAGGCAATTGGTGCTAAGGAACTCTGTTAAAGGTACTTCATGGAAAATAATAGCAAATTTAGAAAACAACAATGCCTGTTAGTGTAATTGGGAATGCCATCCATAAGTGTTTGTAAAATAAATTAATGGACATTTGTCTGCTTACAAATGTGTTTTGCACATACTATCTACATTACCTCTTTTAAGGGAAAAGGTGAGAACCACTTATTGACCCCACTTTGCTCAGACTCTTGTTCACTTCTATGCATTCCACTTAATTAATTACAGTAAATTTGAGGTATATATGGGGTTACAGTAGTCAGGTCATACTGTGTTTGAGAAATATAAAATTAATTTTATTAGGAGGCAATAAATGCGGTTTGAGGATAGTGCTGCAAGTGACTTTGTTCACCATGCATTTGTTAGGGAAGCCAGTGACATATTACCATAAAGGTTGCATGGAATAAAGATTGTTGTGTAAATATTTTGGGCATAAAACCACACAAGGTTAGGTGTTGACAACATTTTCTGCATTCGGTTAAGTTACATCTGAAGTTCCCCAGAGTTCGCAGCAGGAAATAGGAACCTGTTATTCTTTTATTTATTGGCATTGGCTGATTTGAATGTTGATGCGTCCTGCAATGGACTGTTTTGTATATTGTATCTGATGGGCACAGGTTCCAAAAACCCTGAATTTGTTTAGACAGGTCTGTTAATGGATGGATGGTTGGTCAAAACATGCAATAAATAAGGTGGATACATTTGCAGATCATATAAAACAAAGTGGATAATCAAACACTATAAAGACAGTGATATCTACATAGTTGAACATGAAAATAATTCAGGTTTGGACACATACTGTATAACAAACAAAGTTTATTATAAATGTCTTACACAGAAAAATACAAATTATTCAAAATAGGTCTGCAGTGGAGAAGTGGTTGCATAGAAGAAAATCATACCTTAAAAGAAAGACTTCAGCGATGTACGCGTAATATGCAATAAAATATCACAATCCTTAACGAGGAACTTAATAGAAAATATTGGAAGGTTCATTGTGTGTTTGCTTAAGCAAGGATACACTCAAACAGGTCCTGTCTGGAATACTGGGTATAGCTTTGGTCTCTGCATTATGAAAAAATCCTTACAGCTTCGCAGATCGTCAGAGGGAAAAAAAAGATACAAGATTTTTATTCTAGTCATTGCAGGGTTTGTAGGTTTTATAGGTTTATAGGGTCATTGTTGACATTGTACAGAGTACAGTAAAACTCTTAGTTGTATGTGCTCATCACTGTTTTGAGTCATGATTAGTGAGTAGAACAAAATTATCTCAAAATCTCTGTCTTCCTTAACTGAAAAATCTCAGAGTAATGTTGAAATCCTCAAGGAGCTGAATATTTTTCTCTTAAGCAAATGGAGTTAAAGAGGTGACTTTAAACAGTGTTTAAAATTTTGAAAGAGCAGGACGAGTGTGTTATATATCTGCACTGTAATATTAATTGCAGGGTTCGATTATTCAGCCATGTGCGGTAGGTCTGATTTTTGGTGATTTGAGCTTGATTGCTTTGGTCTGAGAGGTGTAAAAGAAAAGAGGACATTAAAAAAGATTTTGAGGGTGTTGCACTTACCAGCTGTTAGCATCTCTTTCTTAGATATGAAAGGGTGGATGCCAAGTTACTTGAAAATAAGTAACTGAAGTTTATTAGAGTTAATATGTGTGGGGATGTTAAGACGTCCTTCTTCACATGTAGAACTGAAGTTATCTGGAACACTTACCATTTGGTATAATTGAGCAACTTTCAAATCTCAACTCGCTGATGTTTTGGAAAGAATAGCTGAATATCACATGTACTAAATGTCATGATCTCTTCTCAGATTAATACTTCATTGATTAGAGTCAGTTAATATTACTGTGCTTGGCAGATGTCTATGTAATATCTTACTGTATTTGTTGGTTATGGAGTCATCTTATACAAGAAAATGAAAATCTGAGGTACTTTTTAGTTGCTTACTGGATGACGTTCATTTTTGTATTTTTGGCACAAGCTTGCAACACAAACAGGAAAGAATTATTTTGTATTGACTGGAAATTTTCGTGTTTACTGACAAGCCTTAGGGCTATGCAAATACATTTCACTGGTTTCTAAAATGGTCTCCCTAACAAGGAAGTACTCTTGAAAATTAAGGTGTAGTCTACAAGAATTTACAATGAATCTAATCAACAAATCCTTATTACAATAAGCAAACAACCTTCAAAATAAGTTAATTTGCAAAAACAGTGCATTAATTATGAAAAGGGTTAGAAGGAAAACCTGCAGCCACTGAAGCCTTCCAGGACCGGAGTTTGGGACCCCTGTTGTAGAGTTTGGATTCAAAAAACAATATAGTGCAAATCTGGATGCAAGCCCCAAAATATGTATAACGTGTAAAGAATGTGCACATTACTTTACTTTGCATGATGGCAGAATTTGTCAGTGTATTCACCTCCTAGCCTGCCTATGTGTGGCTATGCACATACCCACTGGGATGGTTTTTGTTAGATGCTACAGTCTCCTTCCACATCTCAAAAAATAAATTGCCATGATTAAAAGCACAGTATCTGGTATAACTGACTGTGGATACACTTTTGTACACTGTCTTGTGCACACTTTCCATTTACAGTGACCACAAATATGTTATTTGAATAGAATAACATTGCCAGAGGCCCTCCTTTCTTTTAATTGCATTATAATTTAAATAAGCTCATTTCACATCACAATAACTTATATAAGATTTTTAAATTCCTACTTGTTTCCTTTTGTTAATGTTTGGTTTGTAATTGTTAGAAGCCAGATGGTACTTTCTAACTATTAAATTAAATAATATTGGCTCTAGACACTTAGTTTAAGATGCTTTATCTAGGAAGTAACTGATGCAATTCCAATTAATTCGGAAATAACCTGGCAGCAGGCCTGGATTCTGTTTACTTTGACAGACCACTAGTATCCTGTGCTTGGTAGTTGCTGTGAAAAGTCAGTTCATGCATCTCCTGTTTATTGCTCTTTCTTTATGTTTTGGTTCATAGGGTGGCTGGAATGAAAGTAGTTTAGTTTAACACCATTGTGCTTAATTAATTAACACAACCCAGCCACAGCGGATGCACAAACCAGTGTCTTTCTTCGTGCCAGTCCCAAGCACAGATACATGGGGTAGGTTACATCAGGAAGGGCATCCGGTGTCAAGTTTTGCCAGATCAATATGTAAACAACAATACAAATTTCCTTACCGGATTGGTCGAGCCTCGGGTTAACAACGACCGCTACCAGTACTGTTAGCCAATAGGGTGCTGGCGGAAATTGGGCTACTTTTGGCCAAAGAAGAAGAAGGAGAAGAAGAGAAGGGAGATGTGTCCGGAGGCAGGAGGAGAGGAGGAAGGTAAAGAGAGTGGAACTGAGGGTAGGAACTTTGAATGTTGGCAGTATGACTGGTTAGGGGAGAAAGTTAGCAGATATGATGGAGAGAAGAAAGGTTGATATATTGTGCGTGCAAGAGACTAAATGGAAGTGGAGTAAGGCCAGGTGGATCGGAGGTGCATTCAAATTGTTCTATCATGGTGTGCATAGGAAGAAGAATGGAGTAGAGGTTATTCTGAAGGAACAGTATGTTAAGAGTGTTTTGGAGGTGAAAAGAGTGTCAGACAGAGTAGTGATTATGAAGCTGGAAATTGGAGGTGTGATGATGAATGTTGTGTGCACATATGCCCCTTGAGTTGGATGTGCAATGGATGAAAAAGAAGATTTTTGGAGTGAGTTGGATGAAGTGATGAATAGTGTATCCAAGGGACAGAAAGTGGTGATTGGAGCGGATTTCAATAGACATGTTGGTGAAGGGAACAGATAAGGAGGTGAGATATGGTGTCAAGGAGAGGAATGAAGAAGGTCACAGGATAGTGGATTTTGCCAAAGGGATGGACATGGCTGTGGTGAATACAAATTTTAAGAAGAAGGAGGAACATAGGGTTACGTTCAAGAGTGGAGGAAGATACACACACGTAGTTTACAGCCTATGCAGAAGAGTCAATCTGAAGGAAATTGAAGACTGCAAAGCAGTGGCAGGGGAAAGATGTAGTTAAGAAACATAGGATGGTGGTCTGTAGGATGACGTTCTTGATCAAGAAGAGGAAGAGAGTGAGGGCAGAGCCAAAGATCAAATGGTGGAAGTTGAAAAAGGAAGACTTCAAGGTTGAGTTTAAGGAGAAGGTGAGACAGGCACAGAGTGGTAGTGAAGAAATACAAGACAATTGGGAGACTACAGCATATGTTGTTAGAGTGACAGTAAGAAGGGTGCTTGGCATGACATCTGGACAGAGGAAGGAGGAAAAGGAAACCTGGTGGTGGAATGGGGAAATACAGGAGAGTATACAGAGGAAGAGGATGGCAAAGAAGAAGTGGGATAGTCAGATAGATGCAGAAAGTAGACAAGAGAACAGGGTGATAAGGCGCAAGGTGAAGAGAGAGGTGGCGAAGGCTAAAGAAAAGATGTATGATGAGTTAAATGAGAGATTGGACACTAAGGCGGGAGAAAAGGACCTGTACCAATTTGCTACACAGAGGGAGAGAGCTGGGAAAGATGTGCAACAGGTTAGGATAATAAAGGATAAAGAGGGAAATGTACTCACAAGTGAGGAGAGTGCGTTGAGCAGATGGAAAGAGTACTTTGAGAGGCTGATGAATGAAGAGAACGAGAGAGAGAGGAGGTTGGATGATGTGGAGAAAGTGAATCAGGAAGAAAAATGGTTTAGCAAGGAGGAAGTAAGGACAGCTATGAAGAGGATGAAGAATAGAAAAGCTGTTGATCCAGATGACATACTCGTGGAAGCATGGAACAGTTTAGGAGAGATGGCAGTGGAATTTTTAACCAGATTGTTTAATGGAATCTTGGAAATTGAGAGGATGCCTGAGGAGTGGAGAAGAAGTGTACTGGTGCCGATATTTAAGAATAAGGGGGATGTGCAGGACTGTAGTAACTACAGGGGGATAAAACTGATGAGTTAGATCATGAAGTTACTGGAAAGGGTAGTGGAAGCTAGGTTAAGAAGTGAGATGATGATTAGTGAGAAGCAGTATATAGTTCCATGCCAAGAAACAGCACCAAAAATGCGATGTTTGCTCTGAGGGTGTTGATGGAGAAGTACAAAGAAGGCCAGAAGGAGATGCATTGTGTCTTTGTGGACCTGGAGAAAGCATTTGACAGGGTGTCTCGAGAGGAGTTGTGGTATTGTATGAGGAAATCGGGAGTGGCAGAGAAGTATGTAAGAGTTGTATGGGATATGTACGAGGGAAGTGTGACCATGGTTAGGTCTGCAGTAGGAGTGACGGATGCATTCAAGATAGAGGTGGGATTACATCAGGTATCGGCTCTGAGCCCTTTCTTATTTGCAATGGTGATGGACAAGTTGACAGACAAGATTAGACAGGAGTCCCCGTGGACTATGATGTTTACTGATAATATTGTGATCTGTAGCGAGAGGTGGAGATATGCTCTAGAAAGGAGAGGAATGAAGGTCAGTAGGAACAAGACAGAATATATGTGTGTAAATGAGAGGGAGATAAGTGGAATGGTGAGGATGCAAGGAGTAGAGTTGATGAAGGTGCATGAGTTTAAATACTTGGGATTAACAGAACAGAGTAATGGGGATTGTGGAAGAGAGCTGAAAAAGAGAGTACAGGCAGGGTGGAATGGGTGGAGAAGAGTGTCAGGAGTGGTTTGTGACAAATGGATATCAGCAAAAGTGAAAGGGAAGGTCTCCAGGATGGTATTTAGACCAGGTGTGTTATATGGGTTTGAGACAGTGGCACTGACAAGAAAGCAGGGTACAGAGATGAAGGTAGCAGAGTTAAAGATGCTAAGATTTGCACTGGGAGTGATGAGGATGGATAGGATTAGAAATGAGTACATTAGAGAGTCACCTCAAGTTGGATGGTTGGGAGACAAAATCAGAAAGCCAAGATTGTGTTGGTTTGGACATGTGCAGAGGAGAGATGCTGAGTATATTGGGAGAAGGTTGCTAAGGATAGACCTTCTAGGGAAAAGGAAAAGAGGAAGGCCTAAGCAAAGGTTTATGGATGTGAGAGAGAACATGCAGTTGGTGTGTTTAACAGAACAAGATGTAGAGGACAGAAAGATATGGGAAAAGATGATCCTCTGTTGTGACTCCTAATGGGAGCAGCCGAAAAAAGAAGAAGAAGAAGTTTAACTAATTAACACAAATAATAATTTGGAAACTTCTGGGCTATCTCTTGTGGATGTTAGTTTCTAGTAAGGCTGAAACGTTTCTATATTCTCATGTGCCACAGCCATTAAATATGTTCAACTTTAACCAACCATTTTTCCATATCTGTGCAGCCTGGAGCTCTAGGTAGGTGGGGTTGACTCCAATGGGCGTCAGTAGAGTCTAGCTACAGACATCCAGAGCTCTGCCCGGTTACACTATGGTTAAGATTAAGATTGTGGGATGGGTGAGCTGACTCAAATAATGAAGTATGTCCATTAGGTCAGCTCTGTGTACTTGGAGGTCCAGGATGGAGATTCTTGGCTACAATGATACCTTTGTCCATTTTTTTCAAAATCAGAGATACTAACAGCACTTCTAAACTATACACAGTTGGCATACAAATCCAATCCGTGGGTAAAG